>NC_044033.1:262054145-262360543 GCF_901765095.1 Microcaecilia unicolor | reverse complement strand
CCAAATTGGTTGCTGCTTTGCATATGTAGTTGCATACATAGTTCTCAGTTTATATAAAATGTCCTTTGGTGTATCTTTTCCCTCCACTAATATGGCTTGTTTCTCAGAGAGAGCTTCCAAAAGCATGCACTTCACATAATAGTTTGCATTGTCCCATTCAGCCATATTTTCAGCTGTTCTGTCTTGGTCTAAGCATATATTTAATCCTTTTGCTCGAAGGAGACATATGAATCTTAGTTCCCACTGCTGATAATTAAACTCATTTAATCTAGGCACCTTGAGAGAATAGAACAATGGTGAATTTCTTCCCTCAGCCATTTTCTTAGCCTTCTGTCTGCTGTGTGGGGGGAGAGAGAGACAGACTGAATCTTTCCTTTAAAACTTAAGAGAAAAATGTGGCCTTTTTTACTGCCTGGTAATATTTCTCTTCTTTTTCAATTCCTGGCCCCTGGGCCCATAACCCTTTTGTTGGATTATTTGTAGTAAATAATTAGCAGATTTTAGTACACACAGCTTCAGCTTTAGAAATGTTAATTTCTTTCTTCATCTCTCTCTCATTCACCCCTGAATAATTCACTGCTGAGTCACTTTAAAGTTGAAGTAACAAAACATCTGTTTACTCACAGTTTGCAGCTAGATTATAATCAGACAGGCTTATATATACATATTACTATACATTTGTATTATCAGCTCCTTCCATGTGCTTAGATGGTAATGGATGCTCACACCACCATAGATCCTCTCAGGTTAGGAGAGATCATGAGCTCCATGTGCTCCATGTGCTGCATGTGCTGTGTCTAAACCCCCACAGGAAGTTGCATAGCTGTGTGACCTCTCTAAGTAATTCACATCAGAGGTCACAGAGTAATCACAGAGAAATAATAGGTGACAGGCAATGCATGCAAAATACAATACATTCCAACACTGTTACACTAATATTCTACGAGGGGCATGTTCGATAAGACATCTAAATCTGATAAACATCCAAAAATCCAGTAGTGAACATGGCCATTTTCAAAATAGAAAAATGTTCAACTTTGTGTTTCAAAAATGGACATTTGTTACATATTTTTGTGCGCCATGCGTCAATCTTTTAGGACCATTTAAAAAACGTCCAAGGGAAAAATGCAGAAAAAGATGCAATTGGTGGGGGGGGGGGGGGGGGGGGGGAGTGGGCAGCATTCTTAGTAGACTGGCCACACAGTCATCCTAGCACAGCAGTGGGATACCCTAGGGGGCACTGCAGTGAACACATTTCACTGTTACCTCCTTATATTGAATGGAGAGCTCTCTAAAACACACCAAAGATCTACTGTACCCACTTATAATAACCCTTAAGTCGGCAGGTGTCACCTCTGCTCCTCACTACCATTATCAGAGTATACTTATCAGCCAATTACAGTGCCCTGAATCTTATTATCACTTTATTAATATGCTAAGCTGCTATCCTAATGCCACCAGCATGTGGGACTAAGCAGAGGAAATGCACTGAATTGCGAACAAAAAGATAAAAATGCTTGCCTAGATTTGTATATTTATATATTCTCCAAAATGTTTGTGGCTTATCTCCATAGGATCTGTTTTACTTGGGATCTTGCCAGGTACTTGTGACCTGGATTGGCCACTGTTGGAAACAGGATGCTGGGCTTGATGGAGCTTCGGTCTGTCCCAGTATGGCAATGCTTATGTACTTATAAATGCCTACAAATACCTGTGAAAGATGAAATTGAGTCTATTACATCTAGAGACTTGACAAGAAGTAGAAACCTAATTAAAAACAAACATCTCCATAAAATAATTGTGCTCAGAGTCATGAAAACTACTTAAACTTTAATGATGTGTAAATAATTCAAGTTCAATTGGCACTTTCTGATTTCCCCCCAGATTTCACGGCGGCACTGAGGAAAATCAGGTGTATATCTGTCTCCTTCCACTTCCATCACCAGTCCTTTAGTCTCCTCTCCCCTACCACAGATACACCATACAGCAATGGATGGAAATTCAACTCAGCCTGGCCTGAGGAAAAAGATTTTCAGTGTGATCAGAGAAAAAAAGTAAGGCTTTGGAAACTGATGTTATAATCCACTTGGAGACCAATAACCTGGCTGGAAATAATGAGGGGGTGGGGGTGGGGGCAATATCACACCTGGAGCTCACATGGAAAACTGTCTGTAGTGAGCAGGTAGGTGTTTACTGAAGCACCAAACCCATATGGCATGGTTTGATTTAATGTCCTAAGGCACACAAATCTCCAGTCCTGGATTTCAAAAATACAGACTCTGGTGAAATGAGCTACTCCCTTGGGAAGGAGCCGGTAATGTGAGACGAGATAAGAAATGGAAGAGCAGTGGGCTAAATTATAAGGAGCTATAATAATGGCAACAAGAGTTTATATCAGGAGAGCAAATTAAAGTAATTAGAAAAGGAAACCAATAAGGTTTGTCAAACAGTTTGCTGAAAAAATAAAGGTGAAAAGAGTACCATTCAAAAAGAACAAAGGATCTAAACAAGTTGAATATAAGGAAGTATATGTGGCTCAGTGATAAAGAAAGAAATCAAAAGACAAAGTGCAAAGGGAAGAAAACAAGGCTAAAGAGATCAAGGAAAGAGGCAAGTTATTTCTCAGGCACTCTTCGCTGGCTATAAAGAACAGACCATCAAAAAAACTTCAAACAGCCCAAAACACCACAGCCAGACTCATATTTGGGAAAACAAAATATGAAAGCGCTAAACCCCTAAGAAAAAAACTACACTGGCTACCACTGAAAGAACGAACTACATTCAAAATATGCACAATCGTTCACAAAATTATCTATAGAGAGGCCCTGACTTACATGCTAGGCCTCGTAGACCTGCCTCCCAGAAATGCTAAGAGATTGACCCGCACCTTTCTGAACCTACACTTCCCAACTGCAAAGGAATAAAATACAAACTAACACATGCATCTAGCTTTTCTTATATAAGCACGCAGGTGTGGAACTCTCTTCCAATAAACCTAAGAACGATCAAAGAACTGACAGACTTCCGCAAATCCCTGAAGACATATCTCTTTAGCAAAGCTTACCACAAAAACCCTTAACTAACTATAGCACAATACCTAGCTAAAATGGCACAGAATATATTTTCCAATAACGACTTTTCAAACCTCCCAGTATTCCTTTACCTGTATGTAATACCAACGGTTTTCTTTAACCTGGTATAGTTATACTATAACAGGTCTCTGTAAGCCACATTGAGCCTGCAAAAAGGTGGGAAAATGTGGGATACAAGTGCAATAAATAAATAATGTATATATTAAAACTGACAAAATGGAGTCACAAATATAAAATGGACTCCAGAAGTGCAGCTGGAATAGCTGACACTGAAAATCTGACATTATAATAACCTTTATAAAGAATGTGCTGAGAGTCCTGAGAAAGAAGGGAGTAGAGTAACAGGATGTCTACAGCATGACCATGAGATGAAAGTAAGAACAGAGGTTGGCAAGACATGTGAAACAGGTGTCTGATAGTACTGCAGAAGGGAAAAAAAGGGGAGAGAAAGTTAGACGCCAGAAGGTTTGAGATAAACTAGTAACGAGCTAAATGAAATGCAAGGAATGTATGATGATGCCAGAATTATGTGTATATATGAAAGGAGACATTTGTATTAGCAAGCAACTTCTTCTTAACAGGCAACTTCATCTCTGTATTTGATGAGATTGCTTTACTTGCTTCCTATGTAATATTCTTGCATAGCTCTGTCATCCAAATGGCAGTTGAATAAAAAGAAAAATTATACAGATTTTTGGCTTTCATTTCTTTATTTTATTCTTTATTCTTTTTTGGTGAAGATACTCAGTAAACAAGTTTAAACGAGGAGGTTTAAACAATTGGCGACCTGCGCGGCAGGACCGTGCACGCACAGCCATTATTTTTGGTTCGATTTTTGCATTAAGGTGTCCCGGTCTTACGATACTGATCAGCTCGTGAGAGGTCCACTGCAATCTTCCGATACCAACGGACGGTGAGTATAAAATATTGACGTCATTCTTAACTCTTTTCTTCACGTCTTAACGCTGCTTTCTTTCTTTCCGCTTTTTTGTTTATATTTTCTTTTATTGTTTATTATTGGATATTATTTACAATACTATTGTACCTGTTGTAAGATGGCTAATATTAACATAGATATAGAAGTTCCCCCACCAGATCCCGAATCTAAATATACTTTGTTTGTAGATAGTTCTAGCACATTTACTCCTTTGCAACATGTTATAGCTGCTTTTCCCTTTGATGAAAAACGCATTAAAAATGTACATAAAAAATGGCTAGCATATAGCAAGAAGAATTCATTTCTGGGTTGGCCTGAGCACGGCTCTTTTGAGAAATCAGTGTTATGGCAGTTGTTGAAATATATTCAGGACAATAAGACAAAGGATTCCTTGAAGAAACATTTGCATGTCTGGAATCTTTTTACTGTCACTGCTGATATGTGGCGGTATGATAAACAACAATGTCAGGATAAAGCTTTTGTAGCTGAGCGTCAGAAAGCCAGGCAGGATAATACATCACACTGTCTTACACCAAGTGCACCACCGTTTTATGAACATAGTACTGCTCCTGGAATATATCCCAATTTAAAAAGTTTAAAAGAAATACAAAAAGAGGCAGAAGAATCAGATAAAACGGCTGCAGGATATGAGCCTTGGGATAGTAAGATTGTCCCGAAGCCGCCAGCAAAACCAAAGCCATGCTCAGTACCCGTACGTTCATCACATACTGATACTGACTCTGACCGTCAAACTGAAGATGAAGTTTGTTCTAAGTCTGAGTCAGAACTAAGAAAGAAAAAGAAATCTGTAAGTAGAAAAGGGAGGGAGCAGGCTGACATTGAATTAAAAGGTGTTTTTACAATGAAAGGAGAAATGATACAACAAAGGAATCCCTTGCCAGATGATTCGCAGGATCCTGTTGTAAGACCAAAAGATAAGGGAGGAAAGGATGCAGGGAGACGGGATGATACAGAAGGAAATGTCCCAGATAAGGAAGACTTTTTTAAAGGACTAATGTCCTTACTCCCAGTGGATTTTGTACACAAATATGGCCATAAGTTTTGGGATGAAGTGGTCCAGACATATTTAGATAATGATGTTCGTTTGCCTATTGATTCACGGGGTCCGAGTTGCATGGGAGATATCAATAAATTGATAGAAAAAATACACAGAAGAGGGACAGAATGGTCAAATCAGATGCATATTTTGGAAGGTTTAAACCTATGGAAAGGGTTGTTGCAAAATCAGATGTTGGAAACTTTGGAACAAAGTAAGAGTTCTGTAGCTACGAATAGTCAATTTCCCATATTTACACGCACAGGGCCATTTGGACAAAGACAGGAAGTATATAAACCCTATAGTCCA
Organism: Microcaecilia unicolor; assembly: GCF_901765095.1. Classification (NCBI taxonomy): domain Eukaryota; kingdom Metazoa; phylum Chordata; class Amphibia; order Gymnophiona; family Siphonopidae; genus Microcaecilia; species Microcaecilia unicolor. The sequence continues at coordinate 262,355,148 of NC_044033.1, read as the reverse complement.
GTTGATATTAGTACGTTAGTCAATAAGTTGCCTAATATCCAAAAGGGTGCGCGCATTTGGCTAGAACAGATGGATGCTTTAACAGCGGGAACACAGTTGGCAGTAGGAGATTTTAAAGCCTTTTGTACTGCTGCAGGAGTTAGTCTTGCACAACTTGCGGTGCAGTCTCAGAATCCGGCAATGTTAAACCATACGCGAGATGGTGCGGCATTTGTGGGTAATGCTAGGCGACAACTTACAGGTGCCTTACAGATTATGTATCCAACTGAAATAGATTTTTCTGCTATAACGACCTCTAAATGGAATACAAAAGATGACTTTGCTACACATTTAATGAAGTGTATGCAGATCTATAAAGCTCAGACTGGGGATGACCCAGATGTTGCCCCTGCCTCTGCTATATTTTTACATCTATTCTTGGTTACACTACCTATGAGCATGAGAAAGAATCTGGATAATGTAGTGGCATTGGCAACTAAACCATGGCCTGAAATTCGTGCTACATTGTTGCATTTTAGTGCCATTCATATCAAAATGCTGGAGACACCCGGAAAAGAGCAGCAGAAATTGTCAGATAAATTAGTGGCCATGCAGATTAAAGAAATTGAGGATAAAAAGGTACAGAAAATTAGTAAAGAGCAACGACAGCCTGTTTATTATATGACGCCAGGACAAAATGATAATCAAAGTTATCCTAGGCCTTATCAGCAATACCAGTATCAACAGGGTTATCAACAACCTTATAATCAGAATAATCGTGGTAGAGGTATGGGACGAGGAAGAGGGAATAGAGGAAGGGGTTTTAGCCAACCCTCTCCCAACAGACGAGCAAATGTTCAATGTTGGGTATGTCAAAATTGGGGACATTATGCGAATGAATGTCCAGCAAGACAGCCAGCATTTCCAATAGTGCCAAATCCTATTAGTCAGCCTCAGCAGTTAACACAGATGCCCCAGAACTTAGGGCAAATGATAGGGTCTAACAATCCATTTGTACAGACACAGAATGCGATTCCAGAAACTCAGAATCAGCAGAATATACCACTCCAACAATTTCCTTTATGGGAACAGGAAAAAGATCAGGAAGACGTTTACTGACTAACCGCAGAAGGAAATAATGATTTTACCTTTTCCCTGTCTAATCAAGAACCCTTTATCACATTGCTTGTAGGACCTGAAAAGATTCCTATGTCCTTTTTAATTGACACCGGAGCCACTAGATCAGTATTGAGTACTAGAGTTAGGGGTGTACCCTTAAGCAAAAGGATAGATACATTGGTAGGATTTGAGGGGAAAAAGCAGGATAAGCGTGTTACTGTACCTACTGAAGTAATTTTAAAAGCATCTGGACCTAATATGAGGGAAATGAACAGGAAGGGAATTATTGATTTTGTGTTGGCAGAAAATTGTCCTGTAAATTTATGTGGCCGAGATTTACTTTCACAGTTAGGACTTACTTTAAAATTTCCCAGATGTAAACAAAGTTTGCTGATTTCAGTTGTACAAGATATGTTTTATGTTGACGAGGATGATGAGGGTATGCAGGTGATGCAAAGATTACCAGCAGATTTATGGAGCACACCTGATGATCCCTATGGATTAGCTAAAATGGAGCCCCATGTGATTCGCCTTAAACATGAGGGTGATGGTCCTGTCTGGCCACCATACCCTATAAGGCCGCAATTATTATCCAAAACTTTGCAGCATATTGATAAATTGTTGAAACATAATATCATAGAACCATCAAATTCACCGTATAATACACCTCTTTTTCCAGTTCCTAAACCACATGGTGACGTAAGAATTGTTCATGATTTACGAGGTTTGAATGATTTGGTAAAAGCTCAGTTTCCAGTATGTCCAAATCCTTTGACATTATTACAATCACAGCCTATCTATGCATTTAATTCGGTTATAGACTTGTCAAATGCTTTCTTTGCCATTCCTTTAGCAGAGGAATCACGAGATTTAACCTCATTTACCTTAGACAATAAAGCGTATCGTTGGACAAGAATGCCACAGGGATATACCGAAAGTCCATCTGTTTTCTTTAAGCAGATAACAGAAGACTTGAAATCATTTAAACAATTGTTGCCTGACACTGTGTCTCTGTTCGTGTATGTGGATGATATTTTATTATCTGCATCCACAAGGGAGGAATGTCTTTCATGGACAGTGGCGCTGTTTTATCAATTACTATCAAAGGGTTATAAGTGTAATCGAAATAAGTGCTTTGTGTGCAGGGAAGAAGTTACCTTCCTAGGGCAAACAGTTTCAAGTAAAGCTAAGGTTATAACACGAGAAGCCCTGACAGAAATTTTGAAATCCCCATTACCAAAAACACTTACTCAATTGAGAGGATTGCTGGGCTCTCTTAATTATTGTAGACAATGGATCCCTAATTATTCTCAATTAGTTAGCCCACTATATCGACACTTGCGTGTACCGGCTGGCACACCGCATAAGACTCATATTCAGCTTACCCAGAGTGATATTGTCATTATACAATTGTTAGTAAAACATTTAGTATCATATAATCCATTAACCACAGTAGACCCCAAAGAAGAGATACATTTATGGATTAAAGATATGGGTACTACTTGGGCAGCAATGGTAAATCAACAAGACACCTTTGTGTCACCTGTATCATTTTTATCAGGAACCTTTAGTCCAGTAGAAAGGGGAATGGAGAACATTCCTCGTTTCCTGGTAGCCGCAGTTGCGGCCGTTGAGAAATGGAGAGCAGTTATGCCTTTCGGTCCTATCATTATTCATTCTGACCATACAGTCCACAACTTGCTGTCTACTAGCCAGATAGCATTAACTAGTACGAGATTTGGAAAATATCAGGCCATATTAATAGGACAAGATGTTCGTACCCAGCCATTGACTAAAGAAAATACTAAACGAATGGATGCATTATTTAAATTAGAACAAGAGACTCAGGAACATCTAGATGGGTTAAAGGATATTCCAGTTTTTCGGTTACTTATATTTGAGCCTCTTGAAGGAAAAGGAGACATTTGGTTTACTGATGGAGCACAAACAGGCGAGCATGCTTCACTTTCAGCACTTAAGGTTCAATCAAATCAAGGAAACACTGAAATTTGTAAAAAGATTCAAAAACGATTACCAGTAGGCACAACAGCTCAAGAAGCAGAACTAACAGCAGTACTAGAAGCTGTGAAACAATTAGGGACAGAAAAGAAAGGGACTATATATACTGATAGTTCATATGTAGTTAGTTCATTGCAATATCATTTGTTAAAATGGAAAAGAAGGGGATTTTTAACAGCAGATGGAAAGCCCCTGAAACATGAAAGTTTGTGGGAACAATTGTTAAACTGTTTGAGTGATAGAGAAGGAAGAGGATTACATACAGCCATTGTTTGGGTTCCTGCCCATACAGGAGAACAGACATTTGAAGCAAAAGGGAATGATCTAGCTGATAAGGCAGCTAAAGAGGTACTTTCTACCATGGTAATTACCCGTGCTCATATACAGTGTACTGAGACACCATATCCACCAGATGTCTCACAACCCCGAGAAAAACCAACTGAAACTGAAAAATTGAAATGGCAGAATTTGGATTGTACAACACACCCTGACAAAAGTAAATGGATACATCCTAGTGGAAAAATATGCATGTGTACTTCAGAATTAATTAATAATTTCTATAATTGGCATGTTACATTACATTTGTCTGCTTCTGACATGAGTAAAGCCATGGAAGCTTCATTTTGGCATCCTAATATGCTTTCTTATGCCACAAGAGTTGTACTAAATTGTTTAGTTTGTTCCAAAAATATAGTACACAGGGGACCAGTTATTTCTCCCGGATCCATTCCAATTCCCACCGGACCCGGAGTAGAATGGCATGTGGATTTCACAGATATGGTAATACCGGTAAAAGGTAAAAGGTATCTCTTGGTCTGGGTGGACGCTTTTACAAAATGGGTAGAAGCGTTCCCCTGTAAAAAGGAAAATGCACAAGTAGTAATTGAAACTTTTTTGCAGAGAATATTGCCAGCACATGGCTGTCCTCAGAAACTTGTTACAGATAATGGTAGTCATTTTGTCAACGCTTTGGTCAAAGATATGACTGAATTGTGTGGGATACTGCACCGAAGGGTGGCAGTGTATAGGCCCACTTCCAATGGCCTAGTAGAACGATACAATGGTCTTTTAAAGACTAGATTACGTGTGCTCTTGCAAGCACTAGCAGGAAAGGAAAAGAAATATACATGGATGGATGTGTTACCATTGGCGATATTTCAATTAAGATCCCATCCTAGCACAAAGCTACAGATTTCACCCTTCCAGTTGCATACAGGACGAGACCCCAGAGGGGTACCTGTCGAAGAAATTAATAACGATAATGAAGGAGTGACTAACTATTGGAAACAAATAAATCCAATAATAAATTTGACCAGAGATATGGCGATAGCCAAATCTAAAGAAGTTCCTAACATGACTTTTTGTTCATCTTTTTCTGTAGGTCAGAAAGTACTTCGGAAGAATTTCACACACAAAACCTGGAAAGATCCTATCTACGTAGGACCATTTGAGATCAAGGAATTAACTCATACATCAGCAAGATTATCAGATCATACCACCTGGGTACATTTATCTGATATACGTAAGGCTCCTGATCTAGGACTACCTGAGGAAATAGAAACCACTATTGCACCTCCAGAGAGTAGAGAACATTGATTAACAACATTACCAGTGAAAAAGGATTATGAAGGCTTTTGTAATCTGTTTGCTGGTAGGACTTACTTATGGACTCAATACATATGTTGAGAGAATTCAACATGCCTCAAAGACTCTTAATCTGACTAACTGTATTGTTTGCACTCCACTTGTTACTTCTGTACTTACCATTCCAGCACATGTTCATCCTTACTCTATGATTAAGTTACAAGGTATTCATAACTGTTTCAGTAATGGTACCTGTTATTTGGGTCGGGGTCATGAACACAGACAATATTGGACCAATGTTACTGCTCAACGTCTGCCTTCTTTGTTTGCTCATACCATTCCTGCACTAAACTATTGGTGTCTGATAAACTCTAGTTCACTTCAGGGTATGATGCCTAATGTTTTATGTAATTATACTTATGACATACAATCTCGAAATTGGACTGTGTTACAAGGATCCTATGTCATAAATCAGACTGCAACATCTATAGCTTGTGCTAACAAAATGTTCTGTAACCGAACGTTGACAACTTCTTATGTGACTTCTACTAACCTTACTCTTACAAATTTGACTTTCTTCTTTTCATTATGTCAATTTAATGCCTCTTCTATACAAGCCATTACTGCTATGCCTACTGCGTGTTCTTCACTTAAGGCACTAAATAATCCTATTTTTCCTTTTTCTCAAACATATGCTTTATATCATAACCTAACTTCTCTACAGTCTTTACGGTTGGGAGATTATTTGTTATGTGATAATATCCTGTACACCTATCTTCCATCATGTTATAAGTTCTGCACTCTTGTTCAACTAAATTTATTTGATTTGATTATTCCATTAAATGACACATCACATAGTTCTAATAGTCAGAGACGACGTAAAAGAGATGTTTCTAGTACCTCCTTTAGTGCTTTAACAGGAGATGATCAAGCTTTACAATTAGCATTAGATTATATTAACAGTACCTATCCTATGACTAAGACACGTTTAGATGCTTTGTCAGCCACTGGATGGCTTCCATTTGCAGGATCTGCCATTGCAGCTGAAATGGGTATGTCAATCAGACGCTTACAATCACTATTACATGTTGTAACACATGAATTAGATATAGCTATAACAGCACTTCAAGAGGAAATTGATGATACAGCGAGATATGCAATGCACACACGCATGGCGGTTGACTTTATGTTAGCCCAATCTGGAGGAGTGTGCGGCATAGTGAATGATACATCGTGTTGTTCACTTATTAGAAATCAATCAATAATTGTTAAAAATGCAATGCAGCGCATTCTTTCACTGGCAAGAATTGAAGTGAGTGATTATAAGGGAATTTTAGACACATCTTGGTGGGATTCAATAACTGGATGGTTTGGATCCCTGAGTCCTTGGTTAAAGGGTCTTGTTTCAATAGTAATAGTCTTCATAGTTGTAATACTGTTGTTGCTTTGTCTTATCCCATGCTGTATGAAACTATGTGGGAACATGATGACAAAGATAACAAATACTACTATGATAACACATAGGGAACATGTTAACATATATCCAGGACATGGACAGACAAAGGAAAGAATGGCATGTAATAAAATCTATTCAAAGATTAATCATGAATAACACTTGACAGAAACTGTATGCTAGCTATGACGGCCTCTAGAAAGGGAGTAATGAGAAATACTATATCCCTATAGAGCTCAAACATGCTAGACATACTATAGTGTTTGCCTAAATATGTGAACGCTGCGTACAGCGTTCAAGGGAGGATTGTATATATTAAAACTGACAAAATGGAGTCACAAATATAAAATGGACTCCAGAAGTGCAGCTGGAATAGCTGACACTGAAAATCTGACATTATAATAACCTTTATAAAGAATGTGCTGAGAGTCCTGAGAAAGAAGGGAGTAGAGTAACAGGATGTCTACAGCATGACCATGAGATGAAAGTAAGAACAGAGGTTGGCAAGACATGTGAAACAGGTGTCTGATAGTACTGCAGAAGGGAAAAAAAGGGGAGAGAAAGTTAGACGCCAGAAGGTTTGAGATAAACTAGTAACGAGCTAAATGAAATGCAAGGAATGTATGATGATGCCAGAATTATGTGTATATATGAAAGGAGACATTTGTATTAGCAAGCAACTTCTTCTTAACAGGCAACTTCATCTCTGTATTTGATGAGATTGCTTTACTTGCTTCCTATGTAATATTCTTGCATAGCTCTGTCATCCAAATGGCAGTTGAATAAAAAGAAAAATTATACAGATTTTTGGCTTTCATTTCTTTATTTTATTCTTTATTCTTTTTTGGTGAAGATACTCAGTAAACAAGTTTAAACGAGGAGGTTTAAACAATAAATAAATAAATTCCAGTAGAAAGATAAAGGTTGGATGTGGAGTTGTAATATTTCAAGGTGATGAGCAATGTGCAGAACATGACACAAAAAAAGAAAAGAAATATAAACAAATGATTCTGTTCAATATCCACTCAAGACCACCTTGGAGAAGAAACACTGATAATTGGCAAAGATACATATGGAAGTTGGGAAGACACTATATTTACTGAAGAGGGTCCTTGTATGGAACTGAAATTGGCAAGACCATGGGACCTGTTCAATAGATCTTTGCAAACAGGGATAGTCATAATTCATTAAAGTAAAAACAGAAGGATGGAAACTACAGGCCAATTATCCTTATCTGAGTTCTCAGTGGTGGGAATGGAAGGAAACAATAGGAAGCTCTCGAGAATCCAGTGGCAACATGGTTTTACCAGATGCAGATAACAAAAAAATCCCTCTTTCCCCATAAATATAGAGCACTACATAATCCAATCATCCTTTCAGTGGAGAAAAAGATTTCAGTGATACTAATAGTAAACTCACAGGCATAGGCGGTCGGTGGCCCAACTGTTTGGGGAGGCTAAAGGAGGCGGGGTTAGGGGTGGGGCCAGGGGTGGAGCTTAAATCCATAATTGTCTGATAACACACAGAAAAAATGAATAAGTAAAAATAAAAGTCACAATACCTTTTATTAAATTTAGATATTAGATATGTATCATCAATGAGTTAGGTTTTGTGCTATGCCTCATGAATATGCATGAGATCGATTTGCATATGATGTAGGTCATATGAATGTGACTCCATCTCATTAAGATGAGTTAAGGGTATTCTGAATCCTGACCAACAGCAACTGCCATAACCCTGAGGTCTTGAATTCCACATATGACTCTCGGTTATGATTAGGACTTTGACCCCCTAAGTAGGTTTTCAATTAAATTTAAAGATCTTTATTTTTTTTAATGTATTCTAAATTCTGTATAATTTCATTTTACGGTTTACAACTTAAGCCTACTTTGCATTACTTTCCAATTGTTAGCACACTGGTTGTCATGAATTTATGTTAATTCCTAGATTTGACCAGTTTCTTATCATGTGAGCTGCTCTGAACTTCAAGGTTTCAGTGGGTTATAAGTTCTGTTTACTATTAGTATTTTTATATTTAATGGGGGAGAGATTGTGGATAATTTTCAACTACTAACTCTGAATCGGTTTCTTGTCTTTCTGTGCTGACTACATAAAAAGCAACAGCAATATGCTTGCAAGCAGTTTCAAATCCCACACACCTGTCAGTGCCCATGAATGTGCAGACCTGTTTCATCCAGCTGCAGAGCACATCTTCTGAGCTGTCAGCGCTAACTCTCCCCCCGCTGCGCTGGCGCTGCCGGCGTTCGCGCTTCAAAATGGCCGCCGAGACTTACAGGTCGGCCGCCAAGACTTCAGCAGAAGTCTTACAAGGCCGCCTCTGGAAGTCTTGGCGGCCATTTTTAAAGCGTGAACGGCAGCAGCGCCAGCACAGCGGGGGAGAGTAAGCGCTGACAGCTCAGAAGATGTGCTCTGCAGCTGGATGAAACAGGTCTGCACATTCATGGGCACTGACAGGTGTGTGGGATTTGAAACAGCTCCGAAGACGAAGAGTCAGGTCGGTAACGTGACGGACTGGGACCGGATCCTGAGGGACGGGGAGGAGCCGGCTCGCTGCGGCTGGGGAGGCTTAGCCTCCCCAAGCCTTCGATACCGGGCGCCTATGCTCACAGGTCCCCCCTTTAATTCAGGATATCTCTTAAATCACATCAATGCTCTAAGAAGAAACTACACATTCAACCAGGAAATAGAGTCAAACAGTTCCAATTCAGTATTTCACAGTTCAAGGGTTTCTAAATCCAATTACTTCCCTTCTTAGAATAGAGTCAATAATATTAAACAAGTTAAATATTCTCTCATAGTTCTCACTTTTCTGAAAGGCGTGGTTTTAGCTCCAATGTAGTGACCCTCCAATGTCACAGAGATTCACGTCTTAAAACACTTGTAAATGCCAGAGCCGGTTTTCAATTATAGCGGCTATACAGCTGTACCGCATATGTTCTGAGTCCCGAGAAAGGTTCATTGTTTCAACGAATTTCAGCTGCTTCAGGTGACTGTCTCTCCTTTCCAGGGACATGCAACTTCACTGTGCCATCTTTGTTTGCCGCAGTGAAGATGAATGCCCCTTGAAAGCTGAGATAGTCGGGAATCCGAACATATGTGGTACAGCTGTATAGCCACTATAATTGAAAACCGGCTCTAGTATTTACAAGTTTTTTGAACGCGGATCACAATTAATAATTAATGCATTATTCGCATAGATAACTGCAATTAACTTGCAGCCCTAGTAATGACCAGAACCCCCATCCACCAAAGGGCTATGAATGCCACCCCCATGGTATCCCCAACCAGCCCTAGCCAACCTGGAGAACAAAAGATCTGACTTTGGGATTAAACTGGGTCCTTATGAAATGCAGTACTATACCAATGGGCTGATCTAATAACTATTTTTATAAATTGAATAATTTTGTGTGTAGGGGGGTGGAGATAAGATTTGTAACTGTTTTTGTCTGTTTTGCATATTTACGGCCTATGCAACAAGCAAACAACTTTCAATCGCTGCTTGATCTGCTGTTTTGACATACGATGGAGAAGAACTGATCAAGTGATAACATTCTGGCAGAACAGCATAAAATACCCTGAGAGCACTACAAGTGGATGCAGACCATTTAAAAGAAACCCTGGAGGGAGACAAAATAAAGAGAAATTTCTATTTTGTGTGCAGTAAGAAAATGCTGTAATATGTCTAAACTGCTACTGTGTTGAGGTTTTCAATTGTTAACCCTCTCTCCCCCATAGATTATAATGGGAACTATCCATGCTGTACTAACGTTGAACAGAAGCACACATATTTAGCTGTGAGAGCTGCAGGAAGCAAATACCTGGTGCCAATTGTGGGCGTCTGTGTGAGCATGGTAGAGAGAATTTATGGACTCTCTGGTGGCTCCACCTGCATGCCTTAAACTATGCTTTTATGGCAGATGTTTGGATTTCTATCTATCTATAACTCTCCGTTAGCCTATAGGACTTTTCAAGAATATTAGATATATTTAATTAGTCACTTAAATCTAAAGGAAGATACCAGGCAATGTTCAATAACAAACAAGCCATAAAGAGTAAAAATAAAGACATGAGCAGAATTACAGTGCATGGCATAAAACAATAAATTTCAACATCCCATATATTATGGCCCTCATTTTACAAGCTCTATTCACGTTTGATACATGCATAAACTGGCACTTAATCAATTACCTTAACTAAATGTCTAAGTCCCCATTTTACAAAGCCGGGATGTCTGTGTATCAAACAAGTGCCTTCAAATGGCAAGAGGTGTGGTCTCGGGTAGGACAAGATTATGGCAAGTTCATAGATGTTTTTCCTCCATTTCAGAATGCGGCTAAACATCTTTGTCCTAATAGATCGACATGAAGAGTTACACCTGCTACCAAGCATGTTTAGCGTTTGGTAAACAGCTGCTACTGAGTAGAACTCCACTGGAGGGATTGTGGGGTTGTCCTCTTAATCTCCTAGTCATTTTTGTCCCCAGCAAATGCCATACTGGCAAGGAAACCAGTCACTGTGACATCTTGGGGATAATATCCAGAACTGTTTCTAAGATTGCAAAGATAACCAGTTAACTGGCTATGTTGCCATTGTACAACACAGGAGTCCTTTTACTAAGCTGCGGCAAAATGTGGCCTGTGGCAGTGCGAGCGCATCTTTTGTGCATTCGCCAGGCCAGTTTTTACGTATCCTGGAAAAAGGGGCCGGAAAATGGACGTGCGGAAAAATAAAAGCCACTGTGCATCCATTTTTGGCCTGTGACCTTATCGCCAGCCACTGACAGCGGTAAGGTCTCATACGCTATCCAGGTGGTAGGCATGCAGTGCACGCACATTGCCGTCTACTGGAGAGTAAGCGCCACGAGAGGAAATTTGCTGGATATGGGTGGATGGAGGAGAGGGCAGGGGACAATGGAGAGTTGCTGGACATGGATGGATGGTTGGAGGGGAAGGAAGTCAGGAAGGAGATGCATATGGCTGGAGGGGAGGGAAGAGGGGAGAAATGCTGGACATGGATGGAGTGGAGGACAGGGAAGAGAGGAGAAATGTTGGACAAGGATGGAGGGAAGGAAAGACAAAGGAAGGAGATGCAAACGGATGGAGTAGAAGGGAGAGAGGAGAAATGCTGGACATGGATGGAGGGGAGGGAAGAGAGGAGAAATGCTGGATGGAGTCTGCATACTCTTTATCTGTTAAAAAATACTATAAATAAAAATCACAAAAAAAGAAAGATTAAAACAAAAAAAAAAACATAGATAAAACAATCCGTATCTCATACCCCTGGAGCATATTACTCCCTTCACAATTATTACTTATCATGACATAACATAGTAGATGATGGCAGAAAAAGACCTGCATGGTCCATGCAGTCTGCCCAACAAGATAAACTCATATGTGCTACTTTATGTGTATACCTGTCACGTTTTCAAAGCTGGAAACTGGGTTGTGAGCCCTTGGGCCACTGCCGAGGAGCGGCAGTGGCAGGCAAAACCACCCCACACTAGATACAGGGCAGATCTCTGACAAACAGGCTTCACCTGCACCTGGCCACTTTTCACCAAGAGTTGAGCTCCAGGCTTCAGGTGGCCCGCAGGACTTACTGGGCAGGCAGGACTGAATAACAGCTAGGCAGCACATGGACAGCAAGGCAGGGAAAGAATAGGCTAAAGGACAAGACTGAAAGCTGCGAGCAGCCACTGAAACAGGGAACAAACACAGCTAGACAGGAGACTGGACTGAAAGCTGCAAGCAGCCACTGAAGCAGGGAACAAACACAGATAAACCCAGAACTAGACAAAGACATACAAACAAGACACAAGACTGGGAAACAAGCAATACAGTAAACAAGCAATACCCTAAACTAAACATAGACTAACTAGAACAGGCAAGACTTCAGGCAAGAACTAGAGCAAGGAAACAAACTCAGGCTGAAGTGCAAAAGCACCAACATACCAGGACCTTAGATGCAATGCAAAGGCAAAGCAGAAAGGTTTCAAAATGGTTAATAAGCCCAGCAACAGCTGAGACTCACTGCAACAATCACCAGGCAACTAAGGGTGCTGTGCAGGTTCAAACAAAATAAGCAGGTCTGGCAGTCTGGAAGATCCGGACCGGACTAAGCTGAAATCTGGAACGGGTGACAGCACACAGACAATCTAATGCAGCCAGCACACCGAGACAGAGACAGAACTAACTCACAAAGAACAGACAGAAGCCAGCTCAGAAGCTGACCACAGGAAATAAGGTGAGTCTGAGAGGGGGCACGGCCACAGACGTGACAATACCTTACCTTGACTTGTATCTGCTAACGGTTCCCTTAAAAACATAATCGCCATTACATGATAACGTTGCTAGCGCTCGTTTCATTTGTGTGAGAAACAGGCCTTTTTTTACTAGTAGAAAATATTTTCTACCGAGTCTTTTCGGTGTGCACCAAATTCAGAATTACTGTCCAGGCAAACGGTAGATGGCCGGTAATTCCAATTTGGTGTGCATTGGACGTGCGTAGGCCTTTACGCACCTTTATAAAAGGGTCCCATAACTAGCTATGTGCTGACTTCAAACCTGCTGATATTATATTTATTTTTCTACAATGGATGCTTACGCTACACACACCCAGAGCATAAACGCCCATTTCTTCTGTATTTTAGAAAAGGTCTACGTGGCAGATTCTGCTCAAAAATTTGAGTAAAACCTGAGACACACTGACCTGCACATCTCAATTTCAACTTCTACAAATTGTCTGAAATGGGGCTTCGCAAGATGGGAAAATAATAAGCTGACCTCAATAATAGCAATAAAATAAAACATGAAAATAAATACAGCAGCTGTGTCGAGTCGTTTGATTGTGGTAATTTAATTTTTCACGTGCATACGCTACATGCGCTGGAAACTTTTCCAGCGCACAGTGCTAACCAGGCAGTAATCAGCATTGTACACGTGCTGACGATTTAATGCGGGAGACCTTACCATTAAGTCAATGGGTGGCAGTAAGGTCTCAGGCCCAAAATGAACACGTGCCAATTTTCATTTTGCCACACAACCATTTTCGGCCCCCCAAAAAGGCCTTTTTTGCAGATGCACTGAAAAACGGAGGCAGTGCTTGCAAATCTATCTCCTGCATATTCATTGTGGATATCCTGAAAACCTGACCTGCCTGCGGCTCTCGAGGACTGGAATTGCCTACCTCTGTCTTAGCCTTTCCTCATACAAGAGGAGTTCCATCCCCTTAATCATGCTGGTCATCCTTCTTTGAACCTTTTCTAAATCCATTATAAACTTTTTTGAGATCCAGCAACCAGAATTGTACACAATACTCAAGGAGAGATTGCACCATGGATTGATACAGAGGCATTATAGTACTTTGTCTTATTTTCTCTTTCCCAATAATTTCTAGCATTGTGTTTGCTTTTTTTGTCTGCTGCAATGCACCGAGTAAAAGGTTTCAGCGTATTGTCCACAATGACACCTAGATCTTTTTCTTGGGCGCTGACTCCTAAGGTGGAGCCTAACATCAGGTAACTACAACTTGGATTATTTCTCCCAAAGTGTATCACTTTGCATTTGTCCAAATTAAATTTCATCTGCCATTTGGATGCCCAGTCTTCCAATTTCCTAAGGTCTTCCTGCAATTTTTCAGTCTGCATGCATTTTAACAATGTTGAATAGTTTTGTGTCATTTGCAAATTTAATCACCTCACTCGTTGTTCCCATTTCTAGATCATTTATAAATGTTAAATAGCACCTGTCCCAGTACAGATCACTGGGGCACTCCACTATTCACCCCCCTCCACTGAGAAAAATGGCCATTTAACTGCATCCTCTTTTCTATCCATTAAAGTTCCAAATCCACAACAGAACACTGCCTCCTATCCCATGACTTTTTAACTTTCTCAGGAGTCTCTCATGAAGAACTTTGTCAAAAGTTCCTGAAAATCTAGATACACTATCCAGCTTATAATTGAAAAAAAAAAAAACGCCTATATTGCGACCCAAATCGGGAGATAGACGTTTATCTCACAAAAACGAATAAAGCGGTATAATCGAAAGCCGAATTTTGACATTTTCAACTGCACTCTGTCGCGGATGCGGACAAAGTTGATGGGGTGTGTCAAAGGCGTGGTGAAGGCGGAACTGGGGCGTGGTTATCGGCCGATCAGAGATAGGCGCCTTTCGCCGATAATGGAAAAAAAATATGCGTTTTTAGTGAGAATTTAGGGCACTTTTCATGGACCCTGTTTTTCCACGAACAGGGCCCCAAAAAGTGCCCTAAATGACCAAATGACCACTGGAGGGAGTCGGGGATGACCTCCCCTGACTCCCCCAGTGGTCACAAACCCCCTCCCACCACAAAAATATGCCGTTTCACAACTTTTTATGTTCACCCTCAAATGTCATACCCACCTCCCTGGCAGCAGTATGCAGGTCACTGGAGCAGTTATTAGGGGGTGCAGTGGACATCAGGCAGGTAGACCCAGGCCCATCCCCCTCCCCACCTGTTACACTTGTGCTGGTAAATGGGAGCCCTCCACACCGCCCCCCAAACCAACTGTACCCACATGTAGGTGCCCCCCTTCACCCCTTAGGGCTATAGTAATGGTGTAGACTTGTGGGTGGTGGGTTTTGAGGGGGATTTGGGGGGCTCAACACACAAGGGAAGGGTGCTATGCACCTGGGAGCTCTTTTACCTTTTTTTTTTTTTGTAAAAGTGCCTCCTAGGGTGCCCGGTTGGTGTCCTGGCATGTGAGGGGGACCAGTGCACTACGACTCCTGGCCCCTCCCACGAACAAATGCCTTGGATTTATTCGTTTTTGAGCTGGGCGCTTTCATTTTCCATTATCGCTGAAAAACAAAAACGCCCAGCTCACAAATTGTCGAATAAAACATGGACGTCTATTTTTTCCCAAAATACGGTTCGGTCCGCCCCTTCACGGACCCGTTCTTGGAGATAAACGCCCATGAAGATAGACGTCTTCGTTCGAGTATGCCCCTCACTATCAACCATTATACCTTTATCCACATGTTTATTCATATTGCCTCTTGTTATCCCTTGATTGAGGTATCCATACCAGGTGCAACCACAGACAAAATAAAGCCAGGGGATTTGAATTTGTTTGCTCAGATTCCTACAGCCTGTCAGCAGGCATCCAAATGCAGAATCTGCATTATGCAAACTGAATCAAGATTTTATAGAGCATACCATATATTACAAACAAAATCCTAATCTTTTAGAGGATTCAAGTGTACAACAGAGAAATATCCTCCTGTTATTGCATCATAAGCCACTGCAATATGCCTATAGAATCTGTCATGTCCCCTACCTCAACGCAGGCGGCGTGGGGTCCCATCGACATGCACACTTGACTGGCACAGCCCTGAGCTATGTATGTGTAGTTCTTCTCTGGGTTTGTTCATAAAGACTGTGGTTGCAGGCTCCTTGATTGCTTTGCTTCCACACACCTGTGTCTGCTCTGCCTGGCTTCCCTTGCTTCTCTCCTATTGGTCTTCCGGTTCCTCCTCCCCCTGCTCTTGTCCTATGGCTGTGCTCTTTCTCTCTGCTGGTTCCTGCTGATGTCAGACACCAGCACTTTATCAACTGAGCTCTTCCTGGACTCCATGCTTCGGCTTCTACTTTGGTAGGTGTTACTTGCTCAGTAGTTTGCTTCTTCTCTACTTTGTCCCTCATTGCTGACTTTGCCTGTACCTGGATTACTCTCTTGCCTGCTGCCTGCCTATTGACTTTACCTGTGTCTAGATTACTCTCTTGCCTGCTGCCTGCCTACTGACTTTGCCTGTACCTGGATCACTCTCTTGCCTGTTTGCCTATTGACAATGCCTGTTCCTGGATTATTCCCCTGCCTGCTGCCTGCCTATTGACTTTGCCTTTACCTGGATCACTCTCTTGCCTGCTGCCTGCCTGGCCGATACATTCACCACCCCGCTTCCAGCTCTGTCTCGTAAGTCCTGCAGGCCGCCCGCACCTAGGGGCTCAACCTCTGGGGAACAGCGGTCAGCGCAGGTGAAACCCGGGGTTGTCTGGCCACCAAGCAGAACCTGGTCCAAGTACCGGGCTCAGCAGAGCTCTACTTGGTACAAGAACTCACAAGTCTGACAGAATCATAGTCTTACCCACCTATTAAATAGCCTTTTTGGCAGGTGATAAACCTGTATTTCTTAAACATTTCAAGAAATCATTGTTTGCTACTCATGAATTTACCCATGTGATAAAGTGCATTTGCAGTTATATAACAAGTAGATTCTCTGTTGAGAGAGTATTAGATTTAAAAAATGGTTATTGTGTTTCTTTAACGATTCCTGCTCTTCCAAGCCCTTTTTATTTATGGAATAAACTTGATATTTTTACATTGTGTGATACTTTTTATTTTGTTAACAGAATGATTAAACCATGTTGCAGATTTGATCATTTAGGTCCTTCCGTCAAGCACTGCCAGGTTTTAAAAGCTATGCATATAATCTTCACGCCTGCACAACTTGCAAAGAATTCATTTACCATCAAGATAGGCAGAGTTATTTAAACTTCTCACTGCTATGAACTCTGAAATCTATCTGCAGCATATCTGTCCATTTTTTGACATCGTAAATCCCTTATTAATGCCAAGTGTAGTCCCCTTTGGCATTACTGTTAAAGATCTGAGAGCAAATCAAACCACTAGAGAGAACAGAATGCTGGAAGAACAGTGGTCTAAAGGTCAAACCAAGACATTTGTTCTAGTAGAAGACTGAAGAATGCACTACTGTTAAAATGGATAGCCACTCCTTTAGCAGAATAACTATACTGTTTGGAGCCGGTTCTGACTATGCTATCATGGCAAGGCCTTCAAGATATTTGATATACAGTCTGCTACATCTCTTCTAGAGCCACCAGATGTCAACTGATGCAAGCTGGAAGTTTATCATATTAGAAAGCAAACAGGCTGCACAGCAAATAAACTGCAACATGGGAAATATTCTCTAAAGCAGTGGTTCCAAACCTGTCCTAGGGGCTCCCCAGCAAGTCAGGATTTCAGGACATCCACAATGAATATACATTAGAGAAATTTTCATGCAGTTGTGCATGCAAATCTCTCTCACAAATATTCATTGTGGATATTCTGAAAACCTGACTGGATGGGGAGCCCCTAGGACAGGTTTGGAACCACTGCTTTAAGGGGCCCTTTTACTAAGCCGCGTAGGCGCCTATATATGCCCAAAGCACGTCAATTTGGAGTTACTGCCCGGCTACCGCATGGTCCGGGCGGTAATTTTGTTTTTTACGCATGTCCTCTACGTGCGCCGGAAACCTGGCAATAATCATCATTCTACGCGTGTAGGCGATTACCACATGGTTACCGTGTGAGACCTTACCACTAAGTCAATGGGTGGCGGTAAGGTCTCAGACCCAAAATGGACGTGTGCCAATTTTTGTTTTGAAACACGTCCATTTTTGGCAAAAATGTAAAAAAAAAGGCCTTTTTTACAGGCACGGTAAAAAATGGATCTGCTTGCACCCAAAACACATGCCTACACTAGTACCGCCCATTTTTCAGAACACCTTAGTAAAAGGACCCCTAGATACATAAACTGTGAGACTCAGTGCTTGGTAGCATGCCTAGGATTACCATACATCCTCTTTTAAGAGGTCATGTCCTCCTTTTGGACATCTTCAGATATGTCTTCCAGGTTTTTTTAATTTGTAGGAAAATATCTTTTACTTTTATGTGCCTATGACCAACACACCTACCTACACAATGCGAGAAATCATCTCTGGCCTATTAGTCAGTCTAGACAGATGGGGGTGATAAACAGAGAAAGGCATTGCTGATCTCCTCTCTGTGTTTCTGCTGGTTGAATATGTCAAAGAAATTTTGTTTGTGCAGCACAACTTTAAGCATATGTCATGCAAAGATTTTCACACGTATCTCAGAAGCCAGCCAAAGTTGCTGAGGGATATCCACTCTTCTGAACAGTATGCTTAGGCTCAGTCAAACTCAAATACAGAAGTGCTTTTTTTTTGGAACCATAGTTTTTAATGAAAACATTTTTAGATAGCAAAGGTTTTTAAAATGTAGAATACTGTCTACTGCTGTACTGTAAGTCAGTCTCTAACGTGTGTTCATTAACTAAGTCATTTGCTACAATTAAATATTTCTTCAACAAAAGGTAGCAACCCATTTTTATTTTTTGTTTCTGCAAATATGGTAACCCTAAGCACACCTCACATTAATTTTTCTTACTAAGTTTCAAGCATATTCTCTGTGAAATCAATTGAAACAACATGCGGAATGTCAATGACGTTTCCCATGTTTTGAGTTATTTTCCGAAAACAATAGAAATCCCCTTGACTTTTGGGGGAGTTTTATGTTTACTGTTAAAGTGCACTCTTTAGAAAAATGTGGGCAGTATTCACAAGTCCCCCCAATATTTATCGCTATTTAACTGGCCAGAATAGCTGCTGACTACTTAAATAGCGCTTAACCATCCCCCCCAGGTAGGCTATTGGGCTAGATCTTTTAAGCATATTGATCCCGACTCTTTCTGCAACAATTTCGTCTTCCAGCTAATTTGCATGAATTGCCTTTAGATTATCAGGCTAGTGCTTTTATTACTGAACTCAGATCTTCTTTTGATTCTATTGCCCTCCTCTTAAGTGTCACACTGTTTCTTCTCGGAAATCAGCTCCCTGATACAATGCTGAACTGCACCATCTGAAACGCCAGGTTCATTACCTGGAGTGCCTCTAGCATAAATCCAAGTCAGCTGCTCTCTTAGTGGCCTGTAGAAGTCACCTTTGTGAATACAATTCATATCTCAAACAAACAAAGGCGTCCTATCCCCAGTATCATATTCTATTTGTAACCTGTCCCTCTCACGAGCTTTATTCTGTCTATCATCATCTGACTTCTGTATCCCATTCTTCACAGACATGAATCATACCTTCTGCTGACAACCTGGCCCAGTTCTTCAGTTCTAAGATTACAACGTTACATACAATGGTTCCCATCGATTCTTCAGCTCTTCTTCCCTCATCCTCTGGTCCCTCCTCCTGTGATCCTTCTTCCTTCTTGATGTCTTGTCCCTCTGTTTCATGTTCGTTTTCCTCCTGGTCTTCTTTCCAGCCTCTTACGCTGGTTTCTCTCTCTAAATTGATAACCCTCATGAAACCCACCATGTGTCCGCTTGATCTGATTCCAGTTTCTTGGCTTCATAACTATAAACTGAATTTACTCCTGCTGCTATGTTTGCTATTAAATAACATTCTCTCCCTTGGTCACTTTCCTCAATCTTGGGAAAATGGCTCTAGTTTATCCTATCCTCAAGAAGCCATCTCTTGACCCCACAGTCCCTGAAAATTATCATCCTCTGTCTCTTTCTAAAGTGCTGGAGAAAGCAGTTTTTCAGCAACTTTCTTCCTTTGTTGATAAGACTTTTGCACTTCATCCGAGACAGTCAGGTTACAGATTACAATACTAGGGTATCTTACTGATTATGCTCTTTTACTCTCTCAATTTGGAATCTCAAGAGTGGTTCTACAATGGATCACCTCATTTCTATCTTCTTGGTCGTTCAGGATGATAGTTTCTTCATCTGCATCCTCCTCCCACTCCCTCCACTGTGGTGTCCCTTAAGGGTCTATTCTTTCTATTCTGTTAGTTAATCTGGCTACCATCATTCAAAGCTTTTGCATCTCTGTGTAGAACAATGCTGATGACATTCTTTTACTCTTCTACACTGATCCTGTCTCTCCATGTATCACTCTTCTTCAGGCTTGTTTAGATGTGGTTAGCTTCTCGAGGCATGGTCCTCAACCCCTGTAAAATTGTTGCTTGTTGGGGATCACTGGTGAACATCATTGTCTGACTTCAGATATTTCGCTCCTTGGAACAACCATCACCCCCTGTTGCTTTGTTCCACTATGTAGGTGTTGTTAGAGGAAGCATACAGAAGGCCTCCAGTATTCCATGCACAGAATTAATTTTTCATCTTTAGACAGGGAGAAATGAAGATTTCTCCTCTTTCTGATCATGAGAACAGTTATTGCTGGTAGCATTTCACTCTACCCCCTCCTGCTGAGCCAGGTAATTGTAAACCTGACTGCCCACGATCTCTCCCATAAGTGTGGACAGGCCTCAGGGGATCTTTGCGACAGAGGTCTTTTCCATGTCTTTTGTAAGGGGGCACTTCAAAGCAAAAGAGAATGACTTTTTCTGTAACCATGAGAAAAATAACACTTGCAGAAAACTTCTTTTTCTGCCTAGAACAATAGATCAAATACTGTATCTCACAAAGGAGAGCCAAAGACCTCCCTTTGAGAAATAGACTTCTGGAGCCAAGTAGCAATGGCTTTTATTATGTATTTCCTTGAACACAAGAGAATGGTATGTTCTGACATGTTTCCAAAACACAGGGTCTGAGCTGTTAGGTAAGAAACATATCACTTCTAAAAGGAAACAGTTTAAACTCTTGTCTCCTCTCTTTAGCATGAGAATATAGGATAAGGGAAATACTGGGACAAAAGATCAAAAGTTCTGACAAATATATTCTTTTGTGGGAAACCTGTAAATATGACCAGAAGAGAGATAATGATCCAAAACACTTTGAGGCAGATGCAGCAACCAAACGTAAAAAACTCTAAATCGTTAAAGTCCCTAACGATTTTAAAATAACGAAAAATGCACCAAAAAAAAAAGTCACACATGCTGAGATCGGTAGTGAAACGTACAATGTATCAAAGAATCACAATACACATCGGTCTGGACCTCTCGTTAGGACAGCTCCGTGGCAGGAAAAAGTGTTAAGTGAAAAAATAAACAAACTTTGAGCCAATCCCAGCGCATTAGCAGAGCTAAAAGCGCTGTGATTGGTCCAAAGGACCTCAGAAAACACATAAAAAAATAAAAATAAAAAAAGGATCGGGAGGGGGCAAGGGCGCTCATCAGGAGCGTCCTGTACGGACGGCCTTGCCCCCCCCCCCCGCTGCTCCCCACTTTCCGCTGCTCCCCCCACCCCGAAAAAGCAAACTTGTAGAAGCCCCTGCCCCCCTCCCTTCCTCACTACTCTCAGCTCCGCCTCCCGACATCCTCCGTCTGTGCCCCGCCCCCTTTGGGGATCGTCGCCGCCATTCCCCTTCTCCATCGGGCCCCCCTCCCTCTTACCGGGCCCGTGCAGCGCCTCTCTCCTCTGTCCGAAGGCGCTGCACGGGCAAGAAGAACGCAGAATCAGCTGATGCCTGCCTTCGCGATGGCATCGATAGAGCGTCTTTCTCCTCCTGGGCCCGCCCCTGTCTGACGTCAGTAACCTACGTAGGTTACTGACGTCAGACAGGGGCGGGCCCAGGAGGAGAAAGACGCTCTATCGCGAAGGCAGGCATCAGCTGATTCAGCGTTCTTCTTGCCCGTGCAGCGCCTTCGGACAGAGGCGCTGCACGGGCCCGGTAAGAGGGAGGGGGGCCCGATGGAGAAGGGGAATGGCGGCGACGATCCCCAAAGGGGGCGGGGCACAGACGGAGGATGTCGGGAGGCGGAGCTGAGAGTAGTGAGGAAGGGAGGGGGGCAGGGGCTTACTACAAGTTTGCTTTTTCGGGGTGGGGGGAGCAGCGGAAAGTGGGGAGCAGCGGGGGGGGGGGGCAAGGCCGTCCGTACAGGACGCTCCTGATGAGCGCCCTTGCCCCCTCCCGATCCTTTTTTTATTTTTATTTTTTTATGTGTTTTCTGAGGTCCTTTGGACCAATCACAGCGCTTTTAGCTCTGCTAATGCGCTGGGATTGGCTCAAAGTTTGTTTATTTTTTCACTTAACACTTTTTCCTGCCACGGAGCTGTCCTAACGAGAGGTCCAGACCTCTCGTTAGTTTTCCTGCCTTTTTCCTGCGTAAAGGCAATCGGAAAAGGTTAGTGCATGTCATTTCAATGGGGTTTTCACACTAATTGCTCATCTCCATTCCGTTTTCGTTAGCTGCTACTACCGTCGAAAAATAGGCTTTAGTGCATGGAAAGGATCGGAAATTCTTCCCCGAGGGCTCATTTAACGATGAAAAACGTTTAGTGCATCTGCCTCTTTGTCACTCTTTCTGACAACAGAACAAATGCATCTTCTAAGGAAATGCAAACATATGCTATGTACTGCTTTGTTGACACTATAAACAAAGAAACCCTGACTGTATTTGCAAGATGCTAACATGGGGGGAGAGAACCTCCCCTCCCTCTTACTCCTTTGTACTGTAAGAGAAAAAAAAAACCCTATTTAAACTCTTCTGTAAGGCAGGAAAGGCAGGCAGCGTACATCTCTTCTGGCCCCATGTCTGGGAGTCTGAAAGAATGTCCTGACCCCTTTCCCACTGTTATTCCATTTCTGTACATGTTCTCCTTTCTGTCCTGATTCTGTATACTGTATCTATTCTATTTCCTATTTTTTTGTACTAATTTTGGATAAAGAATAAACCTGTGTTAACCCCAAGAAGCTTCTTTGGTTCTTTTTTCTTTTTGTTTCTAGTTGTTATTGTTTTAATAGACTTTACCAGCTGTCCGGGTTCCTACGATACCAGTTGAGAGAGTTTGTCTGTGTAAGTAATGCTGGTTTTGTTGGGCTCTGAAATGCAGCATGAAAAGGCACAAACAGTGTGCTCATTGATTTTCAGCTATCCTTTACCTCACACTTTCCTCCTTAATGAAATCCTGCTTTTTCACTCTCTGAGAACTTTTATTTTTTTTAGATTTTGCTCACACCTTCTTCAGTAGTAGCTCAAGGTGAGTTACATTCAGGTACACTGGATATTTCTCTGTCCCAGGAGGATGCACAATCTAAGTTTGTACCTGAGGCAATGGAGGGTTAAGTGACTGGCCCAAGATCACAAGAAGCAACATTGGGATTTGAATCGGCCACCTTGGGATTGCAAAACTGATGTTCTAACCACTAGGCTACTCCTCCATTCCAGTTCAAGTTAGGAGATTATCTAACTATTTTCTATTTCATAAAGCTTTAAAGACATATCCATTTGATAAATATCTTGAATGTGTCAATTAGTAGTCAATTTGTTTGTGTGTAACCCATTTTCATTCTATGCTGATATAAGCGGGGTATAAATACTGGGGAATAGAATAGTAAACAAGGGGTGGACACTGGCAACAGCATAGTGATTGTGAAATTCTGACACATTGTTAATTGTATTTAACATTTTTAAGTGCAAAAATTGCTAGGTAGTAACACTAAAATGTCAGTAACATCAACATAGCTTAGCATAATTAAATGTTCTTTAATAGTAATACATACATATGATGACTAAATACATATGTAAAATTTCTCATTGAAATTCAAAGGGGTTGCTGAGCAAACTGCAAAAAAACTGTAGGGGTTAATTTTTTTTGCCTCACCCTGTATAAATTTGCGCCTCATTCGAGGTGCTGCAATGCTGTGCGCTTAGGGCCTTATTCTATAAAGGTTATACTCCTAAATTACAAGCATACAAGTGGAGGAGAGGCCTAGTGGTTAGAGCACCGGTCTTGCAATCCAGAGGTGGCCGGTTCAAATCCCGCCGCTGCTCCTTGTGATCTTAGGCAAGTCACTTAACCCTCCATTGCCTCAGGTACAAACTTAGATTGTGAGCCCTCCTGGGATAGAGAAATATCCAGAGTACTGGAATGTAACTCACCTTGAGCTACTACTGAAAGAGGTGTGAGCAAAATCTAAACAATAAATTAATTAATATTACAAAATAGATTATGCTCCTAATTTAGGAGTGTAAATGTAGAAGCCTAACCTTTATATAATTAAGGCCCTTAGTGCCAATTCTATAATGACATCTTGCCATCAAGATTCTATTACAGAATACTAACATTGGGTAGGCACGTCCCCTTATGCCATGACAATGACAGGCATAAGTTGGCACCACTCGGTGTATTAAGTGAGGCATTTAATTTATAGACTCTGTAAACTATGAGGTATATTCTATAAGTAGCGCCTAAAAATCAGCGTCTTAAATTTAATGTGCTTACATGATTCTATAAAGAGAATGCGTCCTTTATAGAATCATGCTTAGGTATAAAAAACTGTGCCTAACAGTAGGCCTGCTATAAGCATGCTTAAATGCCAGTGCTTACAGTTAGGCGCAGTTTGGCCATATTCTTATGTCAATGTGCGTAACATTTAGGAACTCCTCCAGAAATGCCCCTATTGATGCCTCCTACACACGTTGGGATTCATGCACACGTTGTTATAGAATACAATATGTGCACAAATCCTAATTATTGTTAATTAGTGCTGATAATTGGTTATCACCCAATTATTAGCACTGATCGGCTCATTATTCAATAAAGTTATATGCGTTAAATTGCATAGCAACCATATATAGAATCTGACCCTATGAGTGTAACTGAGACACACACCCCTGTTCCGCCCATGTGTACACCCCCATTGCAGTTAAGAACTATGGGCCAGATTCTATATAAGGCACCTAAATTCTGCACGATAGACATTTCCTCCTAAGCGTATTCTATAAACGTTGCCTAGATTTAGGTGTGGTTCATAGACTACGTTTGATATCCCAGTGCCTAAAACTATGCACCTCCATTTACACCAATAAAAACATAGTATAGATCCCTGCATATAGATTTACGTGCACTGTGCCATATTCTATAATTACATGCATAAATTTGGGAACGCCCATGGAACGCCTAACTGCAATTTGATGGCACCTTTGATGTGTATAAATGAAGCCTACCTCTAGGCGTCACTTTATAGAATTGCCCTTATTATTTTCATAATAAGAAAAATGTTGTAAAAAATGACCAAAATTCTGTTTCTCATAAACGGCAAAGAAAATAGAACAAAACAAAAATTTGGGGCAGCACACCCTAGTAAGATGTACGTTGCCTTTGCACTGTAAGAATTATTGCTTTGCTAATTCACCTCTTTCAGTCTAGCTTAGGAATGTCCCTTATTGAAAACTAAGATGTAGTTGTGGAAAAGCTGGTCTCCCCATACTAATTAATGTAGAGGGCAGAGGTCACTGTCAGTCACAGCCGTTGTCCCATCTGACTTGCTTTGCAAGCACGTTTCCTTCCTAATTCCTCCAGCGTTTACTGGCTGAGAGCCAGAGGAAGCAATACAGCAAAGCGATGATTGATAGCACACAATTGGCATGAGCTGCTTTTTCAAAATTACTTTTGTAGCTTTACTCGCCAAAATATACGGAAATATCCAAAATGTCCCTCAGCTACACCAATAAAAAGGGATGCTATTTTCTTAAACATGTGACTCTCTAAAAAAGGAGAATATAAATAGAAAGGGAGTTTAAGACATCTTCTGCTTGCCCTGGGAAACAACATGTTCATAGACTCAGTTACTCAGAGGATCCTTGTCAAATGCTCAGTGGGACCTCTCTCTTTTCTAAGTATATCAATCAGTTTTCCTTTTGTCCCACTCTCCCACAGCTTTGGCATACCTCCTACTTTTAAAAAGTATTTTCTACGAGGACCAGCTTATTTTTATTTTAACCCAATGCATGAATATTAATATACCACATATCCAGTGGTGTGCTGGAGCAGGCTCTCACGGGCTCATGAGAGCAGTTTGTTAAATTTTGAAGAATTTTGGGAGCCGGTTGTTAAAGTAGGCCCTCCATGGCTACTTTAACCGCTGGCTCCCAAATTGTGGGCTCAGGCCCCCACCTCAATTCTCTTTTACTTTGCTGGTGTCGATGCTGAGCTTCACCAGCCAAGTGAATAGACTGCTGCTGCTCCCCACTCCTGATTTCCAGCTCTGAGCAGCAAGCTAGGACTTCTCCTGCATGTGCAAGAAGTCCCAGCTTGTTGCTCAGAGACAGAAACAAGCAGTGGGGTGTGGTGGCCGTCCATAGCATGCCTAAATGAGGTGGAGAGAGAGGGGCATGTGTTGTCCCCCCAGTCCACCCATGCCCCCCCCCCCAAATTGCAGGGCTGGCTATGCCCAGAGAGAGAGAGAGAGAGAGAGAGACCGTTGTTAAAAATTTACCAGCACACCCCTGCACATATCTAATTATAAAGACACTGCAAAATCAAGGAGTTTGGAGGGAGGACTGTGGCCAAAAAATTGAGTTACTTCCTGGATAGCATTAAGAAGTCTCTCTCGATTGCTTTTTTTCTCTAGAGAAGTTTTGATTCATGGAACTGAAAAGAAAATCCACTATAGCTATTTTTCTGGCGCCCGCTGTTCAATGACCTGGTTTAATGCATCTCTGTTTCTAGTGAGATGTACTGATTCAGAGGAAAGACTGCATGCTTGCAAATCTCAACTGCAACTCCCCCTTTCTCTGTCGTTCATCTTAAGATCTTTCTAATCCAAGATTTCTTTTTAATAATAAAAAAAAAAGTTGTGTTGCAGGGCAGGAAACAGCACGGGGTCAAAATCCTGTGCCAGTTATTTAAACAAAGCTTTTGTGTCTTGCAAGAGTAGCTCAGCCGGCTTTTCTTTTCAAACATCTTGTGCTACGATCCAATAGACTTTTCAAGTCGAGATAAAAATCAGGCATATAACAGCAACCATCTCTTTCTTATTCTACAAGGCAACATACAAAAAGATCTGCAGACTTGACTTTCTAATAGGTAGGCCTTCCGAGAATCCAGTTTAGTTCAAAGCGTACACATTTGAGAAGAATCCTATCCGCTTGCTCACTGACACAATTGTCAAATTCTTTTCTTTTGAACCCATAGAATGTGAAGCCATTAAATCCTAAAAGAACTGTCACTCTCATGTGTACTGCTGGACATAATTCTATGTATGACGTAGTTTAAAAATGTTCTCCCTTTCATAATTTTTTTCATGCCTTTTGCACTGTCAGGGACCCAGGTGAAAAAGAATCCTGCGCTAGCGGCGGGGGCTGTTTTTGTCATACACTAAGTCCCTTTTTACCGCAGCGGGTAAAAAGGCTGAAAAAAGAAATGGCCATGCGGTGAGATTAAACTTACCGAGTGGCCATGCAGGGGGAACACAACGCCACTCATTGAGGTGGCCATAAGGCCTACCGCACTAACCCAGCAGTAACCAGGCAGTGCGCAACGATGCCAAATTAGCGCCAGGTAACCCCCTACGGAAATATATTTCAAATATTTCCGCTAGCGCCGGAAATGCCACGAACGGGGGTTGAACTACTGTCAGTGCCCGTGTTGGGCCGGTGGCAGTTCTGGATTGGCGCGCAGTAAAAGGGTCCCTCACTTTTCTTATATGCTTGACAATCTTTCAGATATTATAAACCTTTCCTCCAGGGTTATCCATTTTATTCATAACTCTGTGTTCCAAACCACAGACAAGAAATACACTGTTATCCTATACATATGTTCTCCCCTTCAGAAAGTTTGTAATGAATATACTGAAAAAAAAACTTCTCCAAGTTAATTTCTGAGAAGCAAATACATGAAAACTCTCAAGCTCTTGCAAGAAGACTGAATAACGAACAGGGGGCAAACCATGCACAAAGCCACAAGCCAAAGGGGGGCTGAATATCTGTTCAATCCCACAGTGGCGACATATTCCAAGAACCTCTCAACAATTGCTTAGTTTTCAATTTATATATTGGATGGTTCCCACTCTTTCATTTCCAGCCTGGCACAAGTTATTTCTTAGCCTGTTTCAAGACATTTTGTCAGCTTTATCAATTCAGCATTTATAGTTACCAGCTCCGTGGTGAGCTGTTTGCGATGGTTTGCACAATTATTATTATTATTCAGAATGTTTCTTTTGGAATTCAGAGCGCCGTGGTTTCTCCTGAATGCAGAGCATAAAAGCTACAGTCAAACAGACTATGGTGGTAATTTGGGAACTATCAAAAGCAATAGTCATTTAAGTTTTTGACATTACTTGGGCAAAGACAGGTATACAGTTCTTGAAGTGTTCTCTCTTTTGCCTAAACAGGGGTCACTTGTGTAACATTTAACAGATAGCAGGTTAACAAATATCCACAAAAGAATCACAGTACCAGATACACAGACTTAAGTTTTATAACTTTAAACAAGATTTCCAGCCATAATATAGGTGTATAATAGAATAAAACTGATATAAGCCTCAGAGGATAATGTCTGCATAGCAAGAAGCAACCTGTAATTAACACTGCTGCCATTTTCCAGAAAAGAGGGTTCCGCTACCAACCTACTACCAAACATGAACCTCAGCAAACTCAGCTGCTTCTACACCACAGAGGGGAAACAGATCACTTCTGGCAAATGCCCTCCACAGGAGCACTTTGCGTTGTAAATGAACTCAATGTGAATACTGGTGTGCAGTGCTGCACATTCAAAGAGGGCTGAATGGAAATACTCTCTTTCACGTGCCACACTAAATGAGGCTTTCTTTTTCACTTCAACATATACAAAAGGCTCTGCTTGATCACTCACAGAGTAGCTGATGTGCATGCGTGTGGGTGAATTTCTAAATTGCAACTTGCCACCTCTTTGGTGCAAGAGACGAAAATACCCAGAAAATACATTTTGGTCTCAACTTGTAGACAGTGATTTGCTCTATTCTCCTGTACTGGACACCATCGATGAAGTAATTTAATGCCATGCTATGTGAATTCTGGAAATAACACTTACCGGAGTCATTAAAAACATTCAGGACCGAGGATAAAAGTCTTTCACTTACCTAAAAAAGAAAAGAAAGAGAGAGAGAGAGAGAGAGAGAGAGAGAGAGAAAACAAAAACTAAAGTTAAAAGAATATTTTTATTAGTTGCCTTCAGTGATCATTCCTCAAGCTTTCTTAGCTAATTTTGCAGTCTCTATTCCTGAGTCATATGTAAAAGGCAAACTTCATCTAGACCTCCCTGCAACATTGTTCACCAGAGGCCTCAGTCATACCACTAACCATATCTCTTTCCCCACAATTAATTCAGTTTATCACTGCTCTGTCACTCAACCTACTGCTAATCCAGTCCACCACCTGGGTGCCTACCCCTAGGCTCCTTAACTGACATGTTCTGGACAGTTTGATGTTCTTATAATTTGAATAGGGACCTGGGAGAAGGTAGTGTCTGTCATACACAAATCAGCTTCCACTTCCATTTTTTTTATCTGTCAAGGAATTTACAACAAGTGAGAGGACTAGGACCCTGAAAGAGTCATGACGGGAAAAAATGGGACAAATGTTATGAGAAACATTGCACTGAACCTGTAACTCCACCTCATCTATATCTTACACTGGATGACAAATTTCCTGTAAACTGTACAAGAACAAAAAGGTACTAAGAACTAAAACTGTACTTTGCATTTATGAGCCAAATACAATTTTTTTTACTGTGCCTTTTACGAGAAACAATTATAATTGACTACTTTAAGAATAAATGGTTGAGTTCATGACTCTTGCTCAGTACTGAATCCTGTTTCAATATGTGTCTTAATCAATTTTTCTATCTTTAACTTTCAGTGACTTCAGTGGCCAGGGTCACTGCTAGTCAAAGCCCGACATGAAGCAAGGTCCCACATGTACTGTCATCTCTTCCTGCATTTGAAATATAGCCAGTGCTGATGCTCAACTAATTATTCTATTGGCATGCTGGAGTTTGGCATTTTGACATTAATTTCTTTTACAAAACAGAAAGGCAATCATCAGATCCTGTTCCACTCTCTTGCATTAATGCAATCCTTCTACTTCAAAACCATGAAATCTCACTGGTAGTTCAGAAGGAATCAGGACCTGCATTAAATATGGGAACACTAAACTCCACAGCCCTCTTTTGCTCATAATCCTGATAGTGCAGTTTCTTTGTGAAGCTGCTGGTATATGTATCTAGGTGAGGGGCATCACAGTGCTCATAATCTGTGTACCAATATCCTGAACCTCATTCCTCACCGACAGCATGCGCCAGACCCCTGAAACAGCTGTTGTCTTCTGGCACCAAATGGTTTTCAGAGAGTTTGGGCTGTGCAGAGTCCAAACTCTTACGCTGTTCTCATGAGACTGTGAGAAGGTCATAGGAGTTTGGGTTTCATCCCCCAGAGGATTCTATTAAAGGTCCTCTCCAAATTAAACAAATTGTAACCTATTTGCATTTTCATAAAGTTCTTAAAACTTATTTGAATTTGTGAATGACTTATTCTTTTTAGAATTTTACTTTTTTATAAATTCTTTTAATTGTTGAGGTCATCTTATATTGTAATCCACACTGAACCCAATGGGATAGAAGCAGAATATAAAAACTCGAATGGAAGGGAATTTACATGCCCAAATTTGGGTGTGATCCTGAAATGTGCTCAAAATTATACTGGGTAACAAGCCAATTAATGTCAAAAATTGGGTGTTAATCAATCAGTGATGTTAATTGGCACCAATTTAGATTTGCACGTGCATCTTGCCATGCTCTATTCTATAAACTGAGCACCCAAATCCCACAGTGTACAACCTAAAGGGACTTGGCCATGGGAGGATCATGGGCGGGTCAGGGGCGTTCTGGATATTTGTGTGCAGTGCAACAGAATAATGCAGATGTGCAAAAATTGAGAACAAGGAATTACACCTGATTTCAACAGGCATAAGTCCTGGAGCTCAAATTTAGGCGTGGAAATCGGCACGTATGCACTATTAGGAACAAAAGAATAGCTGTATTGGGTCAGACCAATGGTCTATCTAGCTCAGTATCCTAATTCCAGCAGTTGCCAATCCAGGCCACAAGTACTTGGCCGATACCCAAATACTAGCAACATTTGATATCTTCCACCCTAAGTGCAGTTACAAACCCAATTAACTCCAATTATAGCTAATTTTTAACAATAAAGAGATTCATGTTACAGGCAGAATTCTATAACCGTGTGCAATTTTATACACTAAGAATGAAAATGGTCACACAAGGTTATAGAATAAGGGGGCATGTGACTCAACTCTACTGAGAGACACATGGTGAGATCAGGACAGCAAGTTCATGTTCCTGTTTCTTCCATTTTATATATGATCTTTTGCTTAATGACAACACAAATCACCTTAAAAAAAAACAGCTTGGAAGATGGCAGTAGGCTGACAGACTGGCTAAGGAATGGTCAGTAGGGAAGTGCACACCCAAACAATATGATCCTGATTTTGTATATTCCAAATTTTTCCCAATTTTTAGGTGATATTTTTGCTTCATTTCATACATTGGTTTTTACCGTATGCATTATTGTATGTGCACTGGAACTATTTTAAGCTCGCAAATTGATCACAGTTGATTTGTGTGTACTACAGTTTTTAAGGTACCCAAATGAACCCAATGTACCATTCACTTTTTATGCTTCTACATGTATGAGTTTGGTGAAATTTGGGTGCCCTTAACAGCAAAAACTTAATGCATTGTAAGTGGAAAGGCAGCACGGCAACTTTTGGGTGCTTGCCCAGTGCGTCCTCTGCAGTCCTCCCCCCCCCCCCCCCCAAAAATGTTCATTAGTGTGCGTTACCCCTGGTCCAATTAGCGTACACACACTTAGCACCTCCTATTAGGAAAGGAATGGAAAACAAAAATTAGGACGTTATAATGCCTTTGTATCACTCCATGGTGCACCGTGCGACCACACCTTGACTATTGTGTTCAATTTTGGACACCGCATCTCAAAAAACATATAGTGGAATTAGAAAAGGTACAGAGAAGGGTGATGAAAATGATAAGGGTGATGGGACGACTTCCCTATGAGGAAAGGCTAAAGTGGCTAGAGCTCTTCAGCTTGGAGAAAAGAAGGCTGATGGGAGACATGATAGAAGTCTATAAAATAATGGGTGGACTGGAAATGGTAGACGTGAATTAATTGTTTACGCTTTCCAAAAATACCAGAACTAGAGGGCACACAATGAAGCTACAAAATAGTAAATTTAAAACAAATCGGAGAAAATGTTTCTTCACTCAATATACAATTAAACTCTGGAATTCGTTACCAGATAATGTAGTAAAAGCTTAGTGGTGTTTAAAAAAGGTTTAAGTCCATAGACCATTATTAAAATGGACTGGGGGAAAATCCAATGCTTATTTCTAGGATAGGCAGCGTAAAATGTATTGTACTTTTGGGGGATTTTGCCAGGTACTTGTGACCTGGATTGGAAACAGGATGCCAGGCTTGATGGACCTTCGGTCTGTCCCAGTATGGCAATAATTATGTACTTATATTGAGGAGACACTAAGTGAACCTGTGCTCAGTGCACAAGTGAGAGTGTGTAGCATGTATCCCGTGCTAACTGCAGTATGCTATCCACACCAATTCTCAATCCATACCCCACCTAGTTTCTGCCTTCTAAGACAAGACAAACTCTTAAACCACTGTGGGATCGGTTAGCATACTTATGCAGCATCAGTCAACATGTGCTAATTCAAGCACTAACTGCTTAACACATTTTAATAAAGGAATCCCTTTGAATATAAATTTAGGCACTCAGCACTAGTACATTTTCAAAGAGGCCAATTTAGGAGCATAACACTCACATTTAGGAGCATAAATTCTTTAACTATCACAGCCAGGATTTTTAAATATCACAGCCAGGAGAAGCTGTCCAAAGCTAACCAAGCAAATTCAGTGGACAGTGACACTGAAAATGTCCAGTTAGAACCCAATGCTAAACTGGCTATTCTGGGGGTGGAGTCAGCACTTGGCTGGTTAAATGTCAATATTCAACACTTAACCGGCCAAGGTAACCGCATAAAGTCAACACCATGGTTCAATGAAGAGTTGAAAAAACTCAAAAAACAAGTCAGAAGGTTAGAACGAGCTTGGAATAAAAAGAAAGACGACACCACACTTAACGCCTGAAAACAACTTCAAAGAAAATACAAATATACCATAAGACAAACCAAAAGACTACATTACAAAACCATAATCGGACCAAATTACAAGGACACACATAAACTTTTCCAACTCGTGAACAAACTATTAGATATCACACCAGTCACAACCAACAGCAAAGACACTGCTGGAGCAGACAATCTCACGAGATACTTCAATGAAAAAATCGTACAACTACGACTTAAAATACCTGTCAGTACCATCGACTATGCTGAACTCCTTGACTGCCTAGACCCAGTCCCTGGCATTCACCCAGCGGACAGGACCTGGATCAACTTCGAGATATTATCGAAGAATATCATCTCCCAAACGCTCAAAAGATTTGCCAAATCTCACTGCAAACTAGACATATGCCCAAACAACCTGATGACATCTGCTCCTCAACAATTCATAAACGACATAATGAAACATCTAAATCACATGCTACAAAATGGACTCTTCCCGAAGGAAAAAGGAAACGTTTTACTCACCCCCATACCCAAGACGCAAAGAAAAGTGCTGGTGAACTAACTAACTACAGACCAGTAGCATCCATTCCCTTAATAACCAAATTAACGGAAGGGTTGGTGACCAAACAACTTACAAACTATTTAGATAAATTCTCAATACTTCACGATTCCCAGTCAGGATTTCAGTCTAACCACAGTACTGAAACAGTATTAGTCACTCTCATGACTAAATTCAAACAAACGACTACAACTGGTAAGAACATACTACTTTTACAATTTGACATATCAAGCGCTTTCTACATGGTTGACCATGGAATTTTATTACACATCCTTGAATACTTCGGAATCGGAGGCAACGTCCTCAATTGAAGTGGAGGAGTGGCCTAGTGGTTAGGGTGGTGGACTTTGGTCCTGGGGAACTGAGGACCTGAGTTTGATTCCCACTTCAGGCACAGGCAGCTCCTTGTGACTCTGGGCAAGTCACTTAACCCTCCATTGCCCCATATAAGCCGCATTGAGCCTGCCATGAGTGGGAAAGCGCGGGGTACAAATGTAACAAAAAAAAATTGGTTCAAGGGATTCCTAACCACAAGATCATACCAAGTGACATCTAACTCGACTATTTCAGTCGCATGGGTACCTGAATGCGGAGTACCACAAGGATCCCCCCTCTCGCCGACTCTATTAAACTTAATGATGATACCCTTGGCAAAATTACTATCAAATCAAAACCTTAATCCATACATATATGCAGACGACGTAACGATCTACATCTCATTCAAACAAGACCTAAAAGAAATTTCCAATGACATCAACCAAAGTCTCCATATCATGCATTCTTGGGCGGACGCATTTCGGTTGAAACTCAACCAAGAAAAAACCCCGTGCCTAATACTCACCCTCTCAACACAACAAGAAAGAATTCACCGCCATTAACACACCAACTCTAAACCTTCCTATTTCAGACACCCTAAAAATTCTTGGAGTCACCATTGATCGACACCTAACACTAGAGAATCACGCGAAAAACACAACCAAGAAGATGTTCCACTCAATGTGGAAATTAAAAAGAATAAGACCTTTCTTCCCAAGGATTGTTTTCCGTAACCTGGTACAATCAGTAGTGCTCAGTCATTTAGACTATTGTAACGCACTATATGCCGGCTGCAAAGAACAAATAATCAAGAAACTTCAAACAGCCCAGAACACTGCAGCTAGATTCATATTTGGCAAAACAAAATTTGAAAGTGCTAAGCCCTTACGAGAAAACATTACACTGGCTCCCACTTAAGGAACGCATCATGTTCAAAATATGCTCACTAGTTCACAAAATTATCCATGGTCACGCACCAGCTTACATGTCAGACCTGATAGACCTACCACCTAGGAATGCCAAAAAATCATCCCGCACATTCCTTGATTTGCACTTCCCCAACTGCAAAGGTATGAAATACAAACTAATGCATGCGTCAAACTTTACCTACCTGAGCACACAATTATGGAACGCGTTGCCGCGCAGCTTGAAATCGATCTACGAAAGAACGAACTTCCGCATACTACTGAATACCCATCTCTTTAATAAAGCGTACCACAAAGATCAACCAATGTGAATATGCACAACTTGCCCATTTATATTCAGAACTGTTTCATAATATCTGCTTGTATACTATTACTATGTCTTATTATCATCACGCTCACCAAGATCCTTATGTAATACTAATCGTTTATTTTCTAGCATTCTTCCATTACTCATGATGTATTGTAAGCCACTTTGAGCCTGCAAAGAGGTGTGAAAATGTGGGATACAAATGCAACAAATAAATAAATAAAGCACAGTTCTATCTTTATGCTGTAACCCACTTAATTAGCTATGTTTTTGTTGGCCCTGTATACTAAAAAATCCAATGCTTAACTATTCATTGTGGCCTGGCATTGGATTTCCAGGGATAACACCAGTGACGATCAGCAAAACGCTGATCGCCACCAACTGAATAACAGGACCATAGATGATAACAGCAGAAAAATACCAGAAGGCCTTCCATTTGCAATAGCACAGACTAAACTCGATTGCCAACTCTACCCTTGTTTCTCAGCTATTAAGGTTCCTGTGAATTGATGTCATTTTTCTCTGTGTTCTGAAATTATCTTTGCTTCTACCATCTCCTTTGGGAGAGTCTTCCCTGCATCCATCCCTCTTTCTATGAAAAAAATATTTCTTTGTGTTACTGTCCTTGCACACCTGCTGACTCTTTCTTTTCTTACCTACAGCATAAGCACAGAGGTGCCCGAATATAATATAAAACAATTAATAAGAAAATTATGTATGCACTGAATGAAAACAAATTTAACATAGATGTTTTCATATATGAAACACTTGTTGCTGTTTAACACTTTCAACTCCCACTTTAAAGAGGATCTCACAAAATGCCCTATGCTTTTTAAGATGTCAGAAAATGCATTGTAAATAACAAAAAAAAAGAGCAAATTTGCTGTTATATTCTTAAAACTCTTCAAGGACTGAAGTTCTTTGAGTAGGCAGAGAGCTGAATTGAAATGTCTTCCCATGCCACAAGCTGACTGGACCTGCCACCAGCAAGTCCCTTAAGCATCATGATTAATTTGAACACTCAAAGCTGAGAGCTTTTCCACAAGGAGCTTTTAAGGCAAGCCTAAGGCTAGTGTGACAAGGCAAAGAACAACAATGAGAGCAGATAAAACACTAAGGGGCCCTTTTACTAAGCAGCGGTAAAAAGTGGCCTGCGGTAGTTTGTACGCGTGAAATTGGCATGCTCTGGGCCATTTTTTTACTGTAGCTGGGGGGGGGGGGGGGGAGGGCTTTTTTTTTTTTTTTACTCGGACAGTAAATGACCAAACGCTACAATTAAAATTAGCGCGCAGCTATTTACTGCCTGCGCACTTACCGCCACCCACTGTCCTAGCGGTAAGGGCTCACGTGCTACTCGTGCAGTAATCAGGCAGTGCGTGCCAATGTGGCCGTGCTGCCAATTACTGACGGGAACGCTCTCGCGGTACAAAATAGAAAAATATTTTCTGCCGCGGGAAACAGCGTGCACCAACTTCAAAATTACGGCCCGGCACCTGTGCTACCCTGGCAGTAGTGTCGATTGGAGCACGCTACCCATGTGTTAGCCCTACGACTGCTTAGCAAAAGGACCCCTAAACTAGCCTATCCTCCAAACTGCCCAGCAGCAACTTGTCAACTTTGGGTACAAGCACATACAAATGCCAATACACAATGTGCAAAAGTAAGGGGCCCTTTTACTAAGCCAGGTAGGCGCGTACATGCGTCAATTTTGAACTACCATCCTGCTACCGTGTGGACTGGGCGGTAATTTCATTTTTTACGTGCATCCACTAAGTGCGCTAGAAATGTTCCAGCTCGGCACTAACCAGGCAGTAATTGACATTGTATGCTGGTAGACCATTACCAACCGGTTAAAGCATGAGACTTTACCACTAGGTCAATGGGTGGCGGTAAGATCTCAGGCCCAAAATGGACGCCAAATTTTATTTTGTCGCATGTCCATTTTCGGCCAAAAAAAAAAAAGGCCTTTTTTGCAGGCCCGCTGAAAAATGGACCTACATGCTTCCGATACATGTGTCTACACCAGTGCAGGCCATTTATTGGCGCACCTTAGTAAAAAGACCCCTAACACATTTGGAGAAATTGCCATTGAGATGAACCCAATGCTCTCTTTCCCATCCCCTAACCTCTCAAAATTGTATCACTGCCTTTTGGGTTGTAACCGTGCATGCTATTCCAATGCTTTCTCTTAATTCTGATGGCTTTAAGGTTATCGGTATACTCTCCGCCTCATTCCTAAAGTTAGGCACTAACCCCCAAATTCTATAAATAGTGGCCAAACATTGGTACACGATAGGGCTAGTTGCATGCGTAACATAATTAACTCATTTGCACTAAATTGGCAATAAATATCAATACTTGGCATTAACAAGCGCCAGCTAGCACTAATTTGCCATTGTGTGCATAACAGACTTACACCCCTATTCTATATACTTTCCCCCCGATATTCAAAGCTATTTTTTTTTGTTACATTTGTACCCCACACTTTCCCACTCATGTCAGGCTCAATGCAACTTACACGGGGCAACGGAGGGTTAAGTGACTTGCCCAGAGTCACAAGGAGCTGCCTGTGCCTGAAGTGGGAATTTAACTCAGTTCCTCAGTTCCCCAGGACCAAAGTCCACCACCCTAACCACTAGGCCACTCCTCCACTCCACCAGCCAGAAATGGCCACTGACTGGTTAAACGGCGTTTCAACACCTAACCACGAATATTCTGGTTATCTCCACCGGCAATATTCAGTGATGACTTCTTTCTGAGAAGTTCTGAGAGATGACGACATTTCTCTGGTAAGTGAACACTATTTTGCTTTGTGCTTTGGGAACTTAAAGATTGGGGTTTAAAGAAGGAATTATAGGTTAATGATGATAGGCAGAATAAAAATATAAAAAAGCAAACATTATCAACTAATCTCCATACTCTTTTTCCCCTAGTTTGAAAACTTGAACTTTGTACCACATCATTATTAGCAGATAGCCTCTAGCAGGCACTGCAGGACCTAGTTTAGTCTAAATTTGGCTTCCAGAACCTTCCTCCCACATTTTTCTATGTCATTGGTACCCACATGTACCAATACAGTACGCTCCTCCTCAGCACTGTCTAAAATCTTATCTTGGTGCTGGTTAAATAGGGTTTAAGTGCCTAACTGTGGATCCCACTGAATATCCCTGTTAGTGGCTAGCCATAACTGGCTATATCACACAACACAGTTGATTAGGTACAGATATTCAGCGCCTAACTGGCTATGTTGAGCAGTCAAAATAGGCCACTTAAATAGCAGACCTATCTTTGACTGCTAAAAAGTTAACCAGTTAGCGCTGAATATCAGCATAACCAGTTATGTTTTTAGCGGCCAAAGTAAACCCGGATATTCAATGCTGGTTGCTAGATATGGCATTGAATATCTGGGTTTAACACCAGCAGACTGCAAACGTGCTGCTTGCCGCCGACTGAATATCAGACCCTAAGTGCCTAATAGACTTTAGTAAAAGGGCCCTTGTGTTTGCTATAAAATATTTGGATCTGTATTATAGACGCAGAACAGGAAAAAATCTCAAGGCGAGGAAATATTTACAGTAATTAAAATCATCATAATTTCAAGGTCTGAGTTGAAGATTACAGGCAAAACATTTTTATCTTACATATTGTACTTCCCTGATTTAAGCCCATATTTAATGCTAGGAGTCCAGGAGACACCATTTTTAATGATTTTCAGCCACCTCTTAAATTATCAACAATCATTAATTCAGCCCGAAGCTCTACTATTATCCATGGATGGCTTCTCCTATGAAATAGGCATTCAGCATTTAGATCATAAAAAATTATATTGCCTACAACAAAGATCTCTTTCCCCCAATAAAAAAAGATTTGAATTCAAAGCTAATTATTTTTCCTGCCAATAACAATGTCATGTTTAATAGATTCATACTTAAGCAATATTCTTCTAATTAAAAAAAATGACACACCATTTGCTCAAACCAATGTACTGTACCTTGGGCATTAATTTTATCTGCATGGAACTTACCAATACTTTTCTGAGATCTATAAATATAGGGACCGATATTCAAAGGATTTACGCTTTCAACCTTTTTTTTGTGTGTGTGTGTGTCTTGAGGGTGGGGTGGGGGTGGGGAGGGAGAATAGGGTTCCCAACTGACATCCAGATTTGCCCTACAGGGTTGATCCAATCTTGGGCTTACTCCATTGCATTCAGGGATTTGTAGCTCTAATTTCCCCTTTACATTCCCTAAGAAAAACAAGACTACAAGTCATAGAAACAGAGAAACATGACGGCAGATAAGGGACATATGACCCATCCAGTCTGCCCATCCTCTGTAACCCCTAACTCTTCCTTTTCCTAAGCAAACCCACATGCTTATCCCTTTTTAAATTCTGGTACAGTCCTCGACTCCACAACCTCCACCGGGAGGCCATTCCATGCCTCCACCACCCTTTCTGTGAAACAGTACTTCCTTAGATTACTCCTAAGCCTATTCCCTCTTAACTTTGTCATATGCCCTCTCATTCCAGAGCGCTCCTTCATTTAAAAAAGGTTCTCTTCCTGTACATAAATGCCCTTGAGATATTTAAATATCTCTATCATGTCTTCTCTCTCCCTCCTCTCTTCTAGCGAATACATGTTGAGGTTCATAAGCCTGTCCCTATAATTTTTGCGTTCAAGACCGCTTACTAATTTTGTAGCCGCCCTCTGCACCGACTCCATCCTGTTTGTTTTTTTTTTTAAATATCTTTATTAAGTCTTTGGTGTACAAACTCCAATGCATAACACCCCCTCACCACGTTGCTTCCCCAACATACAAATAATGTATCACCATTTACATCATCACCCGGAGGTTTATGACCCATATACTTTGAAGTGAGCAAAACACCTTGGACTTCTTTTTTATGTTGTTCCCTCAGTTTAGTGGCCTCCCTCCCTATCCCCCCGCCCACTTCCCCTAATACCTCAACAACTCATGCAACAAAGTGCAATGTAGAGACCTCCACCCTCTCCTCTCTTGCACTCACCAAAAATATCTGATACAACCTTACCATGTGCTTTTGTCAAAGGAAGGGTCCAGCAGTAGCCCATCCGCATCAGCAATTCTGCCCCACAGGTCTTTATACTGTCTCGATCCTGCTGATGAGTTAAACGTAAATGACTCCAACACCCAACTGGCCATTTCTCTCATAGCACCAAACCATGCCTTTAGTTGTGGAGGTGTGCTATCCACCCATGACATCAGTATGCATTTTTTAACCAGCATAGTGGCTACTAGTATAAACTTGCATTGAGCCTCATTCAATCCCTGATCTCGCAAACCAGCAGAACTCCCCAAATAGGTCACAGAGTATGTCCATTCAAATGCGCCTTCCACTATATTTTCTATGTGACTCAGGGCTCCCCTCCAGAGTCCCGCCAACCTTGGGCACTCCATGAATAAGTGTAAGAGGGTACCCGCTTGCGCCCCACAATTCCCACACGTGTCATCAGTCCAAAGCCTCATTGTTTTCCCCTTCACTTTAGATATGTGTACCCTATGCAAAACTCTGAATTGAATGTCTTGTAATGCCGCATTCGGCATAACCCTGCTGAGTTCCCCAAATACTCTCCCCAATTCCTCCACCGACAGTGGGTCCCCTATGCTACTGCTCCAGGCATTAGCTAATTGATGTAGGTAACCCGCCTTCCTATTTTCCCAAATTATCTGGTGCCATTGTGATAATTTATTTAGGGAACGGGGCAGTTGCAAAAATAAGGAATCCATTCTCCCATAAGCCACCTGAGCCCACCCCCCCTTTCCTCTCCGCTGTTAATACATAATCCCTTGCTTGCAAAAATGCAAAAAACTGGGAATTTGGGAAAGTCCATGCACGCCTGACCTGCGCAAATGCTGGGAACCTTTGGTCACCCATCTGACAAAAGTCCCCTATATATCTGCACCCCTTCTTTCTCCACTCATCAAAAACAGACTTTCCCAAGCCTGCTGGGAAATCCATGTTGCCTATTAATGGCAGGAATGGGCTCACCCCCCCCCCCCCCCCGCCTTTGCTCCCCCTAATTCTCTCCACCACCTCCAGGCCTTCCGCTTTGCCATTAAATATGGATTTGCCCGTGCCTCTCCCAATCTACTAACATTTGCCAAGTCCATAACCATGAATGGAGCCAATGGCGAACACCAACTTTCCCAAAAATCATCCGGCGAGAAAAATTCCGCCTCCGTATGTAGTTCATGCAACCAACGCATAATCCCGGCCACATTATATGCCCTGATGTCCGGCAGCCGAAGGCCCCCCTGCTCTCTATCCAGTGCCAACTTAGCAAACGATATTTCATAGTGCACAGCTCCAAAAGGGGGTGTAGCCATGGGTGGGTCAGGGGCGTTCCCAGGACATTAAGCGTGATTGTTATAGAATACCTGAATTTGTGTGTCTAACTACTGCCCTCAGTTGAGAGTGACAATTTACACCAGCTCGTGGCAGGCGTAAATGCTCACACCCAAAGTTAAGCGTGAGAAGCGTGCCAAGCTAGTATTCTCTAAAGAGCATTCTGTGCAGAGCACCCTTTACAGAGTGTTAGCACGGTATCCAGCGAGTTCCCACCTGGACAGTTCGTACCAGGGGCGTATCTGACTTTCCCTGGTAGGGGGGGCCAGAGCCCGAAGTGCGGGGGCCGTTTTTTGCCCCCCCCCCCATAGGCTTCCATTGGCGGCACGGGGGGGTTGGCGGTGGTAGTGGGGGCCAGGGCCAAATGCAGGGGGGCCAGGCACCCGTTGGCCCCATTACAGATACGCCCCTGGTTCGTACCCACCAATCCCCCCCCCCCCTGGACAATTCCCACTTAAGGGGGACAATTCCCACCTGGTCATTTCCCACCCTCACTATCCTTTTTTTTTTTTTTTTTAACTGGAGCTTCATCTTTTGTTTTCATTTTTGAATCCTGTCTCTTGGTGGGTGGGAACTGTCCAGGTGGGAACTGACCTAGAACCCTTAGCATGGATCATAACCGTGTCTAACTTTGGGTGGCCATTTACTGAATCTGGCCCTATGGGGCCAGATTTGCCTAAAGTTACAGGTCTGAGTCTATGAGAATTAGTAACACTGATGAAACTGTGTCTGCTAGGCTTATGACCCACAGTAGCACATCTGTTTGTTTGCACATTGGATTCCCTCCCATCCCTACAGTTATCATTACTAGAGGAGTTAACAGTGGGGGATTAATAGAAACAGTAACAGATGAAAGCAATGTAAAAAAAAAAAACAACCTTAAAAGCAAGAAATGCATTTACAGTTGAAGATAGTGCATAGAACAGCTGGAAGTCCTTGAATCCAGTAGTGGAACAAGCCTGCTTTTTAAAGAACTGTTCTACATTATTACATGCTCCTTCACACTTAGAAATCTATTAATTTGCAATTAGCTATATTGATTTGTTAGCAGATTTGTAATTTCTGTAATAATTTACAGGCCACTGAAGAAATTAACTGCACCCCTTGGAAAAATAAGCATTACTGGGAAACAGATCTGGTCATGAGTTATTGAATACATCACTGGCCATCTGAATTCTCGTGCATTATAGTTCTGGATTAATTAGTGCACAATTGACCGGCAGTTTTTTTCTCCCCATACCCAGCGAATATACATTTTCTGTAGTGGACATTTTGCATGGAATCTAATTAGAAGATGCTCACAAAATCAGAAAATCTATCAGGTGTTTGTTGTTCTGGAGATTAAAATCACAGACTTCCTCAATATATTTTTTGAAATAATTGAACACAGAATAACAGTCTAGTCTTACTCCTACCACCTTACAGAGGAAACATCTGCTATTAAGATGGTTCCCTACTACATCA
Source organism: Microcaecilia unicolor (assembly GCF_901765095.1). Lineage (NCBI taxonomy): Eukaryota > Metazoa > Chordata > Amphibia > Gymnophiona > Siphonopidae > Microcaecilia > Microcaecilia unicolor. The sequence goes on along the minus strand of NC_044033.1, from coordinate 262,312,316 downwards.
AGGAACTAATCTCGTTCAGCAATGCCTTTATACATGTCAATTTCAGACTACAGTATAAAGAAGGGAGAAGAAGTTTTTTAATTGCATTGTTGCTGAATTTAAAAAATTAATCAACAAAGGTACAATCTTAAAAGTAACAATAACAGAAACCGAATAAACATAATTAACATCAAAAAGAAACCTGTGTTTTTGCATGTGTGTGTGGGGGGGGGGGGGGGGGGGCAGGGCCGCCGAGAGGGGGGGCAGGGAGGGCAAAATTCCCCGGACCCTGACCTCCAAGGGGGGCCTGGTGCCAGGGTCAGGCCACCAGCGCTGCAGTCCGCGGTCTCACCTGTTGCCTCCTCGGCTCCAGGGCCCCTGCATTCGAAGCAGCAGTCACAGATCGCCTCCCTTCAGGCCTTCCCTCCCTGTGTCCCGCCCTCGCAGAAACCGGAAGTTACATCAGACGAGGGCGGGACACAGGGAGGGAAGGCCAGAAGAGAGGTGATCTGCGACTGCCGCATTGAATACAGGGGGCCCGGAGCCATGAAGGCAGGCAGGTGAGACCGCAGACTGCAGCGGCAGGGGGTGGCAGCAGTGGGGGGAGCGACAGGGGGCAGCAGCAGTGGGGGGAGTGACGGGGGGGAGTGACGGGGGCGGCAGCGATGGAGGGGGGCAGAGGCAGGGCGGCCTTGCCCCAGGCCTGGTCTAGTCTCTCGGCAGCCCTGGTGGGGGGGATCCCTAAATAGAAAGAGTACAGTATCAAAACAAAACTTAGCACATTAATGATGGGCAGCAGCAGTGCTTAGATGGCAGCTCCGGCAGTGGGTAAGTGAGACCAATGCCAGACAGACTTCTACAGTCTATGTTCAATACATGGCAAGACAGATCAGGATGGGCTGAACTGGGTTTTGATGGCAACTCCAGTAGTTGGGAAGAAAGGTCAGTGCCAGAGGGATATTTTGGTCTGAGCCCTGAAAATGGCAAGGACGGATCAGGATCAAGAATCAGTATTTTATACTGCATTCATATCATATGCTATGAATGCAGGTGCTTTATATCTCAGTGAAGAAGGAGAAAAGAAACAAGGACTAATTCTCTAGCTAATATGATTGCATATTCCACAATTAATGTGGTCTTATCTGAAGAGAAAAGCAAAAGGCTCTTCAAAAAGATAGACAAGGAACTCTCAGACACATGTTCTAATAAATTATTCTTTAGATACAACATATTTTTATCTCCAGCCTTCAATGCATGGCTTATATCAGGATCATAAAAAGCGTTGGGCTTAGGAACCAGGGAACACGTAGAAAGTTTCAATTAAATATCCTGAGCAAAGTATGAAGTTTACTTTCATTCTATTTTCTACATTCTTTACAGGTCTATGTCTCTTGGTTCTGTGGGGAACTTGTTTAGTGTGCACCCTTACGGAACCCTCCTAAGTTAGTAAAGTAGTGGGAACAGGACTTGGGACATCCTCTTTGACCCTCTTGAATATTAGATGCTACTCGGGCGATTCCTAGGCTTGCTCACAGTGCAGAATTCCAGGAGTGTAATTTTTGCACTATTCATAGGGCTTATTTCTCTTAGCATGAGCATATTTGGTGGGTTGTGCAGATAATCTTCAATGTTGGAAATGCCTGGTGGAGAATAATTATTTTTTTCATGGCCTTTGGCAATGTCGTCCCATCAAGTTATTTTGGGCAGCTCTTTTTCAATATTTACAATTTGTTTTGGGCTATCATCTTCAAGTCTCCATTGAGGGGGTTCTTTTGGGTTCTACTGGGTCTATGGAATTGAGAGCTCTTGGGGATAAATTGTTAGTAAATCTTGTATTCTGGGGAAGAAATGTATCCTCAATTACTGGTTATTAGATTATCTCCCCTCTAGTTGGTATTGGAGGAATAGACTTCACTCCTTGATGTTGTGGGAATCATTTGGGTCTCACCTCTCACCACGATGACAGAAGAAATTTTATATGTCTGGAGAGCAAACCTGCAGAAAATATCTCCTGCATCCTGTAGTCAAGTTCTTAATTGAGTCTCTGTTACTCGTCAGGGTCCTTCTCATGCATCCTAAGCCCTTGGAAACCGGTGGTGGGGGGATACTGCAGGACGGAAAGTGTACATTAGTTCTTGTTTTGGTCTCAGGCCTAAAAGATTGTTTATTGGTATTTTTCCCATACAGATTGTTGTATTTTTCTGATGGGTTTGTAATTGGGTTGGGGCGTGGTACAGTTTGGGTTGGTGTGATGACTATTGTAACTGTATATATTTATTCTTTATACTTTAATAAAAAGAATTTCATAATAATAAAGACATTTTCTGTTATCAAGGATTCATATAGACTCTCATTCCTCAAAGAATTTTCACAGTTCTCATCACCTTAACCATCAAATTCTTAGAAAACCTATCCTGCGTTTCAAACCTCAGGCTTCAGACAGCGAAGTCTGTTAGTCCTCTAGAACATGCAAAACATTTGCATAGTGATCTCTGGAGGAGGTTGATGGGAAGTACTTACTCTACGCCATCAACTCCAAAACTGACTCGGGTGAACAAATAAGGTTTTTTCCAAGCAGAGCAAATACTTGCTAGCAACTAGGGATGTGCATTCATTTGAAAAAAAAATTGTAGTTACATATTTCAAAACTTTTAAAATGTTAATGTATTGTGAAGGATCCCTCCGATCCTCTCGGGAAAACTCTGGCCTCCGGCCCAAGTTTTCTATAGGATATTCCACTTAGGTACAACTCCCTGTACTCCTCCAGGTGTACCCTCCTACCTGAGGTACGTCAGCAGTACTATTCCAGCACAGCTCCCGAGATATCCGCCAGGGAAATTATCCCAGCGGTTTCAAGAATGCAATCCCAAAAACAAACGGTTTAGAAAAAGTAGCTTTTAGTAATGCAGTTCCAAAAGCAAAGCTGTTCAGGAATCTCCACAGCTTCAAAAATGCAGCTCATAAACCAACAGGACATGAATCTCAGCAGTCCCAATGATGCAATTCAAAATAAGTAATCCCAAAAGCAAAAAACGTTCCACAAAGAAAAACAAGCAGTACAAAGAAAACAAGCACTTCCAAACAGGCAGTTCAAACAAGCAGTTTAGAAATCCCATCAGCAGTTCAGAGGCAGAGAGCTCCCTCCTCCCTCCCTCCCTCCTCTGGCCAGCTCTTTCTCCTCGCTTCCTCCCACTCGACCCTGTCGCTCCCTGGGACCTCCACGGTAGCCACTGCCTTCCCTTGTTTACCAAGACCCTGCACCAAGCAGTTACCTGCTGTCTGAACCTGTCTCAAGGGTTCATCTCAAAATTGTAAATTAAGTGTTGTTACATCATGCAGAATGTGCCAAACATGACTGAACTGCTACAGTTGCCAAATACTTACTGTATGATACATTTTATCCATTTTTACATCAAAATAAAGTTTTGAACTATTTAGCTGTTTTGGTTTGTTTATTTTTGCAGTTTTTTGTGCATTATTTTGTTGTCACCATTCATTTGAATTGACAAAGGAAATATAAATGGCATTTCCTACAGTAAGTCATTTCATATTGTTTCTAACCTGAAATGACAGGATATAACCTAAATTTTCCCCTAGTGTTGCTAAATTTCAGACTTTGTTTCCTAAGGTTTAGTAATAGTTATAAGGCATGAGGCAGCCTCAAACTACTGCCCCTTTGCAGCACCTGTCTTCCAGGAGGAGATGTTCTGCCTCTTGGGATATTGCTTCTAGTCAGCCCAGTTTACCCTTTGAAATGAGTGCTGCAAGTCTTAAAATACATCAGAGGATGAGGTTGTCAGAAATCCAGGACTGGTGTACTGCTCTACAAGTGGTAGTCATGGCCGAGAAATCCAGTGGAGTCTCCTTGCGCAGGTTCAAATCTTGCTGAATATGGGGCTGGTCATTAATCTTGCAAGTAGATATATTGGAGGAGTAGCCTAATGGTTAGTGTAGTGGACTTTGATCCTGGTGACCTGGGTTCAATTCCTTCAGCGTACGCACCTACAATATCCCATATCCTTATAGGCACCTGCATGGTTAGCACACTACTTGTAGGTACATTAAAAATTTATTTATTTATTTTTATTTATGTTACATTTGTACCCCGCGCTTTCCCACTCATGGTAGGCTTAATGCGGCTTACATGGGGCAATGGAGGGTTAAGTGACTTGCCCAGAGTCACAAGGAGCTGCCTGTGCCTGAAGTGGGAATCGAACTCAGTTCCTCACTTCCCCAGGACCAAAGTCCACCACCCTAACCACTAGGCCACTCCTAGGGACAGAGACAGTACCTGCATATAATGTGCACAGCAATGTGTACATCTAGAAGCTTTATAGAAATGATTAGTATGCTACCTCCAGGAATTGCTTTAAGGACCCTTTTACCAAGCTGAGGTAAGCACTAACATGTGCTTACTCCAGCTTAAAATGGCGTACAGCAGGGGAGGGGGGACGCTGAGGCATCCCGCAGTACTTTTGATATGTGCATATGCTACTGGTGAGCTAAAAAATGTCATTTTTCACCGAGTAGCATGTCTGCACTAATCAGTTAACGCAGCTAATTACATGTTGATTAGTGCAGGATTACTCTGTGAGCCTTTACTACCTACAAAATAGGTGGTGGTAAGGGCTCACATACTCATTTTTATTAATGGTAACACTGGCGCAGGGCCATTAAAATAGAAAATTGGCCATTTTCTGGCTGCATCAAAAAAGTGAACTTAGAGCATGGAAAAGTCTCGTTTAAGGGTGTACTAAGGTCACCTTTTTCCAGAGCTTATTAAAAGGACCCCTTAGAAACTTGCTTGTAAGCAGCATATAAACCATTTTTAAAAAGAGACTTACTTCAAAGACTTTTCTTTTGACAAGGACAAATCAAGATCAAGTATACATATGTAGTATCGTATCATACCTTATAGTATGATTTTATCTTGTTGGACAGACTGGATGGATTGTACAGATCTTTATCTGCCATCATCTACTACTATCAGGCTTATTTTCGAAAGGGAAGGATGCTCATCTTCCGACACAAATTGAGAGATGGGCGTCCTTCTCCCGAGGTCGCCTAAATCGGCATAACAGAAAGCCGATTTTTTGCATCCTCAACTGCTTTCCGTTGCGGGGACGACCAAAGTTCACGGGGGCGTGTCGGCAGTGTATCGAAAGCGGGACAGGGGCGTGGTTAAGAGATGGGTGTCCTCGGCTGATAATGGAAAAAAGAAGGGCATCCCTCACGAGCATTTGGTCGACTTTACTTGGTCCCTTTTTTTCACGACCAACCCTCGAAAAGGTGCCCAAACTGACCAGATGACCACCGGAGGGAATCGGGGATCACCTCCCCTTACTCCCCCAGTGATCACCAACCCCTCCCACCCTAAAAAAAAATTGAAAAAACATTTTTTTCCAGCCTCTATGCCAGCCTCAAATGTCATACCCAGCTCCATCACAGCAGCATGCAGGTCCCTGGAGTGTGCAATGCACTTCAGGCAGGCGGACCCAAGCCCATCCCCCCCACCTGTTACACTTGTGGTGGTAAATGCGAGCCCTTCAAAACTCACCAGAAACCCACTGTACCCACATGTAGGTGCCCCCCATTCATCCCTAAGGGCTATGGTAGTGGTGTACAGTTGTGGGGAGTGGGTTTTAGGGGGGTTTGGGGGGCTCAGCACACAAGGTAAGGGAGCTATGCACCTGGGAGCTTTTTCCGAAGTCCAATGCAGTGCCCCCTAGGGTGCCCGTTTGGTGTCCTGGCATGTGAGGAGGACCAGTGCACTGCGAATGCTGGCTCCTCCCACAACCAAAAGGCTTGGATTTGGTCGTTTTTGAGATGGGCGTCCTCAGTTTCCATTATGGCCGAAAACCGGGGACGACCATCTCTAAGGTTGACCATCTCAACATTTAGGTCAACCATCTCTAAGGTCGACCTAAATGTTGAGATTTGGGCATCCCTGAATCTTTACTCAACGAATCTTTACTCAATATAATCGGTCTGCCGGGAGGATGTATTAGAGTCTTATGTATTTATGTATCACTGGAATGCATGAAGACTTTTTATTAAAAAAACAAAAACTCCTGAAAAGTAAAAAATCCTTCTGTCAGACCTCTCTCTGAAATTTGCCTAATCTGTTCTTGTAGACTCTTTGATGGATCCTCTTGTAACTTCTTATAATCACATTCCATCTGTAGTTGCCTTTTAACTTCTCGCATATAGTCTTCTTTCTCCATTAGAACTACGGCACCTCCTTTATCTGCCCTTTTAATTATTATATAATCATTCTATTGTAGTGAATGTATCGGCCTTCTTTCTTCTTTCGTCAAATTGTGAAAAATGAATAGTCATTTCTGTTCCAAAAAGATTCTGTATCTTGAATCACTAAAGTTTTAAAAGTTTATATCAGGGGGTCAAAGGGGCCTGGGAGGACCCATCTTGATGGACTACATATAATTGATCTGTTATAAACTGTGCCCTTTTGATAATCTTCTTCAGTTTATATTGTTGCAAATCAGTTCTGAATATATCTATTTTCTTCTGCCACTCTATGTGTTGTTTGTCAAACTCCCCTAAATCCAATGTTTCTTTTATAGATTTCACTATCTAATTGTACCTTTAATTGGGTCATCAATTCATTGTTTTTCTCGATAATGAGAACAAGTAGATCAAGAGAACACTTATTCAATATAGAGATCCATTTTTTTCACCAAGTTCTCATCTTCAGCGAACAAACATGGCTCTGTTGTCATTCTGAGCCCTCTTGGAATATACTCATATTTACAATACTCTATAACTGCTGCTCCATGGAGTTCAGTTTTAACCACCTTTTTTGACAGGTGAACAAAATCATTCCACTCACTATCAGTCGCACCTCCACTTTCTATTTGTTTTCGTGATGGTCTCTTCAAAATCTCGGAGATAAACTCCATTGAGAAACTTAATCCTCTCAGCCAAGAGTGTTCTGCCATCCTCTATTATTTGTCAACCACAAATCACTCCAAGGGGAAGGATGTTTAGCAACAACTATTTCAGTAACACTTCACTTGCAATATGTTCAGCACCACTCATATAGCAAATATGGGAGGAAAAGCCTCAGAAAATGCAGGTATTTAAAATTTTTGACAACCTGGCAGCATCGATTATAGACATTAATCTTTCTTTTATTTATTTAAACAATCCAAAAACAAAATCAAAACTACTTTTTCCACAATAAGGACCAAATCTTGACAAAATCCAAACTACAGGGCTTTGGTTTATCTTTAATACAAACTATTGTCTGCAAGTATCTTGGGTTCAAAAGGTTCACAAATAATCATAACATTGTAAATAATGGCAGAAAATGACCATTTGTTTTAACTAGTCTGCCAAGGATATATCCCAGGTGCCAGTCACAAAGTAAGATATGTAGGATATCACACCTTACCCAGAGAGCTTTGGTTAGCTTTACCCACAGTTCTTCACTCTCCTGGGTATCTGGGCATGTAACTGTGAGGGGATTCCAGCTACAGCAGGGGCAGCCGCTATGAAGGGTCTCCTTAAAGTAGAGTTCATACCACAGCATTGTTCAAAGGCCAGTTCATTTAACATTGGCCTTTTCTCTACCTGTTTTTCCATTGCTGCCGGACTCTTTCTAGTTTGTTCTGTTTTTGTTGCCTTTTTTTATGCTTTGTAACCGCTTAGCTGTCTATTTTATACTTTTTTTTACCTTGTAAACTTCTTGGTTGCCTATGTGTAGGCCTTTGGCGGTATATCAAATGTATGCATTAAATAAATAAGTCAATACACAGCACTTTCCCTATCAAGTGTTAAGAATTTCAATGCAAAGCAAGGCAAGGCAAAGCTGGAACCGGAACTGCAAGGGAGGATCCAAAGCAGGAAACAGGAGTTCAGGTAGGAATATGAACACAGAAGCAACATGGAAGACAGAGAGCAGAAAACCAGGCCGGCTGGGCACTGGAAGTGGATCAGGAACGAAGATGAGGAAACATGGATAAAAACTAGGCCTGCTGAATTTAGGACTGACCAGGAACAAAGATGATTAAGGCAGCAAATGACCCAGTGCTGGCCCTGCCTAGAAGCAGGGGATATAAACCCCTGCCCTGTGCGCTGCCCCAGCAGGGCTAATCAGTGACACACAATGACAAACGATGAAAAACAAAAGGGAACACCCATCTCACAAAGATAACAGGAAGGAGCAGAGCTCCTTCTAAATTTAGGGAGACTAGGGTTACCATATATCCTCTTTTAAGAAGACATGTCCTCCTTTTGGACTTCAGATATGCCCTCCAGGTTTTTTAATTTTAGGAAAATATCTTTATCTTTTATGTGCCTATGACCAACACACCTACCCACATAATGAGAGAAACCATCTCTGGCCTATTACTCAGTCTAGACACATGGGGTGATAAAGTGAGAGAAACAGGCATTGCTGATTTCCTTTCTGTGTCCCCGTTGGTTGAATATGTCAAAGGAATTTTGTTTATGCATGAGAACTTGAAGCATATATCATACAAAGACTTTCACACGTATCTCAGAAGCCAGCCAAAGTTGTTGAGGGATATCCACTCTTCTGAAAAGTACGCTTGGGCTCAGCCTCAGTCAAACTCAAATCCAGAAATTTCTGAAACACAGATTATTGTCTACTGCTGTACTGTAAGTTGGTCACTGTTTGATGTGTGTTCATTAACTAAAAGTCATTTACACATTTGTTACAATTAAATATTTCTTTAGCAAAGGTAGCAATCATTTTTATTTTTTGTGTCCTCTTTTTTGTCTCCACAAATATGGTAACCCTAAGATGCTCCTGCCCAGCACAATACCAGTCAACTCGAGCTTCCTGCTGGCCCTGACAGCAACTTATGCTCTCTAGTTTACATCCAGCACTCTTCTCTCCTCTTTCCAACTGCAAGGTCCCACAATAAATCAAACACTACTACTACCTCCTTGACTGAACATCCAGTCTCATTGGTCTGCATGGTCTCTCTTGGTACCTAATCATCTAGACCAACGCTTCTTAGCCCTCCCCTGAAGGCACACCTAGCCAGTCAGGTTTTCAAGATTACCACAAATAAATATGAAACAGATTTGGATTTAAGAGTACTTTCTATATGCACACGTATCTCGTGCATATTCATTGTGGTAATCCTGAAAACCTGACTGGATAGGTATGCCTTCAGGAGAGGACTGAGAAGTACTGATCTAGACTATATATTCCTTACTATTGCGTAATAGTAGTATTTAATATATTGAGGGCTTACGGTGCTTCTCTGAGCATTACATGAATTGCAGCTCTATATTTAAGCCTAGTTCCTTTTTTGGCAGTTTTCAAAGTTCTTTCTGATAAAAAGAATATCACTTTTGCAAACTCAAACATGTTGGGAACTGCATATCAGCACCTTTCCTGGCCTTTCCTGTCAGATTGACTCTGTTGATTCATCACAAAAAACTTATGCTTACCATTCTGACATGTCAATGTAGGTTATGGAAATCAAGCTATCTTCTATTACCCTCATACATCTTCACAAACAATAGCTAGGTTCCGGGGTTCATTATTAGATGATGATGTGAGGTCTTAGAGCTCAGAGAAAAGACAACTTGTAAGTCATGCTGACCTTGCAGTCTAACCTGCAGCAAAGAAGGCAGACAGGAAAAGAACAGCACTATAATTTACGAGAGGTCGGGGAAAGAGCAAGACCAGAAGTCAGTTTCAAAGTTGTAAACACAGGAACTTCAGATTATAATCCATACCATCCAGAAAGGTTACTGACATCCATGTTCTCATGAGTAGAAAGTGCTTGTTATTGGTTATGTTAAAAACAGTATGCTAATCCCGCCTCCCCACCAAAAGAACCAAAGATATGATCAAGTGTACATGGAGAGGCATAATCAAAGGGGGGCATAATAAAAAAAAAAGTGTTTAATATAAGGAAAATGTCTGCCACAGGTACTAGAATGTAATTCGCCATGGTTAAATACTAAAGTGATAAGGTGAAAAAGTTTTACTAAAATATCCGGCCATCTAGACGCAAAAATGGACCTGCCGGTAAAAGTCATATAATACACTTCCCTTTAGCTGTCAACTGAATGGTGCAGACCAAAGTAAATAGAAGACATAAATATAAAGAGGGGGTATAGAACTATTAAAAACAAAATAATAGTTCTATGCCCCCTTTTTATTTTTTGATTTCTGTTCCATTCTTATATGGTGATCTCTTCATTTCCATCTCTCCATAGCACTGTTTCCTTGTTAGCAATAAATCATAGACAACAGTCGAGTTTGGTACATCATCTTTGTGGTCAGTCAGTAGGGCTTTAGATATGTGTAGCGCATATGCCGTCAGCCATTTTTAGATTAATTCATACCTTGATTTTTGACTTTCTAAATAGTCAATATAAACTTTTAGTCCTTGCACCGCATATGATGAAAGTTTCATTCAACAGCAGTGCCATTTGTCCTTTTTATTTTTACATATTGTCTCATTTTTATTTTTATTTTCAATTTTAATTATTATTTTCAATTTCATTTTTTAGTTTTGACTGTCATTTTTCAATAATCTTCATTTTCATTCAATTCAGATTGTCTCATTTCATGATTATTTTGGAGGAACACCCATATAAATCAATTTGAAGGTATGACATATTTTGAACAATATCCATGTAATGTTAATGCAATTACTGTTATTATTCATTTTGTTTTTAATATTTAATTTACATATTTCAAAATATGTATTTTTTGGATCAATTGTCCTCAATTTCTTAATTTTTAATATAAAAGGTCTATGTATTTATATGCGTTTGGTTATAACATTATTTCATTCATAACCCTCTTTGCCTCTCTTATGCATTTCTGTCTTTATTGCCATTCAGATTATTTTAAATGTTGAACCCTCATGCCATATATAATTTCATTTGTTTTTTAAAAATAGTTTGCGATAATATATGTTTTTAATATTTTAATGTTACTATTGTACATCATATACAGAACTTTATATTGAACATATTTTTATATGTTTTATTATATTATGTTTTATTTTATTTCATTGTAGACCTCTGAAGAAGGCCTTTGCGGCCGAAACACGGACCGTGTAGGGTCCCAATAAACATTTTCTTACTGCTCTTACAATCTGTAGTTTTAGTCTGGTCTTTCTGGATTTCTTCCGCTTGATTTGTTGTTTTTGTGGTTTTTGCGGGAGTTTTGGACTCTCTTTTGTTGTTCTCTGGCGAATTCTAAGGCATACCCATCTCAAATAATTTCCAAGACCCATTGGTCGGAGGTTATGTGGGCCCACCTCTGAAAGAACTGTGACAGACGAGCTCCTACAGGGATCAGAGGAGAGATCCGCGCCCCTTCACTGGGAAGGGGAGCGGAAAGGTGTGCTTGAGTCCCAACCTCCCCTACGGAAACCTTGAAAGGACTGAGTTCTCTGGAAAAACCTGGACCTCTGAAGCTGAGCTCCCAAGCCGGTTCAAAACCTACGGAAATCCCTCGACCGTCCACGGCCAAACAAGGAACCCCGACTAGTCGGGCGAGGCCTATCCTCTGGGAGATGAGGAACCTTTGTATCACACAAAGTATGCAACAATTTATCCAAATCTTCCCCAAACAACAGAGAACCCTGGAAAAGAAACTTGCTCAACTTAGATTTGGAGGCCGCATCTGCCGACCAACCCCACAACCATAGGGAGCAGCGGGCCGCAACCCCTCCCCCCCCAAAGATAGGGACTTGAAGGATGCTCTCAGGAGATCGTAGAAGGCATCTGCCAAAAATGCAGAGCCCATCTCAATCTTGGCTACCTCTGCATCGATAGAAGATCATCCGAGGACCTATCTAGCACTCTCTCCGCCCAGCGGAAGTGGCCGCTTGAACTGCCAGAGAGGAGACATCAAAACTGTTCTTCAGGAGAGCATCCAGCCTCCAGTCCTGAACATTCCTGTGGGCAGTACCACCGTCCGCCAGGACTGTATTGCTCTTGGTAACCGCAGAGACTACTGCGTCGACCACTGGGACCTTCAGAAGGGCCCTATCTGACTCTGGCAACGGGTAAAGGTGGGTCATCGATCAGGCTGGAAGAAAGGAGGAGTCAGTAACATCCCACTGAGTTTGAATGATATCCTGAATGTCCTGATGCATGGGAAAAGTTCTCACCGAAGATCTGGTACCTCTGACCAAGAGGTCCACCATTCAGACTTCTGAACCCGGGGTCTGGTCCTCTTTAAAATGGAGCGGGATGAGATTAAGGAGATGAGTTCCTGAAGGTCCTCCTTATGAAGAATCCGGACCACTGAAGGATCTTCTCCCGGAGTCAAGGGAGCCGCCATGGGATCGGAAGGTAGCTGGTCTTCCCCAAACTCTTCCTCTAATCCATCCTGCTCTCCAAGGAAAGGGTCCAGATCCGAAACCGGATCCTCTTCCAGGTCTAAGTAGATTCAAGGTTTTTTGGGGGAGCAAAGGATCTGGAGGCCGACTCCCCTATCCCTGTGACGCCCATCCCTGCCTTTTCATGAGGAAAGCCTGGTACATCTGGAGGACAAACTCAGGGAAAAACCCCTCCCCCTGAGGCCCTCCAGACACTGCCTCAGGCTGAACTGAAGGCTGTGCAGCAGATGGGAGCTCGCATGCTGCAGGGGCTGAAGTTGCAGGGAAGATGGCCGACTTCCCTGCCACACCCGATGGGCCAGCCAGCTCTGCGGATGAACGGGAGGACGCTGAGACAGGCGCAGCCTGCGAAGTGTTCGGGGAAAGGGGCGGCTCTGGTACAGTAATCGCGATGCAAAATGTACACGTCCCGAGCGAACCTACTCCCCTGCGCTGGCATACAGCACAATGATTTAACTTTTCTGCCATAGCGTCGTTAATCGCTCCGCGAGCCTGTGAATTTTTTTTTTTTTACAAATGTAGCCGACGCTGAACGCGAGAAAGAGAGACAGCTGAAAAGAAACCAGCAATCACGGCGGAGCTGCTTGCTTGTTCTTGCCATGGGTTTTTTTTTCAGAACAGGAGCAGAGAGACGAGAGGAATTGAAGGAGGCTCACAAATCAGGGCAGCACCACTGAGCTGTCTGGGGGACAGGAAAGGTAACAAATGGTGCTTTTTTTTTTTTTTTCAATCAAAAAAAAGTGGCTGCCTCTCCCAAAGGCTAAACACCTTTCCTCCGAAAGGGTTAGCCCTTCCCTGCACCAAAGGGAGATGGGGAGGAAGTGGGGAAGGGACCCGGGACACCCAAATTTAGCACCCCAGAGGCTGGAGAGGACAAAATTGATCTCACCTTCTACCGCCTGCTGGAGACTGAGAAAATAGTGATGCTAGGGTCACATGGCTAGAGCTCTTATTGGCTCTCTAGAGTCAGAAGTTTCTCAGTGTCCACCTGCTGGAAGGCGTGCACAACCCATCAGCTGGAACCTGAGCTATTTGAAAGCAAGGCAAATACAGGAACCAAATGCACGTCTGGATAAGAAAACAAGACTGAAACAGCACAGCAGGAAACAGGTTGAAATACCCAAGTTTGCCCTGGGCTGATCCGTGATGACCCAATCAGGAAATAGGAACTAAAATTACCAGAAATATAAGACATAACTGGAATGGGCAAGTTAAAGACAGACTCTCAATAGGCAGAATAGCTCTTTCTACCCAAGTATCACTCATGCTTTAGAATAAAACTTGACATTTCATGTTGTTCCCATGTTGTTTCAACAATGGCACGCTGCTGTTCATTAGTCTGTGGCTGAGATAGGGCCTTGGACCTCCATATAATGAATTTATAGCTGAGATCCTCCTGAATGGACAATATGTTGAAAATTCTTTTTCATATTTGTAACCAGTATGACCAGAGATTAAAAAAAAAAAGCATGTGAGAGAGAGTGTTCTAATGAGCTACAGGACCAACACGTGTTTGATTTAACCCCTGGTAATTCTGCAACTTTGGAAGGATTCCATAGTGTTCTGTGAGCCACAAAAGAAGAGGACTGGATAGCAGCTGCAGAGAAAGAAGGCCAACAAGAATAGACCAAAAGTGGTGCCATTCTTTTTGGGATAGTTGGGCATCAAATTCAAGCTTCCACTTCTTTTCTTTGCCTAGGCCAGAGTGTCCAGGAGGAGCCCTGATTAATTTTTAAAAATCTGAAGCCATCTTGGGGGATGATATAAGATATACACAGAGTTGCTCAAAAGTGGACTCCTGACTTAATACAGATTAGAATGCTGTAGACAATGTCTCAACTGGGGCCACTGAAAATACTGGTTAGGCAGCAGTTTGAATTGGACTTAACTCCTCAGCATTTTTAAACTTAAACTTCAAAATTACTTGACCAACTGACAAAATTACTTTGTCTTGCCAAGAGGGCCAATTTATCATACAGTTTTGGATTTTGATTACTGGATTTATCTGTTTGTTTCAAGAAATAATTTATAATCTGAGTAGTCACCTCTGAAATTATGGTTATTAGCAAGGCGTAGATAATTTTTTTTATAGACAAGAGGGTGGTAAAGGGACAAGGAGCAGCTAACACTACATCAAGTAAATCCATCTGGAACAACCAGAGCTGACGTATTCTTAAACTGTGTTGCTGAAGATATGAAAAAGGAATAGCAATAGAATTTAAAGTCAGTGAAACTGACATATATCTTGGGTAAGTAGTTATGTCCTACAGGCAGACTGACTGGGAGGGGCATAATCGAACGTCGCCGGCCAAATAGTTCGTCGGCGATCTATTGTGGCGGCGGTGCTACAGCTGGCCGGAACCGTATTATCGAAAAAGATGGCCGGCCATCTTTTTTTTCGATAATACGGTTTAGCCCGGCCAAATGCTAGAGTTCGCTGGGGTTGAGATCGCCAGTTTTGTTTTTCAGCGATAATGGAAAAAAATGCCAGCAATCTCCAACCTGGCGACATCCAAGGCATTTGGTCGTGGGAGGAGCCAGCATTTGTATTGCACTGGTCAACCTCACATGCCAGGACACCAACTGGGCACCCTAGGGGTCAGTGAGGTGGACTTCAGAAAAAGCTCCCACATGCATAGCTCCCTTACTTTGGGTGCTGAGCCTCCCAACCCCCCCCCCCCAACCCACTGCCCACAAATGTACAACACTACCGTAGCTCTTAGGGGTGAAGGGGGCAACTACATGTGGGTACAGTGGGGTTTGGAGGGTTCCCATTACCAGCACAAGTGTTACAGGTGGGGGGGGGGGGGGGGTTGGCATGGGTCCGCCTGCCTTAAGTGCACTGCGGTACCCACTAAAAGTGCTCCAGGGACCTGCATACATGCAGGCCTCTAGGACTTGTTGCTGCTGTATAAACTTGGCACACCAGTTGACACCTGAAGACTAATCTCTTTGAAAAAGTCCTTTATTTGAATAAGCACGTTTACTCACAATTAACTGCAGATCAGAGGTTGTGCCCCACTGGCAAAGAGTATCCCTGGTACTGAGATTAGCAGTAGGTCAGAGCTGGCAGAATGGTGTACAATGCCCTCTTTCAGCCACATTCAAGGTAATAACTAAGTTCTCTAACGTGGGTAACACATGAAAGGGATCTAAAACTGGCTTACAAAAATGGCCACTACCTCATGGACTACCGGAAACAAAACAGGGCACACTCTGACCCAGTTAGCAGGGGGAAAGCACCATGGGAGTAGAGCCCACTACCCTACACCCACCACAATGCATTGCTGATGTGACTCTGCACTGCACCTAACAGAAAAGGTGTCACACTCACCCGAGAGCCACATCAGAACCAGGGAAAGGCTGTCACAGGATAGAATACATTGTGCTGTCATGGAGGTGGGTACGGCATTTGAGGCTGGCAAAAAAGGTTTTTAGTTTTATTGTTTTAGTGTGGGAGGGGGTTGGTGACCACTGGGGGAGTATGGGGAGGTCATCCCCGATTCCTTCCAGTGGTCATCTGGTGAGTTGGGGCACCTTTTTGAGCCTTGGTCGTGAAAATTAAAGGACCAAGTAAACCCGGCGAAATACTGCTTAACGCTACTTTTTATTCCATTATCCGCGAAAGCCGGCTATCTGGTAGCCACGCCCATGCCCGCCCATGTCCTGCCTTCGCTATGCCGCCGACACACCCTCTTGAACTTTCGTCAGCAAGGCGACAGGAAAGCGGCGATGCTGTCAAAAAAGCCGCTTTCGATTATACCGATTTGGCCGCTTTTGAGAGATTGCCGGCCATCTCCCGATTTATGGTTGGCGATCACTTTCGAAAATAAGCTTGTGGGTCAGCTGGCTTTTTCTGTCAACATGTACTGTTAGTAGGTTACCATTCTTTGATGAGTTACAAAAGGAAATCATTGAGGGGTCCTTTACAGAGCGGCGGTAAGCCCAACGCAGGCTTAACACTCACTCTTCTGGGACTACTGCTGGCCCAACGCGGCCGCTGGCGGTAGTCTTACCCCAAGTGTGCACCATTTCCGGGGGGGGGGGGGGGAAAAACCCCAGGAAATGGCTTGCGCGGCAGTAAAATAAAAACAAAAAAGGCGGAAGCTGTCCAGAAAGACCAGACTGAATCCACAAGTGTAAAAGCCAAAATGGTTTATTGTGACCCAACACGGTCCATGTTTCGGCCAAAAGGCCTTCCTCAGGGGTCTAAAACAAAGATACAACATGTATAGTAATAACACAATAAAACAAATGAAAATTTATTACATACCATAAAATTAACTTAGGACAACATTTATATTTAAAAGAAAAGGGGTATATGATATACATATATATATATAATCGCAGGTGAGTTTGGTTAAATAGAATTAAATAAAATCTATTACATGTTTAGGTAAGATGCATAGTCAAAATATATGGTGTGTATGATAATTATGTAAAAGAATTGAAGAAATTGTAATAATGTATGATGGAACTTGTAAAAATTAAAACAAAGTATATATAATGTATATAGTTAAATGCGTGGCAGTAACCCGGCGGTAACCGGGCATCGTCTTACGCTGCATAGGAGCCCTTATCACCACCTCAGTGGGTGGCAGTAAGGGCTCCCCGTTGCATGGCCACTTGGTAAGAGTTCTCTTACCACACGGCCATGTGTGTCGGGGGGCTTTTTATCCACTGCGGTAAAAAGGGCCCTGGCATGCAGGAAAAACAGCCCCTGCTGCTAGCACAGGGCCCTTTTCCTCACAGCTTTGGAAAAGGACCCCTTATTTACTTTTAATTTTTATTGTAATTGATATAAACAAAAGTACAATCAAGCACTTTATAAAGGAAAGATTCTAGTTCACATCATGGGAACAGGAAAGAACATACACAGAACAAGAAAAAATCAAATAGAGAAATCAAGGCTAAAATAGCCATTGCAACCTGGATAACACGTGAGTATTTTTTGTTTAAATCCTAATTACACCACTCAAGATAATTTACTTAGGGGGACTTTTACTAAGGTGTGCTAGCGTTTTTAGCTCATGCTACAGGAACGTAAGACCTTTGAAGCCAGAATGATTAAATATTTTGACACACACCAGACAGGACTTAACAAAGATCTGGGTTTTCTAGCCCATTATAAACCATAAAATTGTACTACTTTGTCACCCTCCTGTCTCCATGCATATCTCCCTGTCCCTCATCCACCCGACTCTTCCTGTCTCTCACCTAACCTACCCTCATCCTGTTAGACTGTCACTGAAATGCTTTGATGTTTCACTTATATATACTGTCATCTACCAACATTTGCTTATTTCCGATCTGACGAAGAAGGGCAACCTTCGAAAGCTAATCAAGAAATGTATTAAGTTATGTCAAATAAAAAAAGGTATCATTTTATTTTCCATGTTTTATTTCTACTGATTAGCTCATGCTAAAAATCAGTTGGTGCTAAATGCTGACATGGCCATAGGAATATAATGGGCTTCTCAGCGTTTAGCGCCAGCTGATTTTTAATGCGAGCTAAAAACACTAGCGCACCTTAGTAAGAGACCCCCTTAGCTTCCCTTTCTACTATCAGTATTTAACATCCAATAAAGTAATTAAACACTTGGAGGGAAATGTAAAAAAAAAAAGAAAAGTAGCACGGAAATAAGTTATTTATAAAGTTTATATATTGCCTTTTTGGAAAAAACAAAAAATTCAAAGTGGTGCTTTCTGAACACATCTCGGATTTTCGGAAAGAGATCCACTGGGAAACTGGGTTATGGGTGAAGGCGAGCAGAGCTGCAGTATCGACAAAGAGAAGCCAAATGGTTGAGAAGAGCTGCTTTATATAGTACAGATGGGATATTAGTGTAAAAGGCCTCTTTAATACAGCTTAAGAAATGCAGCTAAAGTTTCTATACAAGGCAAAAGAAAACCATATTTTCGCCTACAAACCAAAAAACTCTGGGATCATGAAATAAATACAAACTGTATTGCAACAGGCACATTTATCACTGATATCTAGGAAGACATGCCGATACCAGGGTTAATTTTATTATCTGGATCTGCAAAAGACCTGTAAATGCGTAATGGATCAGATGGTGTATTTTGTATGTGACAGAGTTCACAAGTCTGACATTTCTAAATAGGAAAACACTGTAATCTCCTCTATTTCATAAAATTGTACAGTGATACACTACAATAACTTCTGTGATTTAATAACACTGCAAAGAGATGTGAGTTATGGTTGCCTCAAAGACCATAACTGCAGCTCTTCACTTGCTTGCACAAAGAACAGAGAATATAGGTGCATTTTATAGTTTCTTCGCTTAAGCTGTAATCTTGCTTAAGGGCTAGATATACTAAAACATATCGTGAGACAACTAGGGACAAAGTACCTGCAAATAATATATGTAAACGCTTTAGTTATACCACAGAAAGACAGTGTAACAAATCCATAACCCCTTTACAAGGCACTACTGTGCTATAAATTAATGCACATCGGGGCCCTTTTACAAAGCCGCAGGTGAGCTAATGTGCGGGTAGCGTGCACCAAATCGGCATTACTGCAGAAGTAACACATGCGCCTTGCAGTAATTCCAAGTTTGGTGCACACAAAATCCCACGATAGAAAGTATTTTTACATTTTATATCGCAGGGAGCATTCCTGGCAGTAATTGGCAGTGCAGCCACGTTGGTGAATGCTGCATGGTTACTGCATGGGTAGCGCGTTAGCCCTTACCGCTAAGTCAATGGCAGGCGGTAAGGGCTCAGGTCGTAAACAGGCGCTCGTACAATAACATGACGTCAGCCCGGGAGTTAGCTTTGCAGATTTAGCCTGCAACACATAGGCCAGGTGATATGGAGCTACCACCACAGTCCACATCACAAAATTCAGATGTATGATACATCCAATCCCGAGCACATCGTAGATGTCCCGCCATCGCATTTGATTTTATGTCAGGGAGGCCCAATACCCCATCCCTCCTAGATAACTGTAATTGTTTTAGTGATGCTCTCGGTCGTTTGTTACCCCACAACAATTTACTAATGATTTTATTCCAAAGGGCCAAATTTGACACTTTTAAATTAAGTGGTAAATGTTGAAGGGCACACATCCACTTCAGTAATAATATCATCTTCAGGAGTTGGACTGTGCCCCACAAAGACAATGGAAGAGCTCTCCATTTGGTACATAGGAGCTTGGTTGCAGAGAGTAAGGGGTCAACATTTATTATATATAATTGGTCTAGACTGCAAGGAATCCATAGCCCTAAATATTTTTTTTTAATTTTTTTAAAATCATTTATAATTTTTTATTTTACAAGGGTCACTTGCAAACAGTAATACAGAGATGACTGCACATCCCAACTAGATATATGGATCATATACAATCTTTCTCTTTCTTAGACCACAAAGTAAAGAAAAATAGGGAGAGTGAGATAAGACAAGGAGATCAATTAAACAGTAAACAGAAAAAAAGAAAACATGGTATTAACCTGATTGTCCCCAGATATTACTCATCTAATTCATTATTCCACATTGATCATCTGGTTGGTTTCTTCAAGACCAAATACGGTGTATAGTGCTCTAAATATTTTAATTTCGTTTCTGCCCATTTCAGGGGAAATTGCCTCTGCCATCCCCGAACCAAGTCATCTCCCACTTCAAGATTTTTCATAATTAATCCAAAGACCTGAATGCTGGTCAAAGGTGGCTAATAAATCCAAAGTTCTGGATAATATTCTCAGACGATGGGTACGTGCCACTAACAAATCATCTGCGAATAAGGCTAATTTGAACGTTGCTGCACCCATATGAACACCACTGATCTGCAGGTCCCCCTTAAGAGCTAGGGCCAATGGTTCCATACATAATATAAATAATATGGGAGCTAGAGGACACCCCTGCCGGGTGCCTTTGCTAATTGAAAATCTCTGGGAGAGCAAGCCATTCACCAAAAGCCAGGCACAGGGACATACAGAAGCTGTATCATTGATAATATTGGGCCCTGGAAGCCCAAGGCCTGCAAAACTGCCCAAAGATAAGGCCAAGATACTGTGAAATGCTTACTCTATGTCAAAGCCCACTACCAACAATGGCAGTTTCTGTGCTTGCACAGTTCCCAGTACACATTACAAGCGCCAAACATCAATTACTGCATTTCTGTCTTTGACAAATCAAGCCTGTGCAGGTCTCACCAAACGTGGGATGATAAACCGTAATCAACTGGCCAATAGCTTCGTATATAATTTAGTATCTGTATTTAATAATGAGATTGGGCTGTAGGAAGATGTCATCTGGGGATCTCATATAGGTTGTAATATACAATTGTAGCTTCCCTCAAGGTATCTGGGAAGGTCCCTCCCCTCAAAGCCTCCCCATACGCCTCACACAATGTAGGGGTAACCTGGTGTCCCAAGATCTTACAAAATTCTAGGGGAAGTCCATCTGGACCTGGACTCTAATGGTGCAGATGACCTAATGGCATTTCTTATTTCTCCTACTGAAATAGGGGCATTCAAAAATTCCAATTCCTCCTGAGCCAACTTTGGTATGGGTAAAGTTAGCAAAACGTCTTCTATTTCTTGTGGAGGTATTCCTTGATCAGCATACAAAGTAGCATAGCTATTTTTAAGCATGTTACAGATACACATATTGAGGCATAATTTCAAAGCACTTTGGGAGGCTAAGTTCTTTGAAAATGAGCCTCATTGCCAGCTATACTGTCACCTTTGCAATCTTTAACCAGAGGAATAAACTGGGGTCCTCCAGTTTGTCTAACCAATCTAGCCAGACAGGTGCCCATTTGATTGCCAAATTTAAAGAATCTGTGCCTCCCATATTTCATGATATTTTGCATTCTTTGGTGGAGTAATTTGTTCGATATGTACTGGATATTAAAATATTGTTCACGGGTTTCTTTGGTCATGTTCCTAGCCAACTGTCTCTGTGACTCTCTACGTTGTGAATGGAGGAGGAGAATTCTCTTATTCAACATCTTCCTCTTATAACCTAGATATGAGAGCTTTCCTCCCCGCATCACAGCTTTCCCCGTCTCCCAAAACAAACCTGGTACGGGTGTGTGTTGCTGATTAAACTCTTCATAGGTTTTCCATTTAGCTATAATGTATTTTTGGAAGCTTATGTCTGTGGATAAATATATAGGAATGCTCCATAATGACATGTGTTCTTTTCACGCCAAAGCTATCTTTAAGACTACCAAAGCGTGATCAAGAGATTCCACTACGTTCTATCTCCACCTTATCCATATCAGAAAACAACTGTTCTGAAATCAATATATAATCTAATCAACTTTCACATAGATGTGCACATGAAATATGGGTTGTCCAAACCTTCTCTAAACCCAGATATACTAACTGCTGTTACCACATCCTCCAGTAAAGAGTTCCACAGTTTAACTATTCATTGAGTGAAAATACATTTTATCCTATCTGTTTTAAAAGTATTTCCATGTAATTTCCTTGACTGTCCCCTAATCTTTGAACTTTTGGAACGAGTAAAAAATCGATTCACTTCTAATCATTCTACATCACTCAGGATTTTGTAGACTTCAATCATATCTCCCCTCATCTGTCTCTTTTCCAAGCTGAAGGGCCCTAACCTCTTTAGCCTTTCCTCATATAGTTCCACCCCCTTTATCATTTTGGTCGCTCTTCTTCAGACTTTTTCTAATTCTGCAATATTTTTTTTGAGCTATGGCGACCAGAACTGAACACCTTCAGTACTCAAGGTGAGGTCGCACCATGGAGCAATACAGAGGCATTATAATATTTTTGGTCTTATTCACCATCGCTTTCCTAATAATTCCTAGCATCCGGATTGCTTGTGGACTCCTATGCTAACAGCTACTACATAGGTTTCTGCCAGGTACTTGTGACCTGGCTTGGCCACTGGTGGAAACAGGTTACTGGGCTAGATGGACCTTTGGTCTGACCCAGTATGGCTATTCTTATGTTCTTATGCCAGCACTTGCACTGATTAACACAGTGTAGTAAATAGGCCCCATAATTATTTCTGTTATTTTGATTTTCCAAGTTATAACAGGGATGTCCAACCTCAGCCCTCGCCAGGTCAGGTTTTCCTCAATGAATATGCATATAATGGAGGTAGTGCATGCAGATGGATCTAATGCATATTCATTGGGGAAATCCTGAAAACCCAACTGGATTGTGGTCTCCGAGGACCACAGTTGGGCATCCCTGGATTATAGAGTATTATTACTATTTAATACTAGTGGAAAAGTACATGCCATAGTTTGATACTCATTACTTTGCTGGTGGACATACATAGAGTGGAGCTGGGGCGAAGCATGGCCAGAGTACACAGGTATGTGTATAAATTATAGTATTCTAGAATCTACATGTCTATGTGATAACATCAAAATGTGAGCATTTACACAAGCCATGGGGCTGGTTTAAGTGATCACGCTTTAATATCCACATGTATTCAGACATTTGTGCTGGTGTTCTATAAAGAAAAGGAGGCAACTACTTTTCTTTATAATAAAGGCTTAAAAGAAGTACCATAACTTTCCCTGTTAAAGAATTAACCTCTTAAATGGTGACTGTTAGGTGCTAACATTTATTCACACGCTAATATAAATGTTTTAAATACTAGCATATCTCTGGATTCTATAGACGGTGCTCAAATTTGCATGTGATCCTGAAATGCGTGTGCAACTAAATTGGGTAATGAGCCAATTGAATGACAATTGGCACTAATTATTGATGTTAATTGGCACCGATTTGGATTTGCACATGCATCTTGCCAAACATTATTCTATAACACTGAGTACCCAAATCCCATAGTGTGCAACTCAAAAGTGGGTGTGGCCATGGGCAGGTCAGGGTGTTCTGCAACTTTGCGTGCGGTGTTATAAGATACCGCTGATGGGTGCCCAAATTGGGCACCAGGAAATATACCTGGTTTCAGCAGGTGTAAATCTCGGTGCCCAGATTTGGGTGTAGGAATCGACTGTATGCACTATTCTCTAGAGAGCACTCAATGTAGCGCACCGTTTGTAGAATGCTGCTGGGCGCTAATTTTTTTATGGCACACAAATTTGGCTCAAAAACAAATGATAGGATAAATATTTAAATAGTTCTCTCAAAACAAAATTGAAAACATATATAGAGAACTCAAATACTACAATAGTCTAATAATATATTAGTTACAACATATCAAAATGTATATATTTTATTACAAAAAAAATCAATTTATAACAAATTTCATAATGAATTCCCTCATAAAAATGTGCACACACATGTATAAAAATCCAAACTAATGTCCATTAAAACCATTGTCATAGCCATGCTATAATAGCTGTTCTTCATTTCAATTGATCCAAAGACTTAGTAGTCTTCAATGCTTCAATTCAAAGATTACGACGAAAAGGAGTAGGATGGTCTGGCCTTCACAAAAACCAAGGGAGATGTATAGACAATTCAATCTTTAATAGGGAAATATCACAAGACTCGACACAGCAGCTGTGTTTCGGCGCCTGTGTGCCTACATCAGGAGTCTAGAACAGCAGCTGTGTTTGCCACTTCATTTAGTATACACTATCCAGCCCAGTAGCCATTACAGTCCATACATACCATTCAGCCAGACACTGTGCTGTGTTTCGCCTCTATGGCGTCTTCAGGAGCTGTTTATCAGAATTATGTTTCGATCAATCATAGCAAGGTAATAGCCTGGGACTCCATCTCCCTTCCATTATGTTCCACATGGCACGCTAAAACACCAACGCATGCGTGGACTGCCGAAACAACCCAAATTTGACTGCCATTTACTGAATCTTGTATATTATCATCATAGTTAAGAGCTTTGGTTCAAGGCCTGACTTTGGTTTAGGATCTAAAAATGACAGAGACGCTTACAAGCCTGTAACTCTAACCTGAACTCTAGAGTTACAGTAGAACTCATGAGCTGTTGTGACACCCTCATGCAGCAAAATGAGGAAGGGGCTAGGGTGCAAAAACCTCAATAACAGGATGGTATGACCTACCAACAGGGCAAGGTCAGATACACCCAAAGAAGATATGGTCAGAATGCAGAACTGAGTGGTCTCACAGGGAGATAACCAAGCTTTCTAAGTAATGCTAAAAACAGCCAAGCACGTACAGTAGAATTCTAAGAAATATTAACCATTATATTATCATATATTCAATAAGGCGTAATTACTTTCATATTACCTGTATCCTGAATGGACATATAAAAATGAGTGCACTTCCTACTTCAATGGAGAATCTGGGCAGCTAGTCTCCCAAAAGCAATTGACCACTGTATTTATACTTGGTGAGTAAAGAGTATAAAATTGCTTTTCTAACTGATGCAGCCTTGGGTGACTTATTTCTTCCTAGGTATTGGTGGGTGGACCACCATACACTCCAAAATACAATCTGGTCCATAGTGTATACCTGCATATGTGCACACATATATATGTATATGGCAATATTCCACCAAAGCACTATTCTGTATAATATATGCCTATCTTCTATAACATGTATTTGGCAAGGCAGTTATACTCATGGAGTATGGGCGGGACATAGGCAAGGGCCTCTTACTTCTGCTTGCACTTATCCCAGCGCTATGGCTGCTATAAATGCGAGTGCCTAGATGTTATATGTACTGATACCGGGTTATTCTTGTATTCTATAAAGTAGCCCAGTCGCTTTGGTTCCATTATAGAATAGATCCCTACCAAGCAGCCTCAGGATATCTAAGTGGAGGCACCCAGTTAAAGAATTGCCCCCTTAATGTATGCTATCCCCCTATAAAAGTTGCTAAATATTGTGCGTGAAAATTTGGGTTTGCACCCAAACTGCATGTACAATTTAATTGAACAAGCTAATTAGCAACAATAATTGGCTTAACAAGCATTTATTGGCATTAGAGTTAATTGAAGCATACGCACGTAAATTTAGGCATGGGATACACACCTAAATTTTACGTGCAAGTCAAAAAAGGGGGTGTGGAAATGGAAGGGTCATGTACGATCAAGTACGTTCCTTTAAGTTACATGCGTAGTTAGAGAATACAGGGCATCTGCGCCTAAATTTACGCTTGGTAGCTGCACCAAGTTTTAGTTGGTGCAAAAGGCCATGCCTAAAGTTAGGTGTGGTTCCCGGGTGTAAGCATTATTCTACACACCGCACCTAAGCGTGTTTTACAGAATAGCGCTTTTTCCTGTGCCAAATATTTTGGTGCCATATATATCTAGAGAGTGCACAAATAGCAGATAATGACAAGTCTAACACAGACATTCCCAAGTTAGTCATGATACTCAGTGGTGCTGCCTACGGAGGTAATTCTATAAACAGGCACCTAAAATTACGAAGCACTTGCATCATTGTCACCAATAATTGCAGTGACACGTGTACATGCATTAAGCATTATTTTATAAGGTAGCACCTAAGTGATAAAGCACGTAACTGTAATGGGGTGTCTACATTTGCATACAGCATGGGTGGGCCACTGACCTGTCACCAAACAACACACACAGCCTAGAGAATACTATCAGTTGCACGAGTGATTGGTGCCAGTGGAAGCCCTACCATTAGGCTAACTGAGGTGGGAACTCCTGTACTACTGTGTCCACCTCTTTGATGTAACTTCCTCTTTCCTCGGAGGCAGGCTGCAGCACAGAGGAGACAGCAGTGCTGATGGCAGGGCAGCATATGGGGATCACTGCCGCCTCCGACTTATGAAAACAACCACAACAAAAAAAAGAAGATAGGGTCTGGGGGGCGGGGGGAGTAGAAGTGTTAGACTGCAGCTGGGGGTACGGGAAGGAGTTGGCAGGGGGGGCAATGCTGGGAGGCTGGGGTGCCATTTCATCCCTGCCTCAGGCAGCAGATTGCCATAGGCCACCCCTGATTGGCGCAACAAGGTGAACCAACTTACACCAGTTATTGATCTGGTGTACGTGATTGCGCCTAACTTTTGGCATCCCAAAATGGATTTCCTTAGTGTTCTATGATGACTTAGGTGGATCTAAGTGTCATTATGGAACTAATGCCCAGCACACCCCCCATTGTGGTGCTTACTTTGAGGTAATCAGTTATAGAATTGTCCCTTAAATGGATAAAGCTATGGAGCATACATACAAGTTGAGTAGGGGAGTAGCCTAGTGGTTAGAGCACTGATCTTCACATCCAGAGGTGCCCGGTTCAAATCCCACTGCTATCCTTTGTGATCTTGGGCAAGTTACTTAACCCTCCATTGCCTCAGGTACAAAGTTAGATTGTGAGCCCAACAGGGAAATATCCAGTGTACCTGAATGTAACTCACCTTGAGCTACTACTGAAAAGGTGTGAGCAAAATACAAATAAATAATTTGAGACCGTTTAAGCCAGACATTTGAAATTATCCTTTCACAGCCCAGCTGAATATTGACTCTATAGTTTTTGTCCAGTGTGCTGCACGAACCGTCACTCGACATGTCTGACAACAGTTAGTAGATTGAAATTTCCTGCAACATAATCCCTATTGGAAAACTGAATTTTATCAGATGACATGCTGTCATTAAAATATTAAAGGCAAAGACATGCAGTACTTGGCATGTTTATACTAATGCTGATCCGAATAAAAAAAGGACGTGATTTCTGCACCCTGACAGAATCATGAAGTCGTCTTATTCTGTCCACCCTGCTTTGTGATCCTAAAGGATTCTGTCCAAAACTGAACATTTTCTTTTCCCTTCTACATTGGGTCTGTTTGGATATCCTGGTGATGCTGCCAGTGATATCAATGTCAAGGGCAGAGATCTTTACAACTCAATCTTGTTAGCTACTGGTGTGACGCCAATTCATCTAGCAATTCAGCATGGTCCAAGGACACAAAAGTTCCTTGAACATAAATATTCGAGCAGGCTGCTTCGAAAAACATTTGCAGTGCAGGCAGATTTTTTTGTTTTGTGTGTGTGTGTTCTGGTCTGTGCCTGGTGCGTGAAAAAGAAAAAGAGACAAGAGGCTGCTGGCTGGGAAACCTGGGAACAAAAACTGCCTGCTGTTTTTCAAGGACACTGGCTGATGAACGGAGAACAATAAAAGAAGGTAGAACTTATAAATGGAGATTGTTGTCTATCAAACCCTAACAATGACCAGCACATTTCAGGTCTCCTATTCAGCCTCAGAGTCTAGTAGCCAATCCCTAATACTTGAAGGTCAAAGGCCAAAATGTTATTGGGCATGGTTATGTGTACTGCAGCTTTGGAAGGACAAAGTATTGAAATGGTGTACATGGTCTGTGGTTTTCTAAACCACAACTCTGCATGGTAAAAAAAACAACACAAAAAAACCTAAAAAACAATGATACCTCTTTTAGGTCTTCTTTTCTAATTGTATTCACAACAGTACAGATTTCAGACAAGATTTCCTCCCAGATTTCTGCATCCTGAATGCAAAAGAGTACCATAGGCAAGCACTGTTTACACTGTATTATGTGAAAAGGGATATTCTTAGTTGTATAAATTATTAGTCTAGTTGTTTACTTTCCAGATAATTAGTGGTTTCTTTAAGAGTACAAAAAAACTCACCCCCCCTGTTTACTAAGCTGTGCTTAGCAGCTGCCATGCACTAATGCCAACACTTTGAGTGGGCTGTGTTGGTATTACCATGCGGCAGCCACTAGCATGGCTTAGTAAACGGGGGGGGGGGGGGGGGGTCAGTGTTTATCAGTGTTTTCATGGCACAGGTACAGGGGAGGGGAGAGAGAGTGCTACAGAAAGTGGTGTTTTTCCATTGTTTATACAATGAACAGCTGCTTGATTTAATTTTATTTATTTATTTTGCATTAGGGGTATTTTAGCAGTGTTTATTGGTTAAAATCAGAAGAAATAGATAGATAGATAGATAGATAGATAGATAGATAGATAGATAGATAGATAGATAGATAGATAGATATAAGGGTGGAGCTTAAAGAATAGAAAAATAAATATGCCGATTTCCAAAGGTCGTACCCCTAGACCTGTTCCACTTCAGCTAAAAGCGTTTGCCAAAAACTTTAAACCTTTCATTTGGATATCTAGAGGTAGCTCAATCATCTCAAAGTTGACGAAAATAACAAATTTGTTAACAAATATGCAGAAACATAAATTTGTCTCCTGAATCAGTTCTGTACCAATTATGCAACATATTCACACAAACATTTTGCCATATACAAGTCTAAAATTAGGGCTCTGTTTACTATGCAGCGCTAAGGGCAGGCCAGTGTTTTTAGCTCATGCTAATGATTAGCACACGTTAAATGCTAAAGTCGCCCATAGAAACATATGGGTGACTCTAGCGTTTAGCATGTGCTAAAAACACTAGCTCACCTTAGTAAACAGGGCCCTTAGTGTAGTCATGCCAATGTCAGTTTCTTGCTATCTAGATAAACCTGCTGGTGCGGCTCAATAAATTTAGTTGAGGTAGGGAATAGGAAGATTATTAAAATGTTTGCATGCCAAATGCAGCTCAACTATTATAAAGCCTAAGCCTTCCTTCAACAAAATTTGAAATCAAACTAGAAAACACTGAAAAGTAGAACATTTACAGCAGTCCTGAGCGTCCAGCAACATGCAGCTGCAGCAAAAGTAACGGAGTACGTCATCAGCTGATGAGTGATAATGTAAGCATACCGGGTGACATGTGATGGTGTTACATGTTCAGAGGCCCTTTTACTAAGGCGTGTAGGCACCTACGTGCATCCAATGTGCATCAGATTGGAACTACCGCCCAGCTACTACGTGCCGCGGGTGGTAATTCCATTTTTGGCAGGCACCCAAAACAAGTGGTAGAAAATACTTTCTATTTTCTACCGCATGGCGCTTACCCGGCGGTAATCGGCAGTTTACGCGCTTTGAACACTTACCGCCCAGTTAGTGCATGAGACCTTACTGCTAAGTGAATGGATGGCGGTAAGGTCTCAGGTCAAAAATGGACGCACACTGGTTTGCCGTCCATTTTCCAGCACAAAAAGCCTTTTTTTTCCAAGCGTGCTGAGGAAATGAACCAGCGTGTGTTCAAAACACGTGCCTACACTAGCGCAGGCCACTTTTAGGTGCACCTTAGTAAAAGGGCCCCTCAATTTCTTGTTCCGCTGTGGTTTAGAAAGTACTGACAGCCTAATTTCGTTCACAACTGCCCATATTGAAGAATGACTTATGCCAGTGGTTCCCAAACCTGGTCCTGGAAGCACCACTGCCAGTCAGGTTTTCAGGATATCCACAATAAATATTCATGAGAGAGATTTGCATGCACTGCCTCCACTGCTTGCAAATCTCTCTCATGATTATTCATTATGGGTATCCTGAAAACCTGACTGGCTAAGGTGCCTCCAGGACCAGGTTTGGGAACCACTGCTTTATGTGGATTGCGGAATTATTACTTGATGTCTTCTGAACACGAGTTTTGTTGAGCTACCAGTAAATGTTCACCAATTTATCTAATGTTTTGCCTGAAATGTTTCTTGATATACACAAAACAATCATGGGGAATGAAGATCATTTTTACAAATTTCAAAAATAAGTTCCACACTAATGTGTGGTTAAGATGCTGCTGCAGGGATGAGGGATTTAGATTTGTTAGGAAATGGGCAAAATTCTGTGAAAGGTGGAGCCTGTTCTAAAAGGCTGCTGGTGCTAACATTTAAAAAAGGAGACACAGCAGCTTTTAAACTAAAATTGGGGGAGGGGGGAGCCGACAGTCGCCCAGGAGCACATGGTTCAGTGTGGAGTACCCTTGAAGGATACTACTGAAACAGGACCTTTAGGGAATCCCAATGGGAAAATTAGGTTCTTACCTTGGTAATTTTCTTTCCTTTAGTCATAGCAGATGAAGCCATTACATATGGGGTTATGTCCATCAACCAGCAGGGGAGATAGAGAGCACTCAAACTTTCACAGTGCCCTCTTGGCCAGCTAGCTCCACTGCCTCTTCAGTATTTGAAGCTTCCAAAGCAGTACGGCAAACCGCAATGGGAATCACAAGAGCTTTCCTCACAGCGAACGATGGCCCATCACAAGGGCATGAACTCATAAAGGAGGGAATGCACATCCTCCTGGAGGGAATAAACTCATCCTCCTTATTGTATAAGTGGAGGGGAACACACGCGCCTCCTGGAGGGAATCGCACATCCTCCCAACACACTGGAGGGAATGAACTCATCCTCCTATTTATAGAACTGGAGGGGAACACACGTGCCTCCTGGAGAGAATCAACAAATCCCCCCAAAAAAAACATGCTGGAGGGAATGAACACATCCTCCTAAATTTAAACTGAACATGAATCCTGAAGATTGTTTTCCAACTTTCTCCCAAGGAAGGAACTTCAGGAAATTAGAACAGAACCTGAAAAACAGATTCACAGCATACAGACAATCATACAGGGAGGGCTCATGGCTTCATCTGCTATGACTAAAGGAAAGAAAATTACCAAGGTAAGAACCTAATTTTCCCTTCCTTGTCATCAAGCAGATGAAGCCATTACGTATGGGATGTAACAAGCAATCCCTAGATAGGGTGGGAACAAGCCACACCACGCGCTAGCACTTGTGCACCAAACGCGCATCCCTCCTGGCAGCCACATCCAGCCTGTAATGTCGGGCAAAGGAGAACTTAGAAGCCCATGTTGCTGCACTGCGTAGCTCTTGAAAAGAGAGTGCTCCAGTTTCAGCCCAAGAGGAAGAAATCGCTCTAGTAGAATGTGCCTTAAAGGCTACAGGCGGAACCCTGCCGGCCAGCAGATAAGCTGAAAAGATAGTTTCTTTGAGCCAGCGGGCAATAGTGGCTTTAGACGCTGGAGACCCTCTGCGAGAACCGGATAGCAAAACAAACAGATGATCAGAAGTCCTGAAAGAGTTAGTAACTCGCAGATACTGCAGCAGAGTCCTGCGCACATCCAAAAGGTGCAGCTGCCCAAAAGATTCTGGAAACTCTTCCTCTGAAAAAGAGGGCAAGAAAATAGGCTGGTTTAGGTGAAAGGCTGAAACCACCTTAGGCATAAAGGAAGGCACGGTCCGAACCGTGACTCCGGACTCTGAAAATTGCAGAAATGGGTCTCTACAGGACAGCAATGAAAGATAAAAAGTGAGGAGAATGGGTGAGGATACCAACACTTGTATATTTTATTTAAAAATGAAAAATGAAAAATTAAAAAATTACACTGTATAAAAATGACCCGACACGGCCGTGTTTCGGCCAAAAGGCCTGCCTCAGGGGTCTTTACAACCTAAAATAAACAATAAATTGAGGAATATTATTACAATTATAACATGAACATAAATGTGGTGAATAGAACAACAGACATTAAATAAAAATATGAATGAACAAACAGCCAGAAAAATATCTATAACATATTCTGATGGTATGAATGAACAATTTTTTGATGAAGACAAATTAATTTAAATGATTTGCTATGAATTATAAAAGACGTAAGTTATACTTAAAAAGATACATCAAATTATGTATGTACAAATACTGAAATTTATAATTAAAAATTATATGTGTTTAAATGTATGTTTGCACATGAGTGGTACTTTAAATGTATCAAATTTATAAAAATAATAGTAATAGTAATAATAAACAATGTGTTTATTAAAAAGGTTAAAATCAGAGTTGGATAAAATAATATGTTGAAAATGTTTGAACACATGAATAAATGCTTTGAATGCATCAAGTCGTAAAAGCATATCGTTTGAATACAAATTAATAAAAATTAATAAAAATTAGAATTGTCTGGAATGGTGTGTGTATTTATGAACGTTTGTATGTATAATAAACATTTATTAATCTAGACATCAAAATTTAACATTTAAATTTTTAGACATCAAAATTTAACATGAATATAATAGGTAAATTGTGCCCAAACTGTAAAATGAAATGAATAAATTATAAATTACCTTGGTAAATGTAATTCAAAAGGTATACTCCAAGGGAACTGTCAAGATATAATCCTCTTAGGTCTATATGTATAAGAATGAAATTACAAAAAAATTGAAATTACAAAAAAATTGAAGCGGGAGATAGGATGTGTGATAATGAAACGAAAAATAAGAGAATAAAAGTGTATATTGTGATAGCATATGCCTGAAAATTAAAATGTGAAACACCATGGTAAAATGAAATAGTAAACTGAAAAGCTTGACTGCTAAGTAAACGAGTGTCGAATAAATAGCGTTAGAATAATGAGTTCTGTGTTGTAAGTTAAGTGCGATATTTTTTAATCTATGTGTAAACTTGCTAATGATATATTTGGATTGACTAGTGGATGATAAGGGAACTTACCTCCTCTCTTCAGAAAGGGATTTGTAAAATATATAGTAAAAAGCCGAAACGGACTTGTAACACTGCTGTAAAAAAGGGGAAAGTAAAACAACCTTATATTGCTGCATGAAAAAACAAGAACTGGTAATAATATGAGTGAGAACGTTAACTAGTCATGTAATAGATAGACTGATGCAATTTGATGAGATCATGAAAAACATAATATGATCGGCTCCAGAAACTGTGTTATAACATCTGTGGGAGAGATGTTTATATCTTGAAAATACTAGGATCTTCTGTTATAACGTCAATTAGATAAATGCTAGTGTGTTGTTTGTGTATTAATAACTATTAAAATCTAAATCATGTGAAGTGTAGTCTGTATTAAACTGTCAGAGGTCTATGAGCCAAAATAATCCTTAGTGGAAGTTTGTAGAACATTTGTTTGATAAGTGCTGCGAAGCAAATATATGAGTTTTAAATTTAAGTTTTAACTATTAAAAAATGACGATATTTTACTAACGTGATTAAGAAATTGTGTGCCTGATAATTTGATGCAAAAAAGCGCAGAGATAGTATTGGATCTGAATACTTACCTCCTCTCCGAGGAGACGTCTACAATTGCAAAATGTATTGAAAAAATGGCAGTGATATCGGCGTCTCTTAAACAGATGAAATAAAGGAAATGACGTTTTTCAAAAGTTGGAGGGAAAGGATTAACGTATAAATTTCAATTGAGAGCTACTAATTAAATTAAGGAAATACAAGAACTTGAAATTTGCTTAATCACGCTTATTTTAAGGACAATGTTGTGTATCATGGTAATTTAATCAAATTGAGGAAGTGCAAAACAAAGGTGATTATGGTAATAAACGGCTGAAAAATGATAATCGCCCATATTGGATGATTGTTAATGACCATAATAGATGCTTATAGTGAGATAATTTTGAGTGTAAACATTGTCTATTAGATGATAAGTAGTGAACATCATAGATACGTGATGTCTGTTGTTCTATTCACCACATTTATGTTCATGTTATAATTGTAATAATATTCCTCAATTTATTGTTTATTTTAGGTTGTAAAGACCCCTGAGGCAGGCCTTTTGGCCGAAACACGGCCGTGTCGGGTCATTTTTATACAGTGTAATTTTTTAATTTTTAATTTTTCATTTTTAAATAAAATATACAAGTGTTGGTATCCTCACCCATTCTCCTCACTTTTTATCTTTCATTCCACGGTTTCGTGAGGGTTTCACCTCCTTTTTGTTTTTGTTTTGACCCCTCGGAGGTTTCCATATGGCCTTTGAACAGTGGGATAATGTTCTTAGCATTAGCGATGAACGCTTACAAAGACTGTTACAAGAACCACCTGTATTCTCAGATAATGAACACATTACAGAATCCTTTGAAGACTCTTGGTTCAATCTGATGAATATAAAGAAAAATATCATAAGAAACGAAATGCATTACATGACTCTTATCGATTATTGCAGAAATAAACGAATCCCACGAGGTCTAAGGATTACCAAAGCACCCACTATGTTCACAGATGATCAAGATTTTTTAGACCAGTGGTGTGCAATTTTGAACAAATGTTCATTAGACCTAATGATACTATTGGCAGAAACTTCCAAAAAAAGAAGTGATAATCTTAAAACAGAATATAATGGATCAATAGATATACTAAAGAAAACAGACAGCAATTTTGAACAAACACATGAGGATTTCAATAAACGCATGGATTCCTTTAGATCTGAAATTAAACAAATCAAAAAAGACAAATTCAAACGTGATGAGAGAGACTATCGTATGGGCAATGTATACCCGTGGGGTAAAGCAAGAGACAGAAAGAAATCTTTCAGACGTCCAATGTCCTCATCACGAACACGCAGTTCAAGTCGTCCTTTTGTTCCCTTGCACAATGCTAGACCACATCACCCCACAACACAGCAATTGAATTATACAACAGAATTGCGCAGCAGGAAACGCATCAGGAGTGATTCCGATGAGTTTTTTACCTCACCCCCTAGCAGTCCAGCCATAAACCACGAAGAAAATGGAAAAGCTTCTTTTTTAGATCGCATATGGGCGAGAGACAAAAGGAAGACAGACCAAGACTCATTTCAACACAGAGACCAATATTCACAGAGACAATACCCCCCCATGCGAGGGAGAGGCAGAGGGAGAGGCAGAGCCAGAGATTGGAACACAATGAGATAGTGGCCCAAAATTTACCTATTTTCAATCTTTCAAATTTTACACTCAACAAAGATCACACCTCTATATTACAAAAAGGCTTGTCCTTTGTACCTTCTGCACAATACGATGCGTTCCAAACTAGGATCGATTTACATAAATTTATAAGGAAATTACAAACCACTTTATTTTTTTCAGAATCCACCACAACATACATAGAAAATTCAGTTGTTAAAAAGAAATCCAAATGGTATCCACCAGGCAACATGGATCCACAAATCCAAGCCTTTCAGCAGTGTATCTTGGCAGACATTTCAAAGTTTGAAAAAACTAAATCACCCAGATAT
This sequence comes from Microcaecilia unicolor, assembly GCF_901765095.1. Classification (NCBI taxonomy): domain Eukaryota; kingdom Metazoa; phylum Chordata; class Amphibia; order Gymnophiona; family Siphonopidae; genus Microcaecilia; species Microcaecilia unicolor. Next base: position 262,277,179 of record NC_044033.1, on the reverse strand, counting down.
CACAATCTCACAAAAGCAGAAAAAACAGCGATGAGAGAATTATCTAATAATCACGATATAGTAATAAAACCTGCAGATAAGGGAGGAGATATAGTGGTACAAAATAGAGAAGATTATATAGCAGAAATTCACAGACAGATATACAATTTAGAATATTATCTTCCCTTACAATTAGATCCCACGGAAGATTTACAGAAAGATATTAAAGAAATAGTTCAGTTTGCGTATACAGCAGGATATATCACCCAAAAAGAAAAAGACTTTTTGTTAGTAAAAAGTCCAACCATTCCTACCATCTACACATTACCTAAGATACACAAAAATTCAGTCAAACCTCCAGGCAGACCTATAATATCTGCAAATGGATCCATACTTGAACCTCTATCCATTTTTGTGGACTACTTTTTAAGACCTTTTGTACCAAAAATTGCATCGTACGTTCGTGATTCTACCCACATGATCAATTTGCTACAAGATTTCAATGGAGATCTTACAGACACAATTCTTGTCACTCTAGACATAGAGTCCTTGTACACTAATATTCTGCAATTAGAAGCACTATCAGTAATAGATTGTACATTGAAAGGCAGAACTGATGTTTGTCGCATCCCCAATAGACTCATTCTAACATTAGCCACCATAGCCCTCACAAAAAATTTTTTTGCCTTTCAAGGCACTTTTTTTCAACAAATCAAAGGCACCGCCATGGGGGCCTCCATGGCTCCAGACTTAGCCAATCTCTATGTGGCACATTTCGAAGAGACTCATCTTACAGAACATCCCTTCATGAATGAAGTTAGTCTCTACAAACGATACATAGACGACATTTTCATCATATGGAAAGGATCATCAGAACGTCTGACAGAATTTCACATATGGTTGAACTCCAGAAATCCAAATTTAAAATTTCAAATGCATTATGATACAGTTTCAATTCCCTTTTTAGATATACAGATCCAAAAATCTACTCATTCATTTATCACCACATTGTACCGCAAACCTACAGATAAGAATGCATACCTACATTACCAAAGTTTTCATCAAAACACCTTAAAGCAGCATCTTCCTTATTCGCAGTTCCTCAGATTGAGAAGAATTTGCACTGATCTTGGTGATTTTAAAGCAAAGGCACAAACAATGCGTAAAAGATTCTTGGACAGAGGGTACCCAGAAACTACTATCAAGAAAGGATATCACAAAGCACTCTCCGCAGAACGTGAAACTTTGTTACAACCAACAGAGATCAAACCACCTCCTGACCTAGTATGTGTCCTCAAATTCTCACATCTATCACATCATATCAAAAAAACTATTAAAACATTTTGGCCTATCTTAGAGCTACATCGCTGCTTCAAAGAGAAAAACATTGTGTTTGCACAAAGCAGAAACAAAAACTTAAGAGAAATTCTTGTACCTTCAACATTACCTGAAACATCTACAAATCAGATTGGACCCAATGGTCATGCTCCATGTGGTACATGCTCTGTGTGCAAACACTCACTCAATATCACACATTATGAGGACCACCAGACGGGGAGACAATATGCTCTACATCAACAGTCCAGTTGTGATTCAGATAATGTCATCTATGCTATCATCTGTCCCTGCAAGAAAATTTACATTGGCAAAACCAAGCGTCAGGTGAAAACGCGTATAATAGAACACAGAAGCTGCATTAAACGCAAGACTGTATCAGCACCTCTGGTCGAACATTGGATTTCACACAATCATTCCATAGAGGATTTAAAATTTTTTGTTCTCAGGAAATTCACCCACAAATGGCGTAAAGGTGATTTAGACTTATTTCTCTTGAGAGAAGAACAAAGACTCATCTTTCTGTTCAATAGTCTACATCCTAATGGACTCAATGCAGAAATTGACTATAATGTATTTTTGTAAATATCTTTTTGAAAATGTCTCATTGTAACTACATGTCATTGAGATAGGTGATTCACTTTATTAGAATTGTCATACAAGGTTTCCATATACATAGATTTTAGGTTCAAGTTAGATCATTCTTTCTTTTAAAATTCATTTTTTAAACTTTTATTTTACTGTATTACCTGTTTCCTTCAACATACACATTTCATTTCTTTATAAATTTTAATTCATGGCTTCCATTTTTCATACACATATTACATTAAAATCATAGTTAGGTGGCTTCATTTTGCATGGTTTTGTATACTCTTTGTGTCATATTTCCTCTCCAATACGCTTTTTACATTCATATTTAAACCGGATACGCTAAGACTATTCAGTTCATTTTCAAACAGATTGTTTTTCTTTAGATCAAAAAAATTTTTTCTTTCAGTATTACTTTATATTTAGCTAGAGGAGTTTACGTAGCAAACATTTTGTTTTTTTCAAATTCAATAATATTCCAGTTTTCAAATAATTTTCTATCATTCAACAACCAACAGGTATGTTTCACATTCAGTTTTATTCTTTTATATTATTTCCCAAACGCATCATAAATTGATCCATATCTTTTTCATGTATTCATATACACACACTCAAATCATTCATTGTGGTTCTAAATTACTTTTTAGCCCCCCACCGAGACATCTTTTAATCACGATAGCATTCATTTTATTTTCCTCATTTCGCTAATCGCTATACCATGTCTCATAACTACGAATGATCAAATTAACTCCAGTCCTACTTTTTACAATTTCGTAATTGCAGGCACACATTTTGTGCAACCCCAAAAAACTCTTTCTCCTTATTTTTATTCAATCTTAATCAAAGATATCCTACTTGTGATTTTCACACAGGCAGTTTTCTTAAAACTTAGATTCGTTAATTATTAACATCATCTCCTGGTTCAAATTGTTCCCAAATCAATTTACCTATTATGTTCATATTTCATTAATTCACATTACACTCTAATTAATAATTCATTTAATCCTCAAGATATATTTTAATATTTTAAAATTAAAATATTCATAATTTTCAATTTATTCATATCCATCAGGTACGTTTTATTTTACATTTTAATCAATGTCCATTTTACTTTTTAAATACGTAAACTATATTTTGAGTAGCATCTTTTACATGGATTCATACACATGTACTGAAATCATTTCATGTTAGCCACAATCAGTTTTTTAACTTTCTATCGTTATAGTTTTCAATCATGATAGCATTTATTTTATTGTCACTTATGGGCATTTTTAATTTGCAAATTGTAACATGTGCGATTAAGTAAATTTCAGGTCTATTCTTCATAATTCTCAGCACACAATTTAGCGCAATCACACCATATATTCTTTCTTTTCAAAATCCTTTTTCCCAAACGTTCATTCCAATTATTTTTTGATTAAACTCAAGTCAAAGACATCTTTTTCATTCAGGTAGTTTTTTTCATACAGGTAGCTTCTTTAACACTCAGATATATTACGTGACCACAAGCTTTAAATTCAAATAACTTCCAAACTGAATCATACTCACTACACAAGCTTTATTGCTCACCCATCCATATCACACGACAATCACTTTTATCCTTAATATATCCTTTTAAATAGCATTTTCTCAGTACATTTAAACACATAATATTCATTTCACTTTATTATCTAATAGTTATAACACGTTGACACTTCAAACTATCTCACATCACGTATCTATGATGTTCACTACTTATCATCTAATAGACAATGTTTACACTCAAAAGTATCTCACTATAAGCATCTATTATGGTCATTAACAATCATCCAATATGGGCGATTATCATTTTTCAGCCGTTTATTACCATAATCACCTTTGTTTTGCACTTCCTCAATTTGATTAAGTTACCATGATACACAACATTGTCCTTAAAATAAGCGTGATTAAGCAAATTTCAAGTTCTTGTATTTCCTTAATTTAATTAGTAGCTCTCAATTGAAATTTATACGTTAATCCTTTCCCTCCAACTTTTGAAAAACGTCATTTCCTTTATTTCATCTATTTAAGAGACGCCGATATCACTGCCATTTTTTCAATACATTTTGCAATTGTAGACGTCTCCTCGGCTCAGGTCTCTCCGTGCCCACGGAGGCCGCGCCATGTGGTGTAAGCAAAATGGCGCCCGCTGCCAGCTCAGAGCAGGAAGAAACATCGCTCGCCATGCTTGGGCCGGCTCCTACGCCAGTACAGCACGATTTACAGAGCCCTGCTGCTGATTTGCGCTTGCCACAAGTGGAACAGCGCTTTACATTGTCCGCAGCCATCGCCGAAAACGGCGGTAAAATCCAAAATGGCGGTTTTGCGCCAAAATCGCCCCGATCGCGGGCCCACCCTGGAGGAGTTGGAAAACACTCTTACCTCAAAGGATCTAGTGTACAACTACGATCCTGCTGAAAATCAGGTCAAAAACCTCTGTTCCAGCGTCTCTGCGTTTAAAAAACGCGACGCAACTTTTTTTTTTTTTTTTTTTTTTTAAGGTGTGAGGAAAGCAGAGGTATTGAAGACTCCGGAGGCTCAGATGAGTGGGAAAGGCAGGGAAAGGGCGAACCTATATGCCTGCATCCACTGTTGGTGGGTAAGGACAGGGAAAGCAAGGCAATATGTCCACATCCACAGAGGTATGGGTAAGGCAGGGAAAGGGCTAACCTATGTGCCTTTAAAGTGAAGCTGCTATAGCCTCCAACACCCCGGTTAACAACTGGTAAGCCAGGAACCACCTCCCGGCAGATTTTTCTGGAGCTCGAACAAGCTGCAGCCACCCTGCTAGGGGAGATAGAGAATACTGGAGAGGCAGTGGAGCTAGCTGGCCAAGAGGGCACTGTGAAAGTTTGAGTGCTCTCTATCTCCCCTGCTGGTTGATGGACATAACCCCATACGTAATGGCTTCATCTGCTTGATGACAAGGAAAGAGAGGTTTCAATAATGGTGAAGGAAAGCCAGGAGTGTTTAATGGGAAAACAGTAAAGGATGCAAATTATCCCTGTCAACTTCAATGCAGCTTATAGAGGCAAGGGAAAAACACAAATTGAAGTATCTATATACAAATGCTAGACGCCTAAAAATAAGATGGGAGAGTTGGAGTATATAGGACTAAATGAAGAGGTAGATATAATAGGCATCTCAGAGACCTGGAGGAAGGAGGGCAATCAAAGGAACAGCGTGGTGTTATCAGGGTACAAATAATATTGCAATGATAGAGTGGTAGAGCTGGGGAGGCGTGTTTGCACTATATGTTAAAGAGGAAATTGAGTCAAACAAAATAAATATTCTACATGAAACAGATAGCAGCATGGAATCCTTGTGAATAGAAATTCCATGTGTGAAGGGAAGGAGTATACTTGTAGGGCTTCCTCCAGGACAGAATGAACAGACAGATGAAGAAATATTTACAAAAACTAGAAAAGCTGGCAAATTGGGCAACTTTATAATAATGGGTCATTTCAATTACCCCAATATTGACTAGATAAATGTTACATCGCAGAGCGCTAGGGAGGTAAAATTCTTATATGTAATAAATGACTGCTTCTTGGAGCAACTGGAAATTATGTGGAAATATTTTTTCACTCATAGTTAAGCTCTGGAACTCGCTGCTGGTGGATTTGGCAACAGTATACCTGGGTTTAAAAAAAAAACGTTTGAACTAGTTCCTGGAGGAAAAGTCCATAGTCTGTTATTGAGATGGACATGGGGGAAGCCACTGCTTGCCCCAGGATTGATAGGATGAAATGTTGCAACTAATTGGGTTTCTGCCAGATACTGGTGACCTGAATTGGCCACTTTTGGAAACAGGATACTGGGCTAGATGGACCATTGGTCTGACCCAGTAAGGCTATTCTTATGTTCTCAAGTGTCCAGCATCAAGCAATCTCAGGAGATAACAGAGGATGCTCACTGTATTCAATGATGTTGAACAAGTGCAACCTAGCTTTATTGTAGGGCCACGTCTGCCCAGCTGGTTCTAGACACAAGAAGCATGGACATGTCATGACAGATAGTCAACAGACTGGGAAATTTGAATTGATGTTATCAAATAAAGTTACAAACTTTGCTTCATACTATAAGACTCTCTTTAAAAACAAATATTTTGCTGAATTCTAATGTGTAAGATCCAGGGGTACCACTTGACATTGAGGGAGGACTGACAGAAAGAGTCAATAGCAGATAAGTGAATGAAAAGATTATTTCAAAACATGGCCTACCAAAATATTACTTCCCAAGTTTTTTGGACATTCACAAATCTGTCCACAAAGATCTCTTGCTATCATTTGATAGTGTGGTGACTGTGCTATCACAATGGAAAATAATAGCACACTTGTTCACTGTTACTGCACAACCAAAGTCTTCCAGACTGTGACAGCTTGAAACACATGCTTTCCACAGATAAATACCAAGGTAATTAGCATCACTTTAGTTTGCCTTTGTATATATGTACTGGTTGAATAGGAACCTTTGTTTTTTTTTTCTTTTGTGTCTTAGACTTCCAATCTGTGGAGTCTTCACCTATAACAACTGTCTGCCATTATCTCTCTTCTGATTAGGGCCACCAATTCCTGGACTCCTTCCACAAAGAAGCGTTTGCTGCTAGGCATACTTTGCCTCTCAAGCACTGGCAGTCAGTCACTGCAGACACAAACATCACCAGGGACAGGATATCCTTTAAAAATGATTTGCGTGCTGCAGGCGCTTGTCATTCCAGGTTGTCAGACAGATTTTATGTTTTGTTTTGTTTTTTTCTTCTCCTGCAGTAAACCTCTCAAAAGCAATCAACTCGCAAGCTGTATTAAAAAAGGCAGAGGTGTAGGCAGAGGTGTGTGTCTGAATACACACATGCACACAAATGTATTTGTGTGCATTACATGTACGATTTATTTCATAGATTCAGTCTAGAAACCAGAGAATGGCTGGCTTAGACATTTATGATGATATTTATGAGGGCAATGTTAGCAATAATACTGGTTAGCCCAGTGGGCTGAGAACCTGGAGAATTAGGTTCAACTTCCCACTGCAGCTCCCTGTCACCCTGGACAAGTCACTTAATCCTCCATTGCCCCGCGTACAAAAAAAATTAAGAGTTCTTTTTAGCATGCTGCGGTTAGACTAATGCGTGCTTACCGCAGCTTAAAATGGTGTACCACAGGGTGTGCTGAGGTGTCCTGTGGTAGTTTTGACATATGCACATGCTAAAATTCATTTTTTCGCTGTGGGGCTGTGTCTGGGGGCATTGAGTGGGTGTGTCTGTGCTAATGAGTTAATGCAGCTGTGTGCTAACTGATTAACCCAGAATTTGCAAGTGAGCTCTTGCCGCCTACAAAATAGGTGGTGGTAAGGGCTCACATGCTAATTTTTGTTAATAGCCGTGCGCTTATGACAACAATAGTGCATGTCAAACAAAAAAAAGCAGGCTGAAGAATGGATTGTTGAGATGATTTCCATATACCTGACGTGGCCACTTTTCGCCTCAAAAGGCTGCGTCAGGGGTTTCCAATATACTGTTAATCAGACATACAAAGAATATAATTAAAATCAACATGTAAATAAATCTATAATTATCTATTAAAAATATATATAAAATAATAAGTCAAAATCTTTAATAATAATGTCTAAATACAAATTGTGTTTTTAATTAAATACCAAACGAACACCATTTACAATGCTAGGTCACAGTGCTTAAAAAATTGAATGCCAAATGGACATACTATACCAAGAGAATTTCTAAAGCCCCTAACACCGCTACCCTATACAAAGTGCTTAAATTCCTTACTGCTTTCCCCCTCTCAACTGATTCCACCATTGCCATGCCATCAGCCCAAAACTTAGCCTCTTATTTTGAGAACTAACCACCTTGAATGCCTCCCTCATTGCAACCTCTCCTAATTCAGTCCCCTCACCTACCTCCCCTCATCAGCTGCCTTGCAGCTCTCTAAGTAGGTTCACCAGCCCTTCTACCCTTGCTATCTCTTCCACTATCAAATGTATGAGACCAACCACTGCCCCACTTAACCCTAACCCTTGATCCTTATTCAAATAAGTTCTCAGATTCATTAAGTCCCTACATCTTATCTATGATTTCTGCTAGTCTGGACGAAGGATACATTTTGGCCTCTTGGAAACAAGCTACAATTTGACCAAAGATCAAGGATCATTTACAGCCAGTCTATGACTGTAGTAATTATTGCCCAATTGCAAATCTCCCATTCATGGCTAAAATTGCATAATCTATTGTTTACTCCCAACTTCTTGACTTCATAGACAAAACGTTAGTCCTTCAGTCCAATCAGACAGGCTTTCGACCACACCACAGCATTGAAAAACATCTCTGCTCGGCCTCACCATCACCACATACATTGTTATCATCTGGATCGGTGCTCGTCAGTGCTTCTACTCCCCCTTGACTTATCAGTGGCATTCAATCTCATCGACCATTCTATTCTCCTTAACAGACTCTATCAACTAGGATTAAGAAACACTACTCTCCAATGGTTTACTTCTTATTTATCGGATCATTCTTACGTACTTCAAACCAATTTTTACCAATGCTTGAGTGCTACCGAGAAGGCTCTTCACAGAGCTATATCTTTGAAAGCGCTTTTTGATTCAGAACCTTTGTTATTTATTCTGGGGCACTGTACCTATACCATTTGCACATTGCAATACTACAGTCGGACTGTACCTCCATTTCATCCTATAGGCAAAGTACCTACACAATTTATATATTAAGTACTATATTTCGACCCCTGAGGCAGGCGCTGTTTTGCGCCGAAACACGGCCCGTGTCGGATCAGTTGCTTAATAAAGAATTATAGTTGTCCCAGTCTTAAAGGCCCAGTGTTGCTTTTTTGTCTGTATGCCTTCTATGTATGCTGTATCTCACTCTCTATTTGTTCTGGAATCCTGGCTACACAACACTCTGAAACTGCAAAGCATGGCAGGGAAGGTGTGGATTGAAAGAACACACCACTTCTGCCCTCCATGTGCAGCGGAAGAGTGGCCCAAACTAGTGATTGTTGAACTTTACTCACAAGCAGGAGATCATGCAGACTTTGCGATCTAGGAAACAGCTGGAGTACGAAGGGTGCAGGATCCTATGTTTTCAAGATTTTTCTGCTAGGGTTGCATCATTCTACAAGACATTTTCCCCACTCTGTAATCGACATTTTCAACTGATGATTCGCTTTGCTTTACAATATCTGGCCAACCTGCGGGTCTCATATTATGGAGTTACAAATGTATTTGAGGATGTAGAAGAGGCTGGTCAGTTTATGGATGCGCTGGAGCGAGAGAAAGCTGATGACACCCGATAGGTTGGGGACTGACTGGAACTACCTGGAGTTGGAGTGATTTATGTTAGAGCCCACTTATTTTATTTTGGTTGTCAGCAAAACTCTTAGTTCAGGCATCTCGAGTATTAGGAGTCAGCCCAGGTAGATAGCTGCTAAAAAGACTGCCAGATTTGGACATGAACCCTGGCCACTGGATGGAGTGGAGCCTTTTAGGGAAGTTTTTATTTACCCCGTTTTTCTGTTAATGGTGACTCAAGGCTTTGGAACTCTAATTTAACTCAGAGAACCTTGCTGTCTCTCCCATTAGGAGAGTTGTGGTCGCAGTGTACATGGAGGCTGGAGCTTTGCTGATGGATTTGTGGTCTTTGGGGAACTGAGATCTATCCTTAAGGATATCATCCCTCTGAGAGGCCTTCGTGTATGGGTCACAGCGGCCATGCGATGCTTCCACTATTTTCCTGCACGTTGGCTGGATTTGGTATTAAAGCCTACCTTTCCGGAGCTATGAGAGTTTTTCCCTCTTTCCTGTACTGTATGGCACACTGCTGTCTTGTAGTGGGTCCCAGAATGTGGAGGTTTCCAATGGCAGCCTGATGATGTTATGGCTTTAAAATGGACCGCTGGTTCACCTAACTAGCTATAGAGTTCTTTCCCATTGTTTTTTTCTCTCTCTTATTGATGTTGTACACTTTTAGTACTGAATGGTAGACTAGTATATAGTGATTGATGAGGTGGGGTATCTTTATGTCCCAAAGGAGGAGCAGATAGGGGGTTTTGTCTAAGGTGGGATCCTCTGGAAGATAGGCACCTAGAGTGAGTGCCGTGGGCAGGGAGGTGGGAAGTGGGGCTGGTGGGGGATGGGTGGGATTGTCTGGGAGGGGGGTGGGTTGGGGGGTAGAATGGGAGGGATAGTTGGGAGGGTTTCCACTTAATGGGGCACTGTTATCAAGGGTAGAATACCTGGAGGAGGGGAAGGATATTTTAATTTTTGTTGGGTCTCTGATCGTGTGTGGGGGGGGGGGGGGGGGAAGAGGTGGAAGCTGGGTTGCCTCTCCTACTATTGTTAGCTTGAAATCTGTCTGTTGATTGGGTGGAGGGTTGAGGTGACACAGAGGGGCATAATCGAATGGGGCGCCCAAGTTTTCATGAGGGCGTCCTCGCGAAGGGGCGGGGAAACCTGTATTATCGAAACAAGATGGGCGTCCATCTTTCATTTCAACAATATGGTCGGGGACGCCCAAATCTCAACATTTAGGTTGACCTTAGAGATGGTTTTCAGTTATAATGGTTTTCAGTGATAATGGAAACCGAGGACGCCCATCTCAGAAACGACCAAATCCAAGCCATTTGGTCGTGGTAGGAGCCAGCATTCGTAGTGCACTGGTCCCCCTCACATGCCAGGACACCAACCGGGCACCCTAGGGGGCACTGCAGTGGACTTCACAAATTGCTCCCAGGTGCATAGCTCCCTTACCTTGGGTGCTGAGCCCCTCAACCCCCCGCCAAAACCCACTACCCACAACTGTACACCACTACCATAGCCCTAAGGGGTGAAGGGGGGCGCCTACATGTAGGTACAGTGGGTTTGTGGTGGTTTTTGAAGTGTAACAGGTGGGGGGGATGGGCCTGGGTCCGCCTGCCTGAAGTGCACTGCACCCACTAAAACTGCTCAAGGGAACTACATACTGCTGTCAGGGAGCTGGGTATGACATTTGAGGCTGGCAAAAAATATTTTAAAAGTTTTTTTTGAGGGTGGGAGGGTGTTAGTGACCACTGGGGAAGTAAGGAGAGATCATTCCCGATTCCCTCCGGTAGTCATCTGGTCAAGTTCGTGCACCTTTTTGAGGCTTGGTTGCAAGAAAAAAATGGACCAAATAAAGTTGGCCAAGTGCTCATCAGGGACGCCCTTCTTTTTTCCCATTATCGGCCGAGGACGCCCATGTGTTAAGCATGCCCCAGTCCCGCCTTTGCTATGCTTCCTACACGTCCCTGTGAACTTTGGTCGTCCCCGTGACGGAAAGCAGTTGAGAACGCCCAAAATCAGTTTTCTATTATGCCGATTTGGGCGACCCTGGGAGAAGGACACCCATCTTGCGATTTGTGTCGAAAGATGGGCACTTTTCTCTTTCGAAAATAAACCTACTTGTGGCTCTGTTACTTGGAATGTGGAAGGTATTCACTCTCCGATTAAGAGATCAAAAATTTGCAGGCTTTGAACCAACATATCAAGATAGGATATTTACAGGAGACCCATTTGGATACTGAGGAGCATCAGAAACTTTGCAGATGGTGGGTGAGGGTTTTTTTTTTATTCCTCTGCTAAAGGCAAATAAGCAGGGGTGGTCATACTGATCTGGAAGGGTCTACAACTAAGCACTCACAAGGCTATCAAGAACAATGAAGCAGCTATGTCACAGCTCATGTTACAATTGAGAGACAAGACGTGGTGCTTTATAATGTCTATGTCCCCAATCAGTATGACAAGCACTTTTATAAGTCCTTGATAGCCCATCTTCAGGCATTTAGGAATGTACATATAAGCCTTCAAAAATGGAACAAGTCCTTTTATTCCACACTGTAGATCAGTCTTGTACATCAATGATCCGACACAGGCCATGTTTCGGCACACAGCACCTATGTCAGGGGTCATATGAAATCAAAAGTCCAATATAAACATGCCTAGCATCTCAGCTGTAGGCAAGAAATGGGAACCTAATCCAAACACTACATTACAATTCCAAACTAGGCAACATTATGTTTGGAATTGTAATACAGTGTTTGGATTAGGTTCCTATTTCTTGCCTTCAGCCGAGTTGCTGGGGATGCTTATATTGGACTTTTGATTTCATATGACCCCTGACACAGGAGCAGTGCATCGAAACATGGCCTGTCAGGTCACTGATGTACAACATTGGGTCAATGATGTACAAGACTGATCTACACTGTTCCATTTTTGAAGGCTATAGGTTCCCTCTCTGTGTTGCTTTGTGGAATGTACTTATGAGAGGGGATTTTGCTAATGTCTTCGAACTTACCTTAGATAAGTCCAGTGATCAGGGGAGAGGTGGGCTTCAGCTTCATAATGGAAATCCCCCTGTTTTGTCATCTCCCAGGCATGGTGGATGTGTGGAGAAATCTACACCCAACTGACTGGGATTATATACTTCTATCTACAGCTCATTCCACTATGTCCAGGATAGATTATTTATTGATCACTAGATCCCTCTTTACCTATGTACAATGGGCAGAGATTGGTTCATTTAAAATCTCAGATCATGCTACAGTTTGGGTGAAGTTGGTTTTTCCAACTTTGGGGACTACTCGGCCTCAAGGGTCATTTCCACTCCAACTATATAAAGATGGGTTATGGGTGCTCTGGGTTGATTTTCGTAAATTGTTTATTGAGCTCCCTTGGAATGTCAGTACATGTGCACAGGGTATATAGCTCTCAGTTGAAGGCCTATTGAGTAGGTTGGGTTCTCACTGCTTGCTGCACAAAATGTCAGAATGCGGATAATACTTTTTTTCCACGCCATGTGGAATTGTGCTCTCATTAAGACTTTTGGGGGGCACATTCATACTTTTTTGGGAAAATGTTTGCAGTGCTGTATTCCCTTTACTTGGAAAGGAGTCATCTTAAACAAGACAGATGCCTATGGTATCCAGAGAAGGAGGCTGAGCTTTTATTGGGTAAGGCGTATAATGTTTGCAAAAAATGTATTCTTAATCATGGGCTGCAGGTGCAGGCCCCTTCCTTCTGGTATTGGCGCAATACATTTCATTCTTTAATGTTTTGGGACTCCTATAATGCAAAGTGGACTTTAAATCGACAAAGGGCATGTCTTTTAGTATGGAGTGGTTACCTTTCGCTGTTAGCATCCAGAGCACAAAGTTTAGCTTTAAATGGGTTTAGAGACACACATTAGGTATCTCTCTAGGATTGGGAGCTTTCTCTTTGAACAAGGTGGTTGTGGGGATAAGAGACGGAGAGCGGGGTAGGTAGTACTTCTTGGAGTTTTCTAGGCAGAGGGGGGACAGTGAGGTGGCGGGGTGGTGACCAAAATGTGCCCCTGGCCCCCTCACACCTCGGTCTGGCTACTCCCCTGAGATATACCATGGAAAGGGCTCCCGATTGTGGCTCCCATATGAGTAGAGAAGTCAATCAGGCTCTATTCAATAGGTATCTAGATGTAATGAGGCATAAACAGGCTGATGAAAGCAGATACTAGGGACGAGGCCCTGGAACTGGTTACAGAGACCTCCGTTCAGCACAAGGGCATCACATGACCCCCATGAGACTCTTCTAATGCTGGTAGGGGTTGGCACCAGGTTTATTTTCAGCAGTGCAGACACCACCTTATAAGCTGCTGTCATTTTAGTTGCAGAAACATATATACACCAACAGGCAGACAGCTTGATCCTAAAGAGATGGTATCATTCCCCTCCCCCCCCCCCCCCCCCCCCCCACACAAAAAAAACAACACCCAGATATTTAGCTGCAGTGGTCAGCATTTGTTTTAAACACTGGTCATCATGGTTAATTTATACCTGGATATTTAGGGCTAATATCAAGGTACTGGATGATGCTCAACATCTGGGTACATCAGACAGAGCTGCGAAATACCCAGATAAGAGCAATATTCAGCACTGTTATCCAATTAACCATCTGGGGTGATATTCAGTACAGTTATGAGTAATCTGGGGTAATATTCTCTTTAGTTATGTGGTAATCTGAGGTGACATTCAGTAGTTTTATGGTAACCTGGGGTCGTATTGTATTGTATTGTAACATTTATAACCCGCACTTCCCCACTTGTTAGCAGGCTCAATGCAGCTTACAATAAAACAAAATTTACAAGATAGCACAAAATGGATAAAACATTTAAATATAGTATATAAAGAGGTGGACTAAGAAAGGATAAGGGAGGAAGGTGGAAGAGGTAGGGAATGGAAGAGAGTGTAAGTTAGGTAAAGTATTGTGAATAAGAAAGAATGTATAATAATGGATCGGAGAGGGATAAATTCAAAAGGAAAAAGCAAATTTAAGTTCTGACAAGTAGTCAGATCCAGGTATCGCAGATGGATTTCTAATTTAAGTCAAGTCATATTCACTGCAGATATATGGTAACGTGGGTTGATATTCAGTGCAGTTATATTATAATCTGGGGTTATATCCAGTGTAGATTTATGGTACCCTGGGGCAATATTCAGTGGAGTTTTACGGTAATGTGGGTTGATATTTTGTACAGTTATCTGGTAATCTGGGGAAATATTCAGAGCAGTTATTTTCTAATCTGGGGTGATATTCACTGCAGTTATATGGTGATCTGTGGCAGTATTTACTGTAGTTATATGGTAATCAACCAGCTGTATTTCTGTCCTATGTTACCAGAGTTACCTAGATACTAGTGTTGAGTATAGCTGGTCCCGGGTAATTCTGAGGTCTGCTGAGGCACCCCCAGACTGCCCAGTGCTATGTGCTAATGCCAGGGTTGTCTGTAGAGATTTTAAATGGCAGCATCTGATTAATGCTGCTGAAAATCCACCTATGGCTCTGGTCAGAGGCATTGATCCGCAGATTATTAGGGGTGTGTATTTATATGACATTTTCAAACAACGAGAACAGGAAAAATCACAAAATTTCATAGGGCGAACTTTTTTGAAAAGAGTGTGCCAATCCCACCCCCACCCAACATTTCTGTAAACAACATGGGAAAGGATACAACATTAAGGGGCCCTTTTACAAAGGTGCGGTAGGCTCTATGTGCATGCAGCGTGCGCCAAAACAAGACTACCTCCAAGCTAGCTGTCAGGTATTCAGGGCAGAAACTACGTTTGTGAGCCCTTGGGCCACTGCCAAGGAGCGGCAGTGGCAGGTAAAACCACCCCACACCAGGGACAAGGCAGAACTCTGACAGAAACAGCTAGACTTCACCTGCACTTGACCGCCCTTCCCTAGGAGTTGAGCCCCTGGGTGCAGGCGGCCGGCAGGACTTACCGGACAGGGCAGGAACTGGATACCAACTAGGCTGAACAGGGACTGAGGGTCAGAGGGGAATGGGCTAGGACTCACAGACAGACAAAACTATACAAGGCAGGAAATGGACAAGCTAGAGGACAGGAACTGAAAGCTGCCAAGCAGCCACTGAAACAGGGTACAAATACTGACAGACAAGAGTCAGGACTGAAAGCTGCAAAGCAGCCACTAAGCAAGGAACACAGACAAACAGAAACTAGACCAGGAATACAAACCAGAAACAAGACTAAGAAATAAGCAATAACCCTAAGCTAAACTACACACAGACTAACTAGAACCGGACAAGAAACTCAAACAAGAAACCAGACTAGGCAGAAGTGCAACAAAGCACCAACAAACCAGGGACCTTAGACGATGCAAAGGCAAACACAGACGTTTCCAGGTGATTAATAAAGCCCATCAGCTGCTGAAGTTCAGCTGCAGGAATCACAAGGCAGCTATGGGTGCTGTTCAGGCACAAACAAGAGAAGCAAGTCTGACAGCCCGGAAGATTCGGACCAGAGTGGGCTGAAGTCTGGAACGTGTGACAGTCCATAGCAGCCACCGGTTCTGGCCACCAGAGGGCGAGGTGAGCAAAGACAAGGAAACGGTCACCATCGTGACACTAGCACGCCCTCTGGCAGTAATTTCAGATTTGGCATGCGCCCATAACACCGGGAAAAATAATTTTTCTATTTCCTACTGCTTGCAGCGTTTCCAGCGTTAAGTGGCAGGTGGCGCGTGCCAACCGGTCACCTTGCGTAAAGCGCGTGAGCCCTTACCACTAGGTCAATGGGTGGCATTAAATTCTCAGGCTGAAAATGGACATGTGCTGGTTTCGATTTTAGCATGTGCCCATTATCCAGCCCCTTAAAAAAAGGCCCTTTTTCCTAGACATGGTAAAAAATGGTCCACAAGACGCGTTCGCACTACCACAGGCCATTTTTTTACCGTGGCTTAGTAAAAGGATACCTAAAACTTTTGAGTTGCTCACCCCCCCCCCCCCCCCCCCCACGAATATTGGCCCAACAGTATTTTCAAACCCACCACTTCTACTCCAGCCCTGTTTGTCTTCTGCTGTTTTTCTTCACTCCTTTCTTTGTGTATCATTCATTGCTGATCCTTCATTTGATGCTTTCAACACACCACCAAAGTGATTCCAGTAATAAGGGCACTACAGAGATCCATTTACAGCTCAAGCAAGGTGTTTTCACTGCCTCTCTTAGATCTAATCCCTTTTGAAATGCTTCCCTTGCTGCCTGTAAAGCCTTTTGAAAGTGATTCAAACATTTAGAACTAATGTTCTTCAGAATGATACTGAAAACAAATTCAGGTAGCAAACAGCTGTTACTATTTTACTCGACCCCTCTCGACTACTATCCAGTCTCTCCTTGGCCTTTCCCTTTCTGTTTCTTTTATCCCAAATCCCTGACTTGATGCTTCTGTTCCTTTCCCTCTCTTACAGCTGCCTTACCGCTGTTCCGTTTCTTGTGATGTGCTGCTTTTCTTTTGTTTGATAAAAATCTATAAAATTCTTGAACGCAACGTTTCTCAATCTCACAGCCTCATCGAACAGGGCTGGTTTTCAGGAGATTCACTATGCGTGGGATGTATTTACATAACTGGATACCCAGCAGGAAACACTTTGCTGCACACCCTGGTGTGGCTTATTATCTACTTACAAAATGGTTGAAAGAAATGTGTGTTGAGCTGTCAGATAGTATATGTCAATACACTGAAATCTGCTTCCTGGTAGTGTATCAGCCATGAGACCCCAGCAGATAACAAGGCAGCTCTAGCAGTGTCTGTGGAGACTTAACTGAGAACTGAACGAGCAGCAAAAAATTAAAAATAAAATAGAAAAATGAGCAACTTCTGCTACAAACACAGCAATTCTGGCAGTCCTAGAACTCACCCCCCCCCCCCCCACCTCTCCCATCTGACATGAGACGCTGATGTCATGAAGCAGGGGGCAAGGGCTGGGGCCACAGCAAGTCTTTTGGAGTCCTTTTACAAAGCAGCAGTAAGCTCAACGTGGACTTACCGCTCACTAAAAAGCAGCCCAGTGGTAGTTCCCACCCCCAGCGTGCTGTCATATCCAGCGCTACAAAAATAGTTTTATTTTTGTAGTGCCAGTGTGTACCCAGCAGTAGTCAGGCCAGGGGCGTAGCCAGACGTCGGCGGGGGGGGGGGGGGGGGGGGGGGAGGGGGGGGCCAGGGCCAGAGCCCAAGGTGGGGGGGGCACTGTTTAGCTGCCTCCCCCTGCAGCAACCGCAATCCCCCCCCTTTGGACCCCCGCAACCACAAATCTGCCCCCCCCCGCCGCCGCATCAGGTACCTTGTTTGCTGGCGGGGGTCCCCAATCCCCGCCAGCCGAAGAGTCTTCTTCAGCGCCGGTCGACTCTGGCGCCTTCATTGTGGGATCATCTGTTTCTGACGCCTTACGTCCTGCACGGGGCTACATGCACAGTGCAGGACGTAAGGCGTCAGAAACAGATGATCCCACAACAAAGGCGCCGGAGTCAACCGGCGCTGAAGAAAACTCTTCAGCTGGCGGGGTTTGGGGACCCCCACCAGCAAACAAGGTACCTGATGCGGCGGCAGGGCTGAGGGCGACGGCGGGGAGGGGGTCAAATGTAGAGGGGACTAGGGCGTAATCTGTGGGGGCCCATGCCCCCATGGCCCCACATAGCTACGCCCCTGAATCAGGCAGTGCCGTGCGCTGCCCGGTTACGCCGGGTTAATGTGGGAGCCCTTACCGCCACCTGAATGGGTGGCAGTAAGGGCTCCCCCCCTGAAATGACCGCGCGGCAAAAGAAAGATCTACTTTTTACCTGCTGCAGTAAAAGGGGACCTCGGTGTGCGTCAAAAACATGCACCGATGCCAGCACAGCCCCCCTCTTTTACTGCAGCTTGGTAATAGGGGCACTTATTTATTTTTTATTTTTTACTTATTTATTGGGATTAATTAACCACCTTTATGAAAAGATTCACCCAAGGCGGTGTTCAGCAGGTACAGTTTAACATAAAACTTACAATTTTGCTAACAGCATAACAATAGTAAAATAACTAAGAATAAATATAAATACAATAAGGGGGTCTTTTATAAAGCTTAGCTCGAGTTATCTGCAGCAGGGCCCATTTTATTTCTATGGGCCCTGCTGCAGATAACTCAAGCTAAGCTTTAGTAAAACACCCCCTAAATTTGTGTCCTATTTCCAGCCAAACTATGGAGCCTAAATTTTCAGTTGAAAATTCATCTTATGTTAGGAGCATAAAAGTTATGCTCATAGATTTAGGCCTGCCATTCATTTGTCTAGATTTATGAGCCTAATTCACAAGCCTAGAGCTGAAAATCAGTGCTAAGCTCCTAACATCTTTCCCTGCCCTAAATCTGCTCCTGTTAACACTACTTTTTTTATGCTCCTAAATTTAAGAGTTCAGTGAAATTATGGGGTTGATATTCAACGCAATTTAACCAGCCACAAATGGCTCCTGGCTGGTTAAAATCATCTCTTGGGGCTAACTGGTCATTTTCTGTGGCATTAACCAGTGAGCACTGCTGAAAATAACCAGTTAGCATCGATCTGCAAACGGGCTGTTTTGGGGGGCAGAGTCGGTACTTGGTACTTGAGGTAAACTTGAAAACAGTAAATTGAAACCTAATGATAGAACTACTATGAAATAGTAACAAAAATATACACATTTAACAGCACTGGAATTCAAATACCAGGGATATAATACAATGTTAGCATAATACTAATGATACACTTAATTAGCACACATTAGAACGTTCAACCAATATAGATATGATGATAATGATTTTCTACAATACAGCTTGCCATATAACCGAGGGACCAAGTGCAGATATATAATGGGAACAAAATGCGTGGTACAGAGTCAGTTGGGATAATTAGATGGTTAGCTAAACTCAAGGCAAGTTATTTGAGCAAGAGATAAGGAACTGATCTAAGTTACAGTGTGTGTAGTAAGCTAGTCCAGGTGCTGAATGGGTGTATTGTCAGTCACCAGTGTCTGTAGGAGCCTCTCCACTCCAGCATTCTTCCCCAGTCCAAGATTCCCTGTCCCCACCAGTCTGGGCTGTCAATCCTGCTACTGGTTATATGGGCTTGAGACTAATGTTGGAGCCACCCTTCCTACAAGACCACTTGGATCCAGTGTGTCATATATATCTATATCTACCTATCCACTATATATATATATATATATATATATATATATATATATATATATATATATATATATATATATATATATTCAAGACAACCGTTTTCTTATTAAGTCTAATACAAACTTTATTATCTCAAAATTTATTTACAATAAGTCCAATAAAACGGATCACATGCACACTCGATCTTTCATTCATCCACACCAATTTGATACAATTTACTAATAAATCATTAAAACATCTTGTATTATTACAAATATTGAATCATCACACATAAACTGGTCCTTCTTTTATCACGTTCTTGATATGCCCTATCTCATATCGTGTCTATTGTCCCATATTAATCTTAGATAGTATAGATATTGTCCATCTATCTATATATCTATATATCAATAACCCATGAGAACAGATGTTAAAATGGATATATTAAAAGGTTAATAAAATGACATAAATTAGGAGCTAGTTGTATAGCGCTGCGTAACCCTAGTAGCGCTTTAGAAATGTTAAATAGTAGTAGTAGTAATTGATCAGCTCAACACATATAATCACTGATGGACAACAAGAAAAATGGTCCTTTGACCTAACAAAAATGTCAGTCTCCGAATAAGGGATAGGTTGTAGTTCTAGGGTCATTATCACCAATTCATCATAAAGCACAAGTGGCATTTGGTCAAGCACTGAAACCATTTCCCACTGAAGTCCATGCTTGTTTTTGCCCCGAGGATGAAGCTTTCATTAGGTGAAGCAGATCTAGCCAGGCTTCTTAAAATTTCCAGTTCAGCTTATTGGTTTTGAACTGTCAATACAGATTTTCTGGGCTCTCCTCCCTTGCCTTTTTTTTTTTTTTTCAAAAAAGGCTACGAGGTCAAATCAATCCCCACCTTTTCTCCTCTCATTCAATCTACTGCTTTCCTGCTCCTCTTCATGTGCTGCTCTATTTCCTCTTTCATGACCAGCAGGGAAGCCCAAATGGAGTATCAGATTCATTTATTTTACTGCACTCATTTACATGGCTTTATGGCATGTGAGCAATACCAAGTGTAAGTAAGGGCCTAGAGGATATCGTACACCAATCATTTCTTGCTCCCTGCCTTTTAGCTATGACATATTACCTGGAATCATACTCTCTGGGTGCTTTTAGCAAAATGCTGGATTATATTTCCATCTCATTCTCATACTTCATCCTGAGCCTCTGATACCAGACTAGACCTGACAAGAATGCACTTATTTATAGCTAGTAACCGAAAACCTTAAATAAATATTTGTTAAAGGTCCTTTGGGGCAACCAATACAACATAAAATAGAATAAAATAAGCTCCTAAATCATTCTTGAGCACTTTAAAATAGGGCATTATTCTAAAAAATATATATATATATTTTACGACTGGATTGGAAACATTTACGGTTGCTCGGGACTTTGCAGTCGCTAAATGATAAAGCATTGAATAGTATCACAGATGTACCTGCACAATCGGGGAAAAGCAGTTGGTGGCTGCCTCTTTCTGAAGCCATGGTTGAAGCTATCCTAAATCAATCAAGTTTCTAGACACTGTTTTGTTTCTATGCATGGGGGTAATGTCTCCAAATGAGTTCGTTTCGTGCACACCATGACAGGAATTAACCTCAATCCTAAACCAAGGTATAGGGAATATGATCTCAGGATTTTATGAACTAATAAGTTTCACAGTGATTCTCTGGTCTTCAGAGAACAGTGGGGTTTTTTGTTTTTTAATCAGATCACTGGAACTATTGCTTCAGTGGAAATCTCTTCATAGAAAATAGAGCAGATTTCTTCCCTATTGTGGCAGGATCTCCATTTTCACGTTTCAGCACTATACAACAATTGTAGATATTCATTCTCTGTGTCTGCGCAGAACAGAAGGGCAAATTAAGAACGGCAATTTTGGGTGCTTAAGTGGAAAGAATATTCCCCACCTTACTGTGGGACTCAGGTAAAGCAGTGATGCGAGGACACATTACGGACTATGTGGCTAGATTGTGGAAGAAAACAGATGTGGAAATGTTGATGCTGAATGGTCTCTCGCAGGCACAGAAGAAGACATTTCAGGAAAGTAGAACTAAGACAGATAAGGAAAACTACAAAAGTAACATTAGGGGGCTCATTTTCGAAACGGAAAAACATCCAAAAAGCAGCACAAAGTGGCAGATGGACGTCTTTTTCGTCCAAAACGTCCAAATCACTATTTTTGAAACACATTTTTAAGACTTTTCTATGCAGTTCGTCAGCAGTGTATCCTAATGACAAGGGTAAATGTTGGGGCATAACTTGGGCATTCCCAACACTTGGACGTTTTTTTGCCATAATAGAACAAAGCAAAAACATCCAGAGCTAAAAGTTGGACATTTTGGTCTAGACCTCTTTCAATCACAACTAAGTCACGAAAAGGTGCCCTAAATGACCAAATGACCACTGGAGGGATTAAGGCATGACCCCACCTTACTCCTCTAAAGAGGGTCACTGACTCCCTCCAACCCCCCAAACATGTGAAAGAAACAGTACAAACCAGCCTCTATGACAGCTTCAGATGTTATGGCCAGTCTATTAGAGCAACAAGCAGGCTCCACTCATAGGTTCGATCATGTTACCCCCTTGCTGCAGAAAAACTACTGATTCCCTGTGGAACAACGTATCATTCACAAGCTCCATACTCTGACTTTTAAGGCTCATAGAGTGGGTGTCCCTTCTTTTCTCTCTAACCTCACTGTGCCCTATGCTCCTTCTCGCCTGTGTCACTCTAAATGACTTTCGCCTAGGTCTCCTTTTTTCAGGAATTCTCTTCCCCTCTCCATTCGTGTAGAGTAATCATTTAAAACTTTTAGTAAAGACCTGTGATGTAGCTGTGCTAATTAGCACTGGGCACACCTACTCTCCACCCCAAAGATGCCCCCCTGTGCTAAATAATATTTTCTGTTTCTTAGCCCGTACCAAACACAGAACTACCGCGGAACACATGAGCGCACCCTGTGGTAGTGGATTTTACCACAGCATAGTAAAAGGGTCCCTGAGTTTACTATAGCTTTTGGATTTTTGTTGTCACGGTAAAATCATTTCATTTTTGTGCACTGCACATAGGGGCCATTTTACTAAGTGGCGTTAAGCCCATCATGGGATTAATGTGCGCCAAACAAGAACTACTGCAGCACCCCAGCGGTAGTTCCCACCCCCAGCGTGTGCCATTTCCAGTGCTACAAAAATATTTTCTTTTTTTTTCTAGTGCACTGCCTGGTTACTGCCGGCTTAGCGCAGAAGCCCTTACCGCCACCTCAATGGGTGGCGGTAAGTATCCCCCCCCCCACGAAATGGTTGCATGGTAAGCGATTCGCTTACTGCACGGCCTTTTCTTTAAAAAAAAAAAAAAAGGAGACAGCCTTTTACCCGCTGCAGTAAAAAGGGATCTCAGCGAGCATCAAAAATATGCGCTGATGCTAGCGCAGGCCCCCTTTTACCATAGCTTAGTAAAAGGACCCCATAATGAGTCAATTCTATAAATCGGCACTTCCATCTAGGTGTGCCAATGCCGAGAGCTGGGCGCCAATTCTCTAATGGCATCTGTGTGTCAGGATGCCACTATAGTACTGTAAATCGGCAGGGTGCAAATGGATGCGTCTACATGTCCCATGTGAGGCACGTAACTGACAGTATTCTAGAAGTTATGCATGGAATGTGAAGATGCACCCCTGGCTTCCCATGCTCCACCCATTTATACACCTCCTTGCCGTTATGCGCTATAGTACGTAGACGCTACCATATAGAATAGCGCCTAGTACACATTTGCATGTAACTACCAATTATATTTCCACACCAGCACAGTAGACATTAGAAGGTGAAGGTCAACTGGTCCACCTAGTTGGCCTCGTTCTCCATGTCTTCACTGCTCTACCAGTGACAACCTATACTGCTGTCTTTTGTACTTACCGTATTTTCACGTATATGACCCACATACATGTATACCCTGCACCCGTGTGTACCTTGTAGAAAGCTAAACTTGTAAGTAAAATTGTGTATACCCCGTACCCATGTATACTCCACATTTATTGCAATAAAACATAAAATTCTACATTATTCCTGTTGAAAAGCACTGATTTTGTAAATAAATTTGTGTATACGATGCTATTGACGGTGGGTCCTGTCATTACAATCTAATACTACTTTAATCACTCTTTATTACAAAGCCTGGAAAGCCTTTTCACCTCCCAGAATCCTATCGACCTATTTCTTTGATGAACGTGGACATTAAGATTCTCTCTAAAAATCCTAGCTGATTTGTCCTGAGCAGGTAGGCTTTGTCACTGGAAGGCAGTCAGTGGTTAATGTTTGTAAGTCTCTTTTGGTCATGGGTCATAGTACTTTTACTCACATTCCAACTATTCTTGTGAGTCTGGATGCTGAAAAAGTCTTTGACAAGGTGAATTGGCACTACTGGTTCCAAGTCTTACGCCAGAAGGGTGTCAATAGGTGGTTTATGCAAGCCCTACAGACCCTGTATACTCACCTGTAGCTAGACTGCTGGTTAATGAGGTTGATACTTTTCCTATTAAGTAAGGATCCGGATATACAGGGGCTGACTTTTGGTGGGTCTCACATACAAGTTCTGGCATTTGCGGATGCTATTTTGCTCATTGTGGAATTTGGGTACTATTCTGGGTTTGTTTTAAACAAACGGAAGTCTATTGCCTTACATCTACAGCTCTCTATTCGACAAACTTGGGTTGGCCCTTTCCCTTTTACTTGGGCAGAAACCTCTATTAAATATTTGGGAGTAGTGTTACCCAGAGATCACTGTATTCTCTTAGGGGCCCTTTTACTAAGTCAAGTAGGCACGTATGCGTGTCCTACATGTGTCAATTTTGAACTACCGCCCGGTTACCTTTCATTTTTTACGTGCTGGAAATTTTCTGGTGCGTGGTGTTAACCAGGCGGTAAGCAGCATTGTATGCGCATAGATCATTACCGCCCAGTTAATGTGTGAGACTTTACCGCTAGGTCAATGGGTGAAGGTAAGGTCTCAGGCCCAAAATGGACGCACAATTTTTATTTTGCCGCATGGCCATTTCGGACCAAAAAAAAAGGCCTTTTTTGCAGGCGAGCTGAAAAATGGTCCTGCACGCGTCTACACCAGCGCAGGCCATTTTTCAGTGCACCTTAGTAAAAGGACCCCTTAATGTTACACCATTGTTGGCAGCTACTGGCAGGAAGCTTCAGCTTTGGCAATCTTACCCTATTTTGTTGCTGGGTCGCGTGGCATTGTATATGATTATTTTGCTAGAGTGGCTTTACATTATTCAGGTGTTATCCGTTTGTTTTACTGCAGCAACTCGCAAGCAGTTGGTCAGAATGGTAAATCGATTTTTATGGAACGGCAAGCAAGCTCAGTTATCCTATGCTCGTGCTACTCTCCCCAAATATGAGTGGACTGGGACTTCTTAATGTTAAATTATTTGCTCAACTTGTGATATGCGTCATATTAATGACTGGTTTCGTAACACCAATCAGTTTTCCTTTACAGGGGTGGAAACTAGATTAATTCCTCATTGTCATTTCAGTTACATTTTACATGCTCCTTTAAAAGATTTGGATAGGGTGGTGGCTGCCTACCCTGTTTATGGACAAGCTCGCAATACCTGGAAATGGATGTGTTCGTTGTTAGGACTTTCTGCGAACATTACACTATTTCTGCTAATTCGAGGCAATGATTCTTTTTCTCTAGGTAATACTGTGCCTACATTTCAGCTCTGGGCGACCAAGAGGATCGTCTATCTCTTTCATATTCTTATGGATGAGAGTATTTTATCATCACTGAACACCTTCCACCGGATTCTATATATTGTGCCAAAATTTCCACGTGGAAATCAAGGCAGATTCTATAATAATTTTCAGCACCTAATTGGTTAACTAGCTAATCAGTGCCGATTTCTCCTTCTTAGGTAGCCAACTCTGGAATGCCCTCCCAAGACCTATCATATCAATCAGTGGCTATCTACCCTTCCGTAAGTCACTACAAAACCCATCTGTTCAAGCAAGCCTATCCTAATGACCCAAACTAGTTATATGAATCCTACTACCCATCACATATCCAGGAGACAACGACAATGACCTGACTTCCTTTCCAACCAAAATTCCATTTGCTTATCCTGTACCCATCCCCCTCCCACCTCTTCTACCCTTGCTTACACCTCTCCTACTCCTTCACCCCTGTCCTTCTCTACCTACCTATCACTTTTGTTATTCTGTTATATTCAACTTTTATTTTCTTATCAAAATCCTGTAATCCCTATTACTATGTAAGCTGCATTGAACCTGCTTTGAGAGGGAAAGCGCGGGGTACAAATGTAATAATAAATAAATAAATAATTGATGTTAACAAGCAATTACCAGCACTAATTAGCATTAAATAAAATTTACACACACTACCTCCTAAGTGTATTCTGTAAAGTGGTGGGTGCAAATTCTAATGCATGCTGCCACAAAGGGGGCATAGCCATAGGCGTGGTATGGGTGAGTCGTGGCTATTCCAAAAATTTACACATAGGATTATAGAATACACCTACTCCACACCCAATTTAGGTGCGGGTTTTTACACCAAGTTTTACATGGCATAATTAGATGCACCTAGCATTAGGTGCTGGCATGGCCGCTAGGCATAGTCTATAAATCTAGGTGTGGTTTATGGAATACGCCTAAGCAGAAATTTTTTCAGTGCTGCTTTTTCAGGCGCCACACAAATAGAATCTAGTCTCTTATGCTTAGAGTTTGGCCTGCCCGGAGATGTTTTTGCCTATCTACAAATCCAGCAATCCAGAATTATATACTTTCTTTGTCTACATCAGCCTTGGGACGGCCTGACCAGGAGGCTTTGGTTGCTGCTTTTAGCTTTGAGTCTCAACTTCCTGTGCCTTTACATTTTCACCATGCTTTTTTGAAGGAGTGTCTATTGGGTTTTGACTACGTGCCTTTGGCCGCTCAATGGGCAGCAGATCTTGGGATTTCTTTACAAAGTCTTCAACTGGAAACCTGTTTAACCCATTAGTGCTCAATGTTCCCATATTTGTTCCCATATATGGGAACATTGGGCAGAAATGGGTTAAAGAATGTACATTCTTGGATTAAGTTTGTACCTTTGTGGGAAACACACATTATAAGATGCTCTTGAGACTGTACAATGTATCACAGCAGGCTTATATAGAGCTGGCCTGATTGAGTCATCCTGTTGCCTGAAATGTTCCTTTCCTGGTGCTACTTTGGGCCATATGTTTTGGCACTGTACTAAAGTTAAGTGGTTTTGGCTGCAGGTGAAGTCGCAGGTGTCTGGGGTTTGGGACCATACTTGCCTATTACTGCCTAAGATGTTGTTTTCTATTTTTCAAATTGCACTGCCTGCCCCGAAAGGTCTTAAGGGGTTTCTAAAACGAGTTATTTTGATGGGCAAAAAACTATTTTTTTATTGGCTTTCCTTGGAGATACTTGTGATTGCTCATTGGAGATTTGCTATGAATTACTTTTTGTCTATGGAACGACAATTTGTGACTAAGTTGGACTCTAACCAGGGGAAGGCTTTTCGCTTAATTTGGGAACCATATTGGTCTTACCACTTGTAGACCGCAGTTGCATATTGAATTAGTGATTTTTGATCTTGTTCCTTTTTGGGAGACAATGAGGGGCATAATCGAACGAGGCGCCCAGGTTTTCATGAGGGCGACAACGCAGAACGGCCCCATAAAGGGGCGGGGCAACCCAAATTATCGAAACAAGATGGGCATCCATCTTTCGTTTAAATAATACGGTCAGGGACGCCCAAATCATGAAATTTAGGTCGACCTTAGAAATGGTCGTTCCCAGTTTTCGGCGATAATGGAAACCAAGGGCACCCATCTCAAAAACGACCAAATCCAAGCCATTTGGTTATGGGAGGAACCAGCATTCGTAGTGCACTGGTTCCCCTGACATGCCAGGACACTAACTGGGCACCCTAGGGGGGCACTGCAGTGGACTTCAGAAAAAGGTCCCAGGTGCATAGCTCCCTTACCTTGGGTGCTGAGCCCCCCACCCCCCCTCCAAAAAAACCCCCAAACTGTATACCACTACCATAGCCCTTAGGGATGAAGGAGGGCACCTAGATTTGGGTACAGTGAGTTTCTGGAGGGTTTTGGAAGGCTCACATTTACCACCACAAGTGTAACAGGTAGGGGGGGGGATGGGCCTTGGTCCATCTGCCTGAAGTACACTGCACCCACTACAACTGCTCCAGGTACCTGCATGCTGCTGCGATGGACCTGAGTATGGCATTTGAGGTTGGCACAGAGGCTGGCAAAAAAGTATTTTAAAGATTTTTTTGAGGGTGGGAGGGGGTTAGTGACCACTGGGGGAGTAAGGGGAAGTCATCCCCACTTCCCTCCGGTGGTCATATGGTCAGTTCGGGCACCTTTTTGATAGTTGGTCTTGAAAAAAAATGGACCAAGTAAAGTCGGCCAAGTGTTTGTCAGGGACGCCCTTCTTTTTTCCATTATTGGCCGAGGACGCCCATCTCTCCTAAGCACGCCCCAGTCCCCCCTTTGCTACACTGCCGACATGCCCCCGTGAACTTTGGTCATCCCTGCGATGGAAAGCAGTTGAGGATGCCCAAAATCGGCTTTCGATTATGCTGATTTGGGTGACCTTGCGAGAAGTTCGCCCATCTCCCAATTTGTGTCGTAAGATGGGCGCCCGTCTCTTTTGAAAATTCACCTGACTGTATTCTGGTTTGTTAGATTAGGAGTGGAGTATTGAAATACTCGAATGGTCACTGGTTGTATTGTTGGATACTTATCAGTTGAATTTGTACTTGTCCAAGACTATTGGTAACATGTTGTCTTTGCTTTCGTGACCAATAAAAATACTTAAACATAAATTTGTATATAACCTGCACTTGTGCATACCCCGCATTTCTTACAAAAAAATGTTAAAATCGTGTATAACCAGTGGGTTATATATTCGTAAACGAGGTATTTCTATTCGCCTTTATCACCTCCCATTGTGCTACAGATATTTCCCAGTTTTCAGTTCTAATAGCTTGAATCCTGCAGAATAACACTTTATATCCAACTCTTATGTTGTACGTTCCTTCTGACCCTACACTACTGGTCAGATGAGCACATAGGTTTCCATAGATAACCCATCACCCAGGCCCCTCATTAATTTTAGCCTTCTCCTCTTTCCTATTCTTAACATAGCCCTTTGTACCTGTCTTGAGCAAACAGCTTTGGTTTCCACCTTCCTACAGAGGCATTTCAGCCATCTACAGCCCTCCCAGTAATGAAGAATGTCCTCTAAGCCTCTTCCTTCCTCCAGCTTCATATCATGATCCCTTGACCTTCAATGTTGTTTCTATGACACCTTCTTGTAGTTTATTGAGATGTGCCAAAAATGCATATTTTCTCTCCAGAAACAAGTATATTTTGAGCATTCAAGTGCAGTGTTTCCAAAGTTGTTAGTTATGTATACTCCCTGAAAGGACAGAATGTTATTCATCAGCTGGGGTCTCATCTCAGACTCTCAAATTTACTGCTAGTGTGATCGCCTTCCTATTTCCACTATAGCAGGGAGACAGCGTCTTTCTGCACTTCACAGGATTTAATCTATATCAGTATTATATCAAGCTGTGCTTGGAAATTCTTTCTTATCAGGCCTGTGGTGCCCAGTGTGTTTGGGAATATTTCTGTACATTTCTGCCACATTTTCTTGATCTCTGACCATGTTGCTTTCTATTTGAGAATCTTCTCTCTGTATATATTTATTGTATAGAATTGTTGTTTGGCACTGACTGTTCTATCAGCAATGCCATACTTTCTCCTTCACTACTATCAACATAATTTTTGAATTGAGCTTATTATAAGTTGCAATGGAAATGTCCTAGGAGATCACTCTTCATTCTCAATGGTTTCTCGTTCCCAGTTTTACGATAAACAAAAGCTATAGTATTAAAGAGTTTCCAGTACAAGAGATATGCTTTCTTATTGTGTCTTTCTGGACCTGCTGATATTGGCATGTCACAGCTAGCAACAAGATATGCATTGGTTTCATAGCAATGTAGTAGATGATGGCAGATAAAGACCATCCAGTCTGCCCCAAAATCCAAAAGCTACAACGGGGGGGGGGGGGGGGGGGGGGGGAGCAGGATAGGTGCTGCAATGGGCCTGGGGGTGGGAGCAGACAGAAAGAGGTGCTGGATACAGGAGGGGGAGAGAGAGAGAGAGAGAGATTGGGCCAGGAAGAGGCAAGAGAGACTGCTGGACTGGAGGAGGGGAAGACACTAGAACCGGGAGGGAAGACACTGGAATGGGGAGGGGGCAAGAAAACAGGGGAGACACACTGGATCTGCAGGCATGGGCGTAGTTTGGGGGGGCGAGGGGACATTACCCCCCCACAAACTCAGGATCGGCACAGCACAACACAGCAGGCAGCTCTCGGACAGTCCCTCCTTCCTGCCCTCAGCTCCCCAACTGACAGCCCTCCTCTCTGTTCCTCCCCCCCCCCCCCCCAACGCGTTTAACTCTTTTACTTTCAGTCACAGTGTCGGCAGTGAAGAAGACAACACAGCGGGCTCGCATCCAGCTTCTACCTTCCCTCACGTGGAGGGAAATAATTGAACGTCGCCGTCGAAATAGGTCGCTGGCGATCTATTTTGGCGGCGGAGCAACAGCTGGCCGGAACCGTATTTTCAAAAAAGACGGCCAGCCATCTTTTTTTTTCGATAATACGGTGTGGCCCAACAAAATGCCTTGGATTTCGCCGGGTTTGAGATCGCCAGTTTTGTTTTTCCGCGATAATGGAAAAAACTGCCGGCGATCTCAAACCCGGCGAAATCCAAAGCATTTGGCCGTGGGAGGAGCCAGCATTTGTAGTGCAATGGTCCCCCTCACATGCCAGGACACCAACCGGGCACCCTAGGGGGCACTTCAAACATCTTTTATAAACAACCAAATTAGCTTCCAGATTAGCACCCTTCCCTTGTGTGCTGAGTCCCCCAAATCCCCCCCAAAACCTACTGCCCACAAGTGTGCACCATTACCCTAGCCCTAAGGGCTGAAGGGGGGCACCTACATGTGGGTATAGTGGGTTTTGGGAGGGCTCAACATTACCCACCTCAAGTGGAACAGGTAGGGGGGGATGGGCCTGGCTCTGCCTTTCTGCAGTCCACTGCAACCAACAACAACTGTTCCAGGGACCTGCATACTGCTGTCAGGGTGCTGGGTATGACATTTGAGGCTGGCATACAGGCTGGCAAAAAAGGTTTGTATTTTAATAATTTTAGTGTGGGAGGGGGTTGGCGACCACTGGGGGAGTAAGGGGAGGTCATCCCCCATTCCCTCCGGTGGTCATCTGGTCAGTTGGGGCACCTTTTTGAGGCTTGGTCGTGAAAATAAAAGGACCAAGTAAACCCGGCGAAATACTGCTTATCGCCGTTTTTATTTTTCCATTATCCGCGAAAGCCGGCCATCTGGTAGCCACGCCCAAGCCTGCCCATGTCCCAACTTCGCTTCGCCGCCAACACGCTCCTTTGAACTTTCGCCGGTGAGGCGAAGGGAAAGCGGCGAAGCTATCACAAATGTAGCTTTCGATTATACGCTTTTCGCCACTTTTGCGAAATCGCCAGCCATATCCCGATTTGTGTCGGGAAATAGCCGGCGATTACTTTCGATTATAAGCTGGATAGTGTCCCACCCTCACGGAGACAGGAAATAGAATTTATTTTTTAGCACTGGGGTCGTGTCTGGGAGCTGAGAGTAGGTGTGTTCTGCAATATCAGTTAGTGTAGCTATATCGCCACATGCTAACCAATTAGCATGTAGTTAGTGCGTGGGCCCTTACCGCCTACAAAATAGGTGTTGGTAAGTCCTATAAGTATTGCCACACTGGGACAGACCAAAGGTCCATCAAGCCCAGTAACCTGTTTCCAAGAGTGACCAATACCTGGCAAGATCCCAGAAAAGCTCAATACATTTTATGATGCTTATCCCAGAAATAAGCAGTGGATTTTCCCAAGTCAATTTAATAATGGTCTATGGACTTTTCCTTTAGGAAGCTGTCCAGACCCTTTTTAAACCTTGCTAAGCTAACCGCATTTACCACATTCTCTGGCAACGAATTCCAGCGTTTAATTACACATTGAGTGAAGAAACATTTCTCTGATTCGTATTAAATTTACTACTTTGTAGCTTCATCGCATACCCCTAGTCCTAGTATTTTTGGAAAGAGTAAACAAACGATTCACGTCTACCCATTCTACTCCACTCATTATTTTATAGACCTCTATCATATCTCCCCTCAGCCGTCTCTTCTCCAAGCTGAAAAGCCCTAGACACTTCAGCCTTTCCTCATAGGGAAGTCGTCCTACCCCACTTACTTTTGTCGCCCTTCTCTGTACCTTTTCTAAATCCATTATATCTAATTCCACTATATCTTTCCCCAAGCACTAATGGAGAAATTAGCAAATAGCCATTAATAGAAAACATGGAAATAGGTTTATTTTATCGCTCTCTAAAAGTGGCCTCAGCAAGCAGGAAACACCCATGCTGGGAACAGTGCTGACTTTTTAGCATTCCTTAGTAAAAGGGCCCCACTATTTGTAACAGTGATGGAAAATATTAAGCAGAAATAAATTAAATGGCATTCACTTTATTATGTTGCTTCATTTCAAGATGACTCAAAATGATATAGAAGATGTCATTGACATTTATCATTTGATTTTAAGCGGCTGTACATCTCTAACCTATACTTCTACAGTACCAAAACCTAACTTACTGCTAGCATATAAAATGCTCGTCTTCTACATGCTAGACCTGCAGCCTGCCATTGATCCACAATATCTCCAACTCCCAAGAGTAAACCCGGAACATGCCCATGTGTTGCATTAGATAGTTCCCATTATCAGAAAGCATGTTCAATCAAAAGTGACCTTTCCCTGTATTTATTGTCAGGCTGGCTTTACAACACACATTCAATCAAAGCTGATTAAGCTGAATGCAAGCTTTTTCCTAAAAGGCCCTGTATGTGTGCACAGATCTTTTATTTGTGTATGTAAACTAGGCGATGGGTGCCTCTTTGGCTGTTCAATGAAGCTATTTTTATTTGGCAGCTCTAGGTTGGAAGATTTCAAAGTGAAAACAAAAACACCCTTAATTACCAAAGCCCTCTTTTGTCTCTCATACATCATACCCCTTTTTATAGCAGAGGGTTTCCACTTTTCAAGGTCACACTCCTTTTGAATAACCCAGCTAGAAAACAAGCTCCCTTTTTTCTAAGCTCACCAAATTTATTCAGAAAAGTTGTATCGCAGCTGCTGCTCTTCTGCACACACTCGGAAAGCATCCTTGGTTTGATCAAATATTTGTAATGTTAAAGTTCTTAAACTGAAAGCAAACTATTTGGTAAATGTCTAGAAATTACAAAGGTAAATATATTATTTAAATATTAAAAAAAAAAAACAAGCTATTATCACATCTCCTGCATCTACACAACTTAAGAGCCTGTTTGAGTCTTTCGGGATGAAGTATTAAAAAGAAATAAATCAAAACACGGCTACCACACCACTTTACTCAGGATGAAGTATACATTTCTCTTTAACGCTCTGCTTATGCATACCTCTTTAAGCTTATTTGATGCTTCACCCTTTCCCCAAATACCTGTCTCCTCACTTTGAGCCCTACATACTAAGGGGCCCTGTTACACAGCAAAAGTGGTGTACCGAGGGGCGTGCTGAGGTGTCCCATAGTAATCTTGCCATGTGCGTATGCTACCCATGTACTAAAAAATAAAATGTGATTTTTGGAGCAAGGGGCGGAGAGTGGGTGTGTTCAGTGCTAATCGGTTAGCACAGCTACAAAGCTGCGTGCTGATTATCGCATGCTTAGCACTTGAGCCCTGTCTACATCAGTGTTTCCCCAAGTCCACTCCTGGAGTACCCCTTGCCAGTCATGTTTTCAGGATATGCACAATGAATATCCATTGTGGATTTGCATATGAGTATGCAAATCAAGTTCATGTCTTTGTATCGTTCCATGGTGTGACCGCACCTCGAGTATTGTTTTCAATTCTGGTCACCCCATCTCAAAAAAGATATAGTGGAATTAGCAAAGGTACAGAGAAGGCCGACGAAAATGATAAAAGGGATGGGATGACTTCCCTATGAGGAAAGGTTGAAGCGTCTAGGGCTCTACAGCTTGGAGAAAAGATGGCTGAGGGGAGATATGATAGAGGTCTATAAAATAATGAGTGGAGTGGAATGGGTAGACATGAATAGCTTGTTTACTCTGTCAAAAAATACTAGGACTAGGGGGGGGGGGTATGCAACGAAACTACAAAGTAGTAAACTTAATGCAAATCGGAGAAATGTTTCTTCACTCAACGTGCAATTAAACTCTGGAATTCGTTGCCAGAGAATGTAGTAAAGGCGGTTAGCTTAGCAAGTTAAAAAAAGGTCTGGACGGCTTCCTAAAGGAAAAGTCCATAGACCATTATTAAAATCCACTGCTTATTTCTAGGATACCCACAAAATTAGTAGAGAACTACCGGGAGTACCAGTGTATAGGAGGTTTAAGGGCAAAGTCTCATTTCAACATTGCAGCTACTCTTGACGTTATTGCTGCAGTTTTATAATCATAGACTTATACCCTCCTTATACCAGCGGAAGGATGGAGGGTATAAGTCTATGATTATAAAACTGCAGCAATAACGTCAAGAGTAGCTGCAATGTTGAAATGAGACTTTGCCCTTAAACCTCCTATACACTGGTACTCCCGGTAGTTCTCTACTAATTTTGTGTGTGTTGAGATTTGTATCAGTAGAGTACAGCTGCATTTGTTGGCAGTATTTCTAGGATAAGCAGCATAAAATGTATTGAACTTTTTGGGATCTTGCCTGGATCTTGACCTGGACTGGCCACTGCTGGAAACAGAATTCTGGGCTTCATGGACCTTTGGCCTGTCCCAGTGTGGCAATACTTATGTTCTTATGAACTTAAGTAATATTCATTGTGGATATCCTGAAAACCTGACTGGCAAAGGGGTACTCCAGGACTGGACTTGGGAAACACTGGTCTAAATAATGGGTGGTAGTAAGGGCTCACATGCTAATCTGTTTTAATGGCAGTGCACTAATGGCAAAATTAGCATGTGGGCATTAATACAAACAAGAGGAAATCTGGCCATTTTACCCCTAGAAGGTAAAAATGGCCTTAGCATGTGGGAATGACCTACGTAAGGGAACACACTAAGGTCAATTTTACCAATGTTTGGCAAAAGGGCCCCTAAGCATTTTCCTCATAGACCAGTAGTTCCCAAAGCTGGTCCTGGAGGAACGCCAGCCAGTCAGGTTTTCAGTATATCCACAATGAATATTCATAAGATAGATTTGTGTGCAGTGGTGGCAGTGCATGCAAATCTTTCTCATGAATATTCATTGTGGTTATCCTGGCTGGGGTGCCTCTAGGACCAGGTTTGGGAACCACTGCCATAGACATTAACAGGGCAATTTTATAGACAAGGCACTAAGGGAATCTTTTACTAAAGATTAGCTCGAGTTATCTGCAGAAGAGCCCATAGGAATAAAATGGGCCCTGCTGAGATAACTCACATTAATCTTTAGTAAAAACCCCTAAGATTTCTGAAGCAATTGCATGAGTAAATGACCAAAATTGCAGCACTGAACCACACACATGTGCGCATATATGCTGAAAATCCACACATGCATGTTTTACATGCATTTGGCAGGCGGGTGTACCCATGGGCAGAACTCACGGTATACTGTAAGTTATGTGCACATCTCTTACATTGAGGTGAAAGCATTCATACGAGCTTGTGCCTAAATTCTACATTTGTATATATACTGTGACCCTAGCATTCTATACAGCAGAGTAAGCGCCTACTTTCCATGTTAAAATAGAGGCTCTGAAATATAGAATTACCTCCAAAGAGTGCAATTTTATAAAGGAGTGTCTACTTGTAGGTGCCTAGAGGGAGCCTAGTCTATGACGGAAAGTAGACACCTACTTTCCGTTACAAAATACTAAATAACAGGTTTGAAACAGACATATAATTAGATGAAAATACTAACACCAGCCTTAGCGGTATGTTTACTAAGGTGCATTAGTGTTTTTAATGCGCCTGGAAATTTAAGGCATGTTAAACGCTAATGCGCCTATACATATCTATGGACTCGTTCGCATTTAACGCGCATATACCATTTATGCTCATTAAAAACGCTAACGCACCCATAGCGCCACTTACTAAACCTAGCTCTTAGAGCATTGTACATAATAGCATAGTAGATGACAGCAGATAAAGACCTGAACGGTCCATCCAGGCTGCCAAAGAAGATAAACTCATAGCATAAGGTATGATGTGATCCTACATACGTATACTTGATCTTGATTTGTCGTTGCCATTTTCAGGGCACAGAGCGTAGAAGTCTGCCCAGCACTGTCCTTGTTTTCCAACTTCCAAAGTTGTCTTCGAAGCCCCACCCCAGCCTATCCAAATCTATCCTATCACAATCAGGGCACAGACTGTAGAAGTCTACCCAGCACTGGACTGGATTTGCTTCCCAGTTACTGGTGTTTGCCATCTAATACCGCTAAGCTTGTTTGGTTCAGCGCCTTCTATACAGGATTACTTTGTGTACAAGTTACACACAAAAGTGCATGCT
This sequence comes from Microcaecilia unicolor, assembly GCF_901765095.1. Lineage (NCBI taxonomy): Eukaryota > Metazoa > Chordata > Amphibia > Gymnophiona > Siphonopidae > Microcaecilia > Microcaecilia unicolor. The sequence goes on along the minus strand of NC_044033.1, from coordinate 262,241,051 downwards.
CCGCCCACCTCCATCCAGATGTGAACACCGACCTGGAAATTACTCTATTGTTCATGTCTTCTTGTAGAATTATCTCCAAAATGGAAGAAATCTGCAGTAAATAGGTCCTTACTTTGTCACTGCCAGTACAAGAGCTGGCTAGACCTCTGTCTCTAAAATCAGAAACAGTCTCCCTTCACTTCCATTTGGTCATCGGTTGTGTTCCAGTTGTCTCACCATTTAAAACTCCCAGATGTAAACATATGGGTCAATTTAAAATACTCAACACAGAAACCCACTAAGATCTACTTCACTGATAAGATGAGATAGCTCAATAAATGAAAAGTAAAGAAAACACAACACTCTCTTAGTTAATAGAGGAAAGAGATCTCATATTACTGTGGCAATGATAACAACAGATCATACTTTTCACGGTTTCTTCAGTGCTCACAGTTAAAAAGTAATCATGGATCAAAAAACCTCCTGAAAATGTTTTATTTTTGCTTGTGATCCATAGGGGCGCGACCATTTTCCAGAAGCATTATAGCCACCACCAGTGGGTTTCCTGATGAAGCTACTGCGAAACGGGTCTGTTGGGACCACACTGATTTGAGCTTTACAGCTGAGGTTGAGGCAAAGTCCACACGAACGCTACATTATTCAGATAAATCTATGTCCTTAGTGATGTGTTTTTTGGGACAATATCTGATAAGACTTTTATCACTGAGCAAAGTTTGATTGAGTCAACAATTATTGTGCAAAAAAATAAAACATTTTCAGGAGGTTTTTTGATCCATGACTACTTTTTAACTGTGAGCACTAAAGAAACCGTGAAAAGTACGGTGTATTGTTATCAATGCCACAGTATTATGAGATCTCTTTCCTAGGTTAACTAAGAGAGTGTTGTGTTTTCTTCACTTTTCATTTATCAACTAGTAAAAAAGCCCCGTTTCTGATGCAAATGAAACGGGGGCTAGCAATGTTTTCTTCTGTGTGCATGTGGGAGTGTGTGTGTCCCTGCCCTCTGGCCTCTCTCCCCTCCCCCCTCTGAGTCCTTCACTGTTACAGAGCCAGCGATTTGATTTCGTGCTCTGCTGTTTTCCTTCACTGACTGTGTTACAGAGAGGGCGGGGCAGACACTCATAGGGAAACCGGATATCTCGCCCCCTTCACACTTCCGGCTGGAGGCTTCCTAGAACGTTGGTGTTGCCTTTTATATAGAGAGATCTAAAACACCACAGTCAGCACTTTTTTTAAACGTCAGCCGCAGTGGTTGAAGTTCACAGTGCTGTTTATAGCATATGAAGAAGGAGCTACCAATTAGAAGTGTGAGACCATTGTGTTTCATGAATTTGAGATTTTGATGACCCCTGATGCAGGCCTAGCTGAAACTTGGCCAAGTCGGGTCTTTCTTTTACTAAAATTGAGTCTTTTCTAAAAGGTTTGGACATGTGATTATTCTAGTATTAGTGTCTCCTTTCTCCTTTGAGTTCCTTCTGCTGGTACTGTTTCTGCTGAATGTTTTTATGGAGGTGTTCCTATCTGGGATTCTTTCAGGTACTTGTGGCCTGAATTGGCCACTGTTGGAAGCAGGATACTGGGCTAGATGGACCATCTGACCCAGCATGGTTATTCTTATGTTCTTTTCCTGTTCTGCAAAAGGAGTGTCCTCCAAGTATTTTATTAATGGGTATGGAAACTTATGCAATCAAGGCTTTTTCATTTCATAGTCTTAATTACTTTTTGAACATTTCTGTAATTCTTCTTTTATATTGAAAGTAAAGTATGTTGTGTAGATCAGTCTAACAAACTTCTACTTTACTGCATTTTAAATTGCATTTCTTAGCAGAATGTAAATCATCAATTCAGTAGCAATAAAAAGTAAGAGTATAATAAAGGAAGTTCTAGTAATTTGCTGGCCTTCCATATAATTAAACAATTTGAGAAAGCACGCATAGGCATGTTTTGGGGAATGCTTTCTAAGACAGATCTGTGGAGAGAGATGATGAGGTTACATTATGGGCATTATTTTAGAAACATCCCAGGGGCATAGCCAGTCAGTCAGTCAATTTTGGGTGGGTCTGAGTCCAAGGAGGGTGGGCAGGGAATTCATGCCCCCCCCCAATCCCTGGCCCCCCTCTGCTCTGCTTTGCTCCGCTCCCTGCTCTTCATCCCTTCCTCCACCTGCAAGCCCAAAGTATTAAATACCTGAGCAGGAGGGGATCTACAAACCCCACCAGCTGAAAATTTCCTCCTGCTCAGGCGGTCAGCGCTCTTCCAAACAGCAGCCAGCAGCACTTTCCTTGAGCTGATGCCACAGCCACAGCTGTGCATGCGTGAAAACTAAGCGTGCAGAGGGGCTGGTGTTGGTATTAGATTGAGGCAACTGCTGCCAGCTGCCGTTTGAAAGAGCACCGACTGCCTGAGGAGGAGGAAATCTTCAGCTGGTGGGGTTTGAAGATCTCTGCCAGCCAAAGCAAGAGTGCCACAATTCTGGGTAGGCTTGAGTCCAATAGGGTGGGCCTTGAGTCAGAGTTCACTCCTGGTGACCACACAGTGAGGGCTCCCCCCCCCCCCATGGTTTTTATGGTATGATTTGTCATTGATTTGTTTTAAGTCATGGAGGGTTAACTGTCTTTCCCAAGGATCCGCCATGGGACGACTATGGGCTTTCCCATTCCCAGCCTGCTGCGCTATTAGGCTACTCCTCTGCTCCTTTAGAAACATATATATATGTCTATAGCAACACTTACACGTCAATATCGTATATATATGAAAATACCAATTTCAGAAAGCTACTCGTTACACATGGAGATCCAGACCATGCAGAGATTTCAAGGGGGCGTGGGTTGGGAATTGCTTAAGTGGGACCAGTATCTACAATTTACAAAAGGAATAAAAATGTCCACATCAGATTGTACATCAGCTTAAAGTCACACTTAAGTTTTCAAGAAAATAGTTGTTTTGGCCAGAGTTTTTACATGAGTGATTAACTGAGTTGTTATTCTTAATCTCATGTAGTTTATTTCCTTTTCGAAAATGAAACCAAATTTATGAAGTAGCTGACTACTTCATTGGGGGGGGGGGGGGGGGGGGGGAATGGGACTTCCACCTTTCTGTGATTTTTGCAATTACATTCAAAGCGGTTTACACATTATATACAGACTAGTAAAAGAGGCCCGTTTCTGAGCAAATGAAACGGGCGCTAGCAAGGTTTTTGTCGCCAACACCCCCCCTCCCTCCCTCCCTCCCTGGCCAACCCCTTCGTTGTTCTGCCATTGCTCCGCCCCCAATGCCATGACGTTTGACGTGAGGGCGGGGCCCGGAGCGATTTCCCACCCACCCCTGCCTCCCTGCCAACCCCTTTGTTGTTCTGCCATTGCTCCGCCCTCGAGGGAGGGGCCCGGAGCGATTTTGGTGGCTTCACCACCACGAACCTTCGAACCTTTTTGAAGGACGTCAGGGCTTGGCTTCAGTGACGTCAGTGTCCTCAGAACGTTGAGGGTGAGTTTTATTATAGTAGATACTTATTTCCACCTGGGGAAATGGAGGGTTAAGTGACTTGCCAAGAGTCACAAGGAGCTGCAATGGGAATTGAACCCAGTTCCCTAGGTTCAAAGGCCGCTGCACTAGGCTACTCTTCCACATGGCACTTACACGTGAAGTTTTCTAATATAGGGCAGTTACACATGGAAATTGTGCCACTAACACATGGGTGTTGTGAAATCACTACATCCACATATAAGTGCTGAAACCTCCACATGGAAGCTGCTAAGTCTATGATGTTCATTTTGTCAATATTTGTAAAATGGCTGTTCCTTCCACACATCGGAGTAAATTCTATAAATAGCACCAAAAAAATCGGTGCTGAAAACAATGTGCTAAGCGCTATTCTATTAAACGGTGCTCAAAGTTAGGCGCTGTTTATAGAATAGAGCTTACACCGGGATCCATGACTATCTTTAGTCGTGAGGATTTACACCAACTGAACCCTGGTGTAAATCTCGTGCCTAAATTAGGCATGGCTCCCCCTTATTCTATTAAAACACATGTAAATTGAAGGACCACCCTTAATCCACCGCTGGCCCTCCCATGGCCACATTCCTTTTTGGCTCCACATATAAAATTAATGCGCGGATCCCTGGTGCCTAACTTTGCACGCATAAATCCAAACTAATTCCAATTATCATTGCTAAATGATTGTTAGGGCCCAATTATTGGCGCTAATTTTCTTATTATTCAATTAAATTGTACAATTCTTATTTCTATATATAGAATTCAGGGGATACTGTCAAACACAAATGCACTCCTGCAGGTATTACAGAAAAGGCTCTGTGTCGTCAGATCCTTTTCAACAAACACCACTGGATTTGAGCACATACTAGCCTGGAGGACTCCGTTCTAATCTCTACATTCTATGTAACATGGTGCTCTATGTATGGAGTTCATACATCAGTATGGACTTTACAGTTCTTGCTACATATTCTATTTACTGAAACCATAGCGAGGGAAGGGAAAATCAGTTTGAAAGGTGTGATTTGTGTGTAGGCCTTAGGATTGTGGAGCTCATGGAAGGCAAAATTTCTATTCCAAATGTCCCCTCTTGCATTCAGCAGCTTAAAGCAGTATGCCAATTTGCCTTGCTAGTTCATTAAGGCTTTTTATTTATTTTGTTCATAGATATAGAGATATATATAGATAGATTTTTTTTTTTATTTTGCTTTAGCATTCTTGGAATACTATGCATAATGACTTCCCTAGATATGACTATGGTTCAGTGATTGACGGTATACAAGGTATTTGCTATAATAAATACACTAGAGAAACACTTGACAGAAATTCACCAGCAGGTCCACTCAAAATTTGCTTCAGGTTTTTCATATTTGTTGCCATAATTCAAGGGAGGGGTAAAAACCTAAATGGATTTTCCCCATGTATCTCAGATAAATCACCAAATTTTCTCAAACAATCCACCTAGGTCAAGTAATACTGAAACCAGTTTTACGTATCTTTAGTTCTGGTGGCCCTACCATAAGACGTGTAAATCTCCAGCAGTAACTAATGAAAGGAACATCTGTTCATAAATTCTGAATACTCAGCTGAGGCTGTCTCCTATCTCAGAGAGCTGGGATTGATTTCTGCTTCTGACCCAAAGTGCTCAAGGCCACTGGGGCTGAGAGGGTAGCTGAAATGGTAATTAGAGCCACTGTGAGAAAAAGAGAAACACACAGCTCTGGGCAACAGAACAAAACCAGCTAAAGAACTGCAATGAAAATAACATTTTCTCCCTTACCGATTGAAGAGCTCTGCAGTATTTGGCCTAAATATCTGTGAGAATAAAATTACTAAATACTGCATTATCAAGCTAGATTCTATATATGGTGCCAAAAAAAAATCAGCACTGAAAAAAGTTCTAGTCTATAAGCTGTGCTTAAAGTTACGCGTGGTTTATAGAATCGTGCAGTGGTTCTCAAACCTGGTCTTGGAGGCACCCCAGCCAGTCAGGTTTTCTGGATATTCACAATGAATATCCACGAGAGAGATTTGCATACCAACGAGGCAGTGCATGCAAATTTCTCTCATGAATATTCATTGTGGATATCATGAAAACCTGACTGGATGGGGTGCCTCCAGGACCAGGTTTGGGAACCACTGGAATAGCGTTTATACCCAGGAATCGTACCTAATTTTAGGCGCAGTCATTGGCACCAACTGAAATGTGGTGCAAATATACGTGCTTAAATTAGGTGCATATCCCCTAATTCTATAACATGTATTAATTTTAGAAATGCCCCCCCCCCCGTAATGCCCATATCCCTCCCATTTCCTTTCCCCCCTTTTCAGATCCGTGCGTAAATTTTAGGCACGGATTCTGCGCTTAAATTTACACATGTAAATGCCCATTAAATTTAATTGTGCTAATAACTGCTTGTTAAAAAAAACAATTCTTAGCGCTAATTAGCTTGTTATAAAATTAAATTGGGCACATGCCCACATTTGCATGCACAATTTTTGGCAACTTTTACACAATTAGGGGGAACACGACTACTCAGTTTTGATTTAATGAGACAAATTTGCTCTATGCACATTTATTAGGATTTATTTACTGCCTTTTTGAAGGAATTCACTCAAGGAGGGTGTACAGTAAGAATAGATCAAACGAGCAATAGGCAATTACAGAAGTAAAAATATTCAAACAACAATACAAAGTATAACGTGGAGGGGCATTTTCGATAGAACGTCTAAATCAGAATTTGGACGTTTTACAAAAACGTCCAAATTCTGAACAGGAAAGAAGGTCATTTTCGAAAAAGATGGACATCTATCTTGTGTTTGAAAATACTATGTATGTCTTCTGATCTGGACGTTTTGTGATTTGGACTTTTTTATTTTTTGGTCCATTTTCGAACAAAAAACGTCCAAATGCAAAACATCCAAAACAGAGGAGGCATGGCTTAATGGTTAATGTAGTGGGCTTTGATCCTGGCAACATGGATTCAATTCCCACTGCTGCTCCTTGTGACTTTGGGCAAGTCAAATGTACAAGGGGCATTTTTGTATATAACATCCAAGTCTGAATTTGGACATTTTTTGTAAAACTTCCAAAATCAGAACAGGAAAGGTCATTTTCTACAAAAAAAGGTCTATCTTTTCCTTTTGAAAATGCTGTTTGGAAAAACATTTTGTGATTTGGACGTTTTATCATTTGGTCCATTTTCAAACAAAAAAAACGTCCAACTGCAAAACGTACAAAATACACAAGAAAATCTACAATAGATTGAAACCATTCACACGTTCTAAGTGTGCTAAAAGCTTTGGTTGTAATGTAAATCTCAAAGCGCATCAGAAAGTCCACACGGGAGAGAAACCATTTAAGCTTTGGTCAGAAGGTAAACCTCGCAATGCACCAGAGAATACACACAGGAGTGAAACCATTTACAAGTCCTGAGAGTGGTAAAAGCTTTGGTTGGTAAGAAAGTCTCACACGGCATCAGAGAATCCACACAGGGATGAAACCATTTACATGCACTGAGGAGGTAAAAGCTTCAGTTGTATTGGGCCAGGTAATTAAGGAATGTACACTCTTGCTCTGAAGTATGGAAAAATAGCACTCTGGTATTTAGATATATAGAGACCTCCTTTTTATCTATAGATCTGAATTCAAAGCCCAAGTCTACTGAAAAACAATAGACACAAGGGTCAGATGTAATAAAAAAAATAGAAAGCTTGGCATCAGGTACAATAGTGGAAAAGTGACATCCCAGAAGGCAATCCTTGAGGGCACTGCAGTGGACTTTATAAAATACCCCCAGGTACACATCTCACCATTGCTCTCTAACCTTGTCTGCTGAGCCCCCCAAAACCCACTACCCACAACTGTACACCACTACCATAGCCCTTACAGGTGAAGGGAGCACCAATATGTGGGTACAGTGGGTTTCTGGTGGGTTTTGGAGGACTCACAGTTTTCTCCACAAGTGTAACAGGTAGGGGGAGGTATAAGCCTAGGTCCACCTGTCTGCAGTGCACTGCACCACTACTATACTACTCCAGGGACCTTCATGCTATTCTAATGGACCTGAGTATAACATCAGAGACTGGCAAGTAATATTTTTAATCACATTTTTTTGGGGTGGGATGGGGTTAGTGACCACTAAGAGAGTAAGGGCATCTTTTTGTGTGGAGTGGAGGAGTAGCCTAGTGGTTAGTGTAGCGAACTTTGATCGTGGGGTAGTGGGTTCAGTTCCCACAGCAGCTATTTGTGATAAAAACACGTCTACATCAAAACGTCTAATTTTTGGTCCTGGACGTTTTTGTTTTGTTCCATTATGGCTGAAAGACGTCTAAGCCTTAGGAACACCCAAGTCCCGCCTTGAACACGCCCCTGGCACGCCCCCTTGAGATATATATGTCCTTCTGACGGACTTCAGAGAAATACGTCTAAAACGTGGTTTCGAAAATACTGATTTGGACCTTTTTGTGAGATAAACATCCAAATGTAGACTTGGGTCACTTTTTGGACATTTTTCTCTTTTGAAAATGAGCCTCATAGTATACTGCTTACAATGTCAACACAATATGTAATAGAACATTTTAATTGCTAGTGAAGGGTATAAGGAAAGATGGAACATATAGATAGGTAAGAGAGTAAGAGGAGTCAAAAAATAAGGGGACTAATTTAAAGGAAGTTGTACATGAGATCAGAGAGATGGTTAAATATTATCTCTGTAAGGTAGGCGTGGATAAACATATCCTGCTGAAGTATTTGCAGCCCCTGTCACTCCTTGTGTGTATGAGTGAGACTAACTAGTTACTTCTTCCATTAAAGGCCTGGTTGAAGAGCCAAGCTTTCACCTGCTTCCTGAAGTAGAGATAGTCTCGTGTTAAGCAGAGCACATACATCAAGTAAACTTGTAGACCTATTTGGTCAAGTAAGTGTTTGTTCTCTAAGCCTTCACTGCTTTGCTTCCACTTGCCTTTCTGAGCCCTATTTTCAGTAAATCTGTTTACTACAATATGCTATGAGGACAATGTTATAAAGGAGTTCTTGAGCAGAAACCCTGTTTTATGTGTGTAAAAGGCCTCTTATTTATTTAGATTTTGCTCACACCTTTTTCAGTAGTAGCTCAAGGTGAGTTACAGTCAAGTACACTGGATATTTCTCTGTCCGAGGAGGGCTCACAATCTATGTTTGTACCTGAGGCAATGGAGGGTTAAGTGACTTGCCCAAGATCACAAGGAGCAGCAGTGGGATTTGTAAGAGTGGAGTGGAGGAGTGGTCTAGTGGTTAGAGCACCTGTCATGACATCCAGAGGTGAGTTTTGGAGGGCTCACACATTCCACCACAAGTGTAACAGGTAGTGTGGAATATGAGCCTGGGACCCCTTGTCCCAGTGGTAATCCTAGGTCGGCTGCCACCTGGGGTGGATCGCCACTGCGCACCCCCCCCCCACCCAGCACAATGAACCCCCCCCCCCCCCCCCCCCAGGTGCATTCTTAGCTGCTGGGAGCAGCCGCGCGGCTCCACTGGCTCCCTCTGCCCCTGAACAGGAAGTAACCTGAGGGAGCAGGAAACCAGCGGAGCCGACAGGTGTGCGGCTGCTCTCTGCACTCTCCAGCAGTGTGCACCCGGGGCGTACTGCCCCCACCGCCCCACCCTTGATACGCCACTGCCTTCTCCACAGTGTACTGCATGGACCACTAGGCTACTCCAGGGACCTGCTTGCTGCTCTAATAGGACTGGCTATAACATCTGAAGCTGTCAGAGGCTGGTATGTACTGTTCTTTCATATCTTTGGGGGGGGGGGGGGTGAGAGGAGGTCATGCCTTAATCCCTTCAGTGGTCATCTGGTCATTTAAGCCACCTTTTTGTGACTTAGTTGTGATAAAAACAGGTCTAGATCAAAACAACTAAATTGTAGTTCTTGACATTTTTGTTTTGCTCCATTATGGCAAAAAAATGTCCATTAGAAACGCCCAAATCCTGCCCACAACATGCCAATGAACTGCATAGAAAAACGTCTTAAAAATTAGTTTTGAAAATTGCAATTTGGATATTTTGGCATGAAAAGTGACCAACTGCCGCTTTTGCCCGCTTTTTAGATGTTTTTCTTTTTCAAAAATGAGTCCAACAGTGACATAAGAAATGTCGTTGTCATTTCCAATGTTTTTGTAAACAGCCCATCTTCCCAGTAATAGTATCTGTAGCGCAAAAATGCCGATGAACGCCAGTATTTCGTACCCTCAGTGAACCACTAATTACCTGGAAAATACTAAGATTAACAACTGATGCACATCTAAAAATAGAAGCCCTAGCAATATCTTTTGCAGGTCGTGCTTCCTGCTGTGAAAAGCAACATATCCAGGACTCTTTATCTTCTGCACAACATTAGAATGTTTACCGGTTATCCTTGTTGCCCCATTAGTTCAGAACCTAACGCAATTTGTCTAGCTGATTTCTGCTGAAGCTGCAAAATCTTCTAACCCTTTAAAAATATCACCTGACTTTGCTATTCTGAGCTCCTTGCACAGTTAAAAAAAAAAAAAAAAGTCTTCCATCATTCCCTTGTCCAAAAACATCTTCTCTCTATATAAAAGGCGCCACCAACGTTCTAAATGAAGCCTCCAGCCGGAAGTGTGAAGGGGGAGAGATATCCGGTTTCCCCATGAGTGTCTGCCCCGCCCTCGCTCTCTCTGTAACACAAACAGTGAAGGAAAACACAGCAAAGCACGAAATCAAATCGCTCTCTCCGTAACAGTGAAGGACTCAGAGGGGGAGGGGAGAGAGGGCAGAAGCCCTCACTATCTCTGTAACATAAACACAGCAGGAAACTTAACACTGAAGGACTCGACTCCAAGGGGGGAGGGGACGGAGGGGACAGAGAGGACAGACAGCACAGGAGAAGGGAGAGAGGGCAGAGGGCAGGGACACACACACTCCCACATGCACACAGAACAAAACCTTGCTAGCCCCCGTTTCATTTGCATCAGAAATGGGGCTTTTTTTACTAGTGAGTAAATAATACATTCTGGAAACGTCTTTGATTGATAAAGTTGTATAGAAAAGTTATTGTCACACAGTTGATCAATGCACTGCAACAACGTATTTTGACATTACATCTATCTGTTGCCTGACAGTGTTGTTAGACTTTGGTATGTTTTCCAGCCCAGTGGCCCCCTCTTCTCTGAACATTTCCCTTACAGATTCAACAGCACACAGTATTTATCAGCCCCATGGCAACTGTGTGTGAATTTGTTTCACTTTAGCACTTTTCTGTGTCACCGTGTTGGATAAAACTACAAGCATTTTCATCAATAATAGCTCCAGATTCCATTATTGGTTTAGCATTGAGCAGCTCTGTAGCCTTTTACTCAAAAAATTCAAATGCGGCCTATCCTAAAATACCTTCATGCTTGCCAATTAAATCCCTCTGCCAATTAAATTCAAGGGTCTCTGAAATTCACTGGAGAAATTACACACTACAGTTGACCTATGTCTCCACTTCCTGTACAGATAGAACTGAAATTCAATTAAATATTCTTGTATTTCCTCTATTTGGAAGGTTATATATATGGTGTTTTATTTTGTTGTGGTTTTCTTACTTGCACTATCAACTTGATGAAGGGAGTTCTTTATCATCACAATCACTTAAATTAGAGGGGATCCCGGCATTCTCTAAACACCAGGGTGTAGCCATGGGTGGGCCAGGGCTGGTCTGGGCCTATCTATTTTTGCCTTAGGCCCATCCAGCAGCTAGATTCACCTTTTTGTTTCTGGCAGGGATCCCCAAGCTCTGCCAGCTGAAAAATTTGGAGCCAACCCAAATCCCCTAAACAGTGACTGCCACTGTGCACATGCTCCGTTCCTTGCATGCTCAAGTCATACGAGAAATGAAGCACGTACACGGGGCTGGCATCAGCACTCAGCAGGGGTACTTTCAGCTACTGACAGCAGCAGTTTAGGGGCTCAGGGCCTGCCCAACAGGGTGTTCCGACAATGACACATCTAAAAACATTTCTTGCTCCATTTCCACAGAGCTGATATTATAGTTGGGCTGATTTAAGGTCAAGACTGTATTATGTCTTATTTGAGATGTGAGTTTTATTTTGTTGTTTTAATGTTTTATAGTATTATTTATATTCTGTTGGCTTTCCCGTTTTAAAGATGATACTTGAATTTATCCTTTTCTGCATTTTCCTATCTGCATTATATACATTTCCACAAATATTGCCTGGTTGTCATGTGTCTTATGTGTCTCCTACAATGGCCAGACCTGAAAAAGCAGATCCACCTTATAAGAACACACATACTGGGTCAGATCAATGGTCCATTTAGTCCAGTACCCTGTTTACAACAGTGGCCAATCCAGGTCACAAGTACCTGGCAGAAACCCAAATACTAGCAACATTCCATGCTACCAATCCCAGGGCAAGCAGTGGCTTCCCCATTTCTGTCTCAATAGCAGACTATGGATTTTTCCTCCAGGAACTTTTTCAAACCTTTTTTAAACCCAGAATTGCTAACCGCTGTTACTACATCCTCTGGCAAAGAGTTCCAGAGCTTAACTATTCATTGAGTGAAAAAATATTTCTTCCCACTTGTTTTAAAAGTGTTTCCATGTAACTTCATTGAGTGTCCCCTAGTATTTGAACTTTTTGAAACAGTCAAAAATTGATTCACTTCTACTCGTTCTACACTACTCAGGATTTTGTAGACCTCAATCATATCTTCTCTCGGCCGTCTACTTTCCAAGCTAAAGAGCCCTAACCTCTTTAGCCTTTAGTCATATGAGAGGACTTCTATCCCCTTTATCATTTTTGCGACCGAACTGAATATAATACTCAAGGTGAGGTCACACCATTGAGTGATAGTATTTTCGGTCTTATTTTTCATCCCTTTCCTAGTAATCCCTAGCATCCTGTTTGCTATCTTGGCCACCACCGCACACTGGGAAGAAGATTTCAATGTATTGTCTGCAACAACACCTAGATCTTTTTCTTGAGTGCTGACATCACTTTGCATGTGTCCACATTAAATTTCATCTGCCATTTGGATGCCCAGTCTTCCAATTTCCTAAAGTCTTCCTGCAATTTATCATAGTCCACATGTGTTTTAACAACCTTGAATAGTTTTGTGTCATCTGCAAATTTGATCACCTCACTGATCATTCCGATTTCCAGATCACCTCTTATTGCTGACTTCCAGGGATGAGCAATGACTCTCCCAAGTCTACCTGCTTAACAGTTAACACAGTAGCTTGACAGTTAGAGGTAGATTTCCAAAAGGACATGCAAATCAGAATTGAGATAGCTAAGCGAGATCTCTCCAGTACCACTAGTACTTTGGAACAGCATCTGCCAACGTAGACCCTGTCCTAAGTTACATGCTGCACCAGTTATATGTAGCAGGAGCATCTTTTATAACCATAAATGTCTAAAATATAAATGAATCAAAATACAGGCATATTTACATTTATGTTATGAAATAGAACCATAAACCTTTATGTGCCGGATATAGTACATAAGTATTGCCATACTGGGACAGACCGAAGGTCCATCAAGCCCAGCATCCTGTTTCCAACAATGCCCAATCTAGGGTAGAAGTACCTAGCAAGATCCCAAAACAATACAATACATTTTATGCTGCTTTTCCTAGAAATAAGCAGTGGATTTTCCCCAAGTCCATTTTAATAGTGGCTTATGGACTTTTAGGAAGCTATTCAAATGTTTTTTAAGCCCCCGCTAAGCTAACTGCTTTTACTATATTCTCTGGCAATAAATTCCAGAGTTTAATTACACATTGAGTGAAGAAATATTTTCTCTGATTCGTTTTAAATTTACTACTTTGTAGCTTCATTGCTAGTCCTAGTATTTTTGGAAAGAGTAAACAAGCGTTTACCCGTTTCACTCCACTCATTATTTTATAGACCTCTACCATATCTCCCTTCAGCAGTCTTTTCTCCAAGCCCTAGCCGCTTTAGCCTTTCCTCATACGGAAGTCATCTCATCCCTTTTATCATTTTCGTCACCCTTCTCTGTATCTTTTTTGAGATGCGGCGACCAGAATTGAACACAATATTCAAGGTGCAGTCACACCATGGCGCTATACAAAGACATTAGAATGTCCTCATTATTGTTTTCCATTCCTTTCCTAATAATACCTAACATTCTATTTGCTTTCTTAGTTGTCGCCGCACACTGAGCAGAGTGTTTCAACGTATCATCAACAATGACGCTTAGATCCCTTTCCTGGTCGGTGACACCTAATGTGGAATCATGGATCACATAGTAATAGTTTGGGTTCCTCTTTCCCACATGCATCATGCTGCACTTGTTCACATTAAACATCATCTGCCATTTGGATGGCCAGTCTCCCAGTCTCGTAAGATCCTCTTGTAATTTTTCACAATCCTCTTGTGATTTAACAACTTTGAATAACTGTGCTGTGTGTTGTCAGCAAATTTAATTACCTCACTAGTTACTCCCATCTCTAGGTCATTTATAAATATGTTAAAAAGCAGCGGTCCAAACACAGATCCCTAGGGAACCCCAGTATCTATCCCACTTCCATTGAGAATACTTACCATTTAACCCTACTCTCTGTTTTCTATCTGTTAACCAGTTTTTAATCCACAATAGGACACTACCTCCTATCCCATGACACTCCAATTTCCTCTGGAGTCTTTCATGAGGTACTTTGTCAAATGCCTTTTGAAAATCCAGAGACACAATATTGACCGGCTCACCGTTATCCACATGTTTGTTTGTTTACCCCTTCAAAGAAATGTAATAGATTGGTGAGGCAAGATTTCCCTTCACTAAATCCATGTTGGCTTTGTCTCATTAATCCATGCTTTTGAATATGCTCTGTAATTTTTTTCTTTATAATAGTCTCTACCATTTTTTGCCTGGCAACGTCGTCAGGCTAACTGGCCTATAATTTCCCATATCACCTCTGGAACCTTTTTTTTTTTTTTTTTAATTGGCTTTATATTGGTCACCCTCCAATCTTCTGGTACCATGCTTGATTTTACAAATAAATTACATATTACTAACAATAGTTCTGAAAGTTCATTTTTCAATTCTATCAGTACTCTGGGATGAATACCATTTATATTAGCCATTTGAGAAACATAGACGCTTATTTTCCCCAAAGCTGTCACACAGCCTGGTATCCATTGCCAGTGTTGCTTTCAGGAGGAGCTCAAGGAAGAAACCTGGAAGAGGGCCCCAAGGCAATTGCCTTGGTTGTCACCCACTAACACAGGCCTTAGGGGTGACCTTTACTAATCTTTCCAGTGGAGTATTGTTCAATAGGAGCAATTTTAAGAGACCTACACAGTCTGGGTAGCAGGCGTAAATCCCAACATTAATCCTTTTGGACAGAGACGTGCATTCCCCTTCTGAAATGAGGAAAAAATATTCATTTTTGGCCCATCCTGGTCCCACCAAAAACATGTTCACTTGCCATATACACATTTTAGACTTTTAGATGCGTATATCTCAGCTTTGTAAAATCAAAATGTAGACATATCTCCTCTTTGCTGTTCCCATGATTTGGAGGGAACCAACGGATCACACAACAGACTGTTATTTCTGTCTGACAAAAATAGCAGGAATCACCTCGAAAACAAGGAAAACTGTGCAATATCCTAACTTACCATCTGCTATAAGACCTGTATGTCACTTTGAAGAATTGCCAGTACCAGTGCCTCCTGAGAATTTGATAGTGAGTGAAGATGAATACAGTGACGAACATGCAGAAGACAGAGAAGGGGATATGCATACCGACCCATCATTTCAGGACCTCTGTGAATCAAATGTGCCCCACTTTTTGACACAAGGGGATCTCAACGATCTTGTTCGTGATTTAAATTTGTTGAAGCAACAGGCTGAGCTTTTAGGTTCGGGATTAAAAGGATGGAATCTTCTTTCTTGCGATACGAAAGTGAGTGTTTTTCGTGACCGACATGCTATTTTTTCTATTTCTTCAAGGAAGGTGACATGGTCTTTTGTAATGATATCGAATCCGTTAGAACGGTTCCACCAGGACATTTCTCAAATGGAAAAGCGTTATCAAGGCAAATGGAATGCCGCAATGTTGTCCGACTACTGCTGGACCTTACGGAGAGACAAAGTACCACAGGAAATCAGGAAGGAAATCTTTTTAGGTATGTTTCTTCACTTCTCTTTACTCTTACGTTGCTCATATCTTTGATTTCTTTGTGAACTGACACAGTTTTTTTGGAACTCTTGTAGCAGAAGCGTGTCATTTTGCCAGATACATATAATAGCTACATACGCCGACACAAGCATTTACAAAAACCATTATCACATGAAAACTGAGGCTGATACAGAAATTCTGAAATGAGATCTGGATTCGGGGAAGAATTATATTCCAGAAAATGTATGTTTTGTTCTTGTTACAGAAAAAATTTTTTTTTTTTTTTTGTAGACCAGTGTTATTAGTTAATGAATACAAATAATAAATTGAAAACGAACAATAATATTATTAAAATACCAACACTAATAGCAATGTAGAAAAACAAGAAAATATATGTTAAACATTGTTATTTGAAAGATATTATGACTAATTAGTATGATATTGTCATTTTAATATTATTTTTTCATTTTTAATTTAGTTCATATATTTTTTATTTACAATGTTATTTATGTTTACATCATTATTTGATTAATGGCTATTTTATCACCAATCGTTATTCATAGATTGCACTGTATGACCCCTGAAGTAGACGCTTGCATGCGTCGAAACACGGCCCGTGTCGGGTCTCTCTTTTGAAGTACAATAATAAAGACTGTTGAACTCATATCTCCTGCGGTGACTTGTCTTTGGTCAGCCTCTACTCTCACCCTGAGTGCAGTAAGTGAATCACTAGCCGCTCGGCCATTTCGGGGAAGCAGCACTTACTGCCACCCACTGAGGTGGCGGTAAGGGCTCCTGCTCTAACCTGAGGGTAACTGGGCAGCACATGGCACTGCCCAATTACCGCCAGGCAAGCACCGGCACTACAAAAATAGAAAATATTTTTGTAGCACAAGAAATGGTGTGCCCTGGGGGTGGGAACTACTGTTGGGCTCCTGGGGTAGCCCGGTGGTAGTTCCGAATTGGCGCACAGCAACCCTGTTGCCGTGCATTAACCCTTTAGTAAAAGGGCCCCATAGGTCCTAGGAAAATACAAACATAATTGATATCAAATACAACTGGGCATGGAGTACATTGGAGTTTTTGACACATTCAGGGCCCTGTTTACAAAGGCACGCTACTGTTTTTAGCACGTGCTAAAAATTAGTGCGCACTGTGTAGGTGCCCATAATATTCCTATGGGCGTCTACATGGTTAGTGCGTGCTAAAAACGCTAGCGCGCCTTTGTAAACAGGGTCCTCAGGGTTTATGAGGTAGAAATGAAGTCTGGTGCCTAGTAGCCTAGTGTTTACTGCAGCAGACTGGGAAACTAGGTTCAATTCCCACTGCAGTTCCTCGTGACTCCGGGCAAGTCACTTAACCCTCCGTTGCCCAGGTACAGATTAAGCCTTTGCAACACTGCAACCCTTTAGTAAAAGGGCCCCTTAGTCTCTGACTAACTAATAAGGAGTAAGTATTCTGCAGGAGTCTCAACTGGAACATTCAAACATCCACCTTCACACAAATTCTCAGTTACAGAGAACTTTCAAAAAACTGGATTTCCAGCAGAGAAATGTGCTATTCACTAAATTATCCGAGCACTAATGTCTTTTCTCTTTAAAAGAATGGCTACCAGTATTTATTTTAAACTGGAGCACTGCAGAGAAGAATTCCTGTTTAAAAATATTTTCTCTCACTCTCAAAATTATTTCATCAAACTCACATTCAATATTCTCTTTCCCTCAAATTGTTTTCTTTAAAGGGAATTATTTGTCTTTTACAATGCTCACAAAATGAAATTAGTCTCACTTGTTTGATACCGGTATGAAAGCCCTTCTCAGACAGGTTTATTTAAGAATTCTTATTTTTCCAGAATTTATACTTAAACAATTCTTCTCATTTAAAAATGAGCTGATCTCTCATGTAATAAGCCATAAAGCTCTCATACACTCCAGATTATTGCACTTGTATTTTTTTTTTTAAAATAATTGTTATTGCATTTAACCTTAACAAGAAAGAAACACATAAGTCGCCAAGATCAGTCCTTACAAATCCAACTATACTCTGTTCTAAAGTGGCAACAAAATACACAAACACTCCAAACCAACCACACCCCATCCCCCCTCCCCTCCCCCCCCCCCCCCCAAACGATGAAGGAAATATAATTATAGATGTATAAAACTGACAATCCATTGTGGGTGAGTATGAGAAAATAAAGGCACAAACACAGCCAACCAGTCACTACAAATCGGAAAACTACTACTACTACTACTATTTAGCTTTTCTATAGCGCTACAAGGCGTACGCAGTGCTGCACAAACATAGAAGAAAGACAGTCCCTGCTCAAAGAGCTTACAATCTAATAGACAAAAAATAAAGTAAGCAAATCAAATCAATTAATGTGTACAGGAAGGAGGAGAGGAGGGTAGGTGGAGGCGAGTGGTTACGAGTCAAAAACAATGTTAAAGAGGTGGGCTTTCAGTCTAGATTTAAAGGTGGCCAAGGATGGGGCAAGATGTAGGGGCTCAGGAAGTTTATTCCAGGTGTAGGGTGCAGCGAGACAGAAGGCGCGAAGTCTGGAGTTGGCAGTAGTGGAGAAGGGAACAGATAAGAAGGATTTATCCATGGAGCGGAGTGCACGGGAAGGGGTGTAGGGAAGGACGAGTGTGGAGAGATACTGGGGAGCAGCAGAGTGAGTATATTTATAGGTTAGTAAAAGAAGTTTGACCAGGATACGAAAACGGATATGGAGCCAGTGAAGCGACTTGAGGAGAGGGGTAGTATGAGTAAAGCGACCCTGGCGGAAGACAAGACGGGAAGCAGAGTTTTGAACCGATTGGAGAGGGGAGAGGTGACTAAGTGGGAGGCCAGCAAGAAGCAGATTGCAGTAGTCTAAACGAGAGGTGACAAGGGTGTGGATGAGGATATTAACAGTTATAGTAAATATGGTTTCAATGGTTACCTTCCACTTTCAATCTTAACTATTTCTTTTCAAAATTGCTTCTAAAATGCCTGCTCTTGCTTTAGTTTTCACTTAAACAGAGCTGTTTACCAATCACCAGTTAAATCCTATAAATTCTATATATTATTTAAATCCTTCCCAGACACATACACATTCAGCACCTCCTGCCTCTTCTAGTTTCTGTTTGCTTCTCCTCAAAGGTCATCCTGGAGGTTGGTATTTGTTACAAACAGCTTTGAGACTCAGGTTCCTTCAGTGAGTAGTGCAGCCAATCAGCTTGTAGCTTACATAGGAGGTCTTTTACTAAGGCTTAGCTCAAGTTATTTGCAGGAGGGCCCATAGGAATAAAATGGGCCTTGCTGCAGATAACTCGAGCTAAGCTTTAGTAAAAGATCCCCCCATAGCTTGTAAACAGAGTCAGAGAAGCCACTTTTAAAACCTGTTTAAAAATGGTATTTCTAAACATCATTTTTAGGTAAAACCTTACTAAAGGCCCCTTTTACTAAGCTGCACGTGTTTTTGTCATGCACTGAGGTCCTTTTTACCACAGCAGATTTTTTTCCAAGAGGAAATGGATGGGCGGTAAGTACAAACTTGCCAAGCGGCCATTTCCTGGAGGAGCCCTTACCGCCTCCAAAATAGGCCCCCATGCTAACTTGACAATAAAAACTGAAAAAATTTCCAGTCACCCCAGAAATGGCGTGTACTGGGGGCATTACCACGGGGCTCATGCTGTAGCCCAGCAATAGTGCTGGATTAGCGCAGGGAAAAGCAGCAGTACGTGTAATGTTGTTTTGTAAAAGGGCCCCTAAATCAGCTCAGCAACCATAAAGCTTTCTTCTATCAAAAAATTTTAACTTTGGCAACATTTGGGAATTTTATTTTTGACTCTGTACTATTTCTATTAAATGTGAGCATCTGCAGCCTGTCTCCTAGCAACCACACAGTACACACCAGTGACCTTCCAGCACATGCACTGGCCACCTTACAGCCTTTAAAATCACAGAATTATATTTTTTATACTTTATAAAGGTCGCAGGGCTCTGCGCCAGTTTCCCTGAATCAAAAACATATACATGAAAAATCACACCAAAATCAGGCACTGTGTACACTGCTACTGGCCTCTCAATTCCCAGCAATCATGGCTCCCAAAACACAGGCCCAATCCCTACTGCTCCCGCTCATGCACGGATTATGCGGACACTGACATCATCACGTTCTGCATCACTACGTATGCGCGCAAGTGACGTCAGCAGCTCCACAAGGCCGCACGCAATTCCAGCCGAAGCCTCTCCTGCATATTTTCTCCGGGCTCACTGAACTGTTTGGCAGCCCAGAACAGCTGCAATCGTGCCAAACACGTGATTTTCGTGGCAGGACACCACCGCCACAGGACTACTATATAAAAGGCTCCCAGGGTCTATCCATTTTTTTTAACCAGCTGGTTACATCAACCTGACTAGAAAGTTGAAGATTATTGATTATCTTTCTAATAAAGCTGCCTGCAACACTGACATCTATAATAAAGAAAGACAGTGCTTGGAATCCTCCAGGAGTAACAAACCCTATGATACAGACTCTTGAAGCTTTAGTCTTGAAAGATATTAAGCTGTTAGAAGAAAAGAATAAGAGATCCTTTTATAATCTTTTGAAAGAAGAAAAGAATAAGAGATCCTTTTATAATCTTTTGAAAGAAAAAAAGGCTATGGAATCACTTAAGAATGAGCCAGGAATAGTTATCAAACAATCTGACAAAGGTGGTGGAATCCTTGTGATGAACAAGAGAGATTATGTGAAAGAGGCACACAGAGGACACCAGATTTTATAAAGCTTTACTGGGGTACCCCACCAAAGCATTGAAAAAGAAAGTTGACTCGTTGAATACTGGAAAAGAAGCTGGATACTTGACAAAGAATATGATTTTTTAACATGTTTCCTATCCAAGATTACTTGTGTTATACATATAAGGTCCATAAATCGCTGACTTCACCAGGTAGGCCTATTGTATCTGCAGTAGGTTTGGTACTGGAATCCTTATCAACATTTGTGGATGTATTTCTGAGACCCCATGTTCTGTTTTATACAAGAGACTCCACACATATCAATATTCGTGAAAAAATTGAAGTAAAAGTGGGTACAATTCTTCTTAGATTGGACATCAAGTCCCTTTATACTAACATCCCTCAAACAGAGGCCCTGAATATCATAACAGACTCATGATGACACAGATCTCTACATTTGATAATACCAATAGAATTCATTATGGAGGTTGCCACTATGGCCTAGAAAGAAAACTTGTTTCTAAAGATGGCCAATCCAGGTCACAAGTACCTGGTAAGATTCCAAAGAGTAAAATAGCTTTTATACTGATTATCCTAGAAAAAAGCAGTGGATTTTCCCCAAGTCCATCTTAATAATGGCTTACGGACTTTTCTTTTAGGAAAGTATCCAAACATTTTTCAAATTCTTCTAAGCTAACTGCTTTTACCACATTTGTTTGGCAACAAATTTCAGAGTTTAATTACACATTGAATGAAAAAATATGTTTTCCAAATTGTTTTTAATTTATTACTTAGTAGCTTCCTTGCCTGCCCCCTGGTTCTAGTATTTTTGGAAAGAGTAAATAAACGATTCACGTCTACCTATTCCATTGCACTTATTATTTTATAGGCCTCTATCATATCTCCCCTCATCTCTCTCTTCTCCAAACTGAAGAGACCTAGCTGTTTTAGACTTTCCTCATAGGAAAGTCGACCCATCTCCTTTATCATTTTTGTTGCCCTTCTCTGTACTTTTTCTAATTTCGCTATATCTTTTCTGAGATGCGGTGACCAGAACTGTACACAGTATTTGAGGTGTGGTCGCACCATAGCACAATACAAAGGTATTATTATAATCTGTTTTGTTTTCCATTGCTTTCCTAATAATTCATAACATTCTATTTGCATTCTTAGCCGCCACTACACACCGAGTAGAGGGTTTCAAAGTATCATCAACGATGACACCTAGATCCCTTTCCTGGTCGGTGACTCCTAATGTGGAACCATAGGCGGTCGGTGGCCCAACTATTTGGGGAGGCTAAAGGGGGTGGGGTTAAGGGTGGTGCTTACATCCATAATTGTCTGATAACACACAGAAAACAAATAAGTAAAAGTAAAATAGTCACAATTAATACCTTTATTAAATTTAGATATTAGATATGTATCCTGTCAAAGAATAAAGTGGTTGCTTAAAGCATATATTAACCAATGTATACTATTCAAAAATATTATCAATTATTAAACACTGCTATTTCCATCCATTTCACGCACTTACGAACACTAAATCACATACACACCTATGGAACAATTCAGATCCTCCAAAATCTTCTAAAACCATGTCTGATGTTATGACAAACTAAAATTAAATTGAAGTGTTGATGTCACCTCAGTAAGGCCAACACACAATCTCTCAACTGCAAACACTATGCACAAACTTGTGCAAAAACACGCTCAGAACCTTACTGTACCATAACAGCACTAAGTCCGAGGATCATAATATCACAATTCCTCATGTACAGCCACAAAAAAACCTTTAAGGGTGGTAGTGTTCACAATGAGCTCCTTTTATTAACGACCAGATAGAGATAAGAGTTTTCAATTTTGGCACAGAATAAGTCATCACAAGAACAAAATATAAGAAAACCAATGGACTGCATTAGGGGCTTATAGCCCATTTAGTTATGTTTAAACAAAAGAGATCTGCATGAAACAAAATATTTATTTTTATTTTGACTTATAAAACTCTCTCTCTCTCTCTGCCCCAATCCAACATTGCCCCATTGTCTTGCCCCCCACCACTATCCAACATGTCGCCCCATCTATCTCTCCTCCCTTCATCATCCACTGCATCATCACCCACTCTGTCTTTCCTCCCTCACCAGTCACTTTCCAAGTTCTGTTCATTTCCTATTTCACAAAAAAAGTCTTAAGAATTGCTAAAAGAAATATCTATATGTTTTCATAACCGGGTGACCTGGCAGTACCATACGTTAATGCATTGCTAAATCTCCTCCTAGAACTCTCGTTCAGCAAAGCAATGAGTCCCAAATACTCCTTTTGCCCCCCCCCCCCCCCAACACATACCTGCTTGCTTGATCCACTACCTCCCTCCCGGTCGGTGACTGACTAAAAAGAGCCGTGTGCTGCAACACTCAGGCTCACAGTCACAGCCCCAGGCTCTGCTGCCGGAACGGACGGTGCAAGAAGTGTGTCACAGGGAGAAGTTCCGACAGAGCTGGAACCGCTGGGCAAGGAGTTGCCTTAGGGAGATAGCGAGCAGACAGCTGGTAAGAAAAGTGAGCAAGCTTAGCAGGGGGTGAGCGCCGGTGGAAGATGCAATTTTGTTCCTGGCTGCCCCAGGGCCGAATTCGAGGAGGAGGCAGGCGGAAAAGGCCACGGTTGGGCTGGGGAGTCTTAGCCTCCCCAAGCCTCTTATATGGGGCGCCTATGTGTGGAACCTTGCATCACGTAGCTATAGTTTGGGTTCCTCTTTCACACATGCATCACTTTGCACTTGCTCACATTAGATGTCATCTGCCACTTGGATGCCCAGTCTCTCAAGGTCTTCTTGGGATTTTTCACAATCCTCGTGATTTTACAACTTTTAATGTTGTGTCACCAGCAAATTTAATTACCTGACTCGTTATTCCCATCTCTAGATCATTTGTAAATAAGTTAAAAAGCAGCAGTCCCAGCACAGACCCCCGGGGAACCTCACTATCTACCATTCTCTATTGTTAACAGCAAAAGTTAACCTACATGGTAATTGTAGAGGTCTTGCTGGCACCTGGGGGTAGGCAGCTGTGCCACTAAGCCAGGTAATTGATAACAGCACAGGCTATCAGTGTGGTTGATAATGTGAAATGCAGTTATCTACACCTCTGGATCCCCGTTAACTGCCAAGCATACTCTAGGCAACTTCCCCACCTCACAATGTGAGATTCCATGTAAAGTGCAGAATGTGTTTTATTGTTAACTGTTTTTGAGCTCTGTGCTAACAGTTAACACATTAAAACCCACATTAAATACCTAACGAGGTACAGTAAAAATGGGTCTTCATGCACACAAATAAGTACTTATATATAAGTGCCTGAGTATATGAGTGAATGAAAGTAGGTGTTCAGAAAGCATAGTGCCTATTTTCATGTGTTACCTCCCAGATTCTATACAGTGCGACTTGAATTGCGTGCGCAATTCTGGTCATATTCTGTATTGCGCACATAATTTAATTATCTTACGAAGCCAATCAGTGCCAATTAACAGGCAACAATTGACACTAATTTGCTTTAATTATAATTTACACACAGAACTCGCTAAGCGTATTCTATAAAATGCTGCGCATAAATTCTAATGCATGCTGCTGAAAATGGTCGGGTCATGGGCATTATGCATGCTGTTATAGAATACACCCCCTCTGTGCCAAACTTAGTTGCCGACACACCAAGTTTTACTTGGCGTAAATTCCCGCATTTAGATTTAGGCGCGGATGAACCCTAGCTGTATTCTATAAACTGCGCCTAATTAGGCACGGTTTATAGAATACATCTACGTTTATTTTTTTTCAGTGCCGATTTTTTTAGGCGACATATATATATATAGAATCTAGTCCTATATGTGTAATCCCTGGTTCACCCCTCAGAGCTCCTCATGCCAAGTACCTGGGACCAGAGGTCATACAACAGATGGGGGAACTTCTTGCAAGCTGGCTGCCAGGCTAAATCCTGGTAGGCCGAAGGGAAGTCTTCTCTGGGCACTCTCGTCCAGTGTAACACAAAGAAAAAACAGTAGTTGTTGGATCAAATTTCAAACTGGTTTTTTACTTAACATTAACTTGAAACAGTTCAAAATACAAAGTGATATGTACAGTCAGGGTATCTCATAATAACACAGTCATTGTATATCAGCAGCATGAATTCTCTTTTACTCCTGTCCCATCCCGGATCAGGATTCTCCTCCGAATACTCAATGAATGTCCTGCCAAAAGGCTCTCCTGCTCCCACTTCTCCTACCCGGGGTGTCATTTTCCTCGAGTACTCCTTTTCATTCCCAAGTCAGGAACTCCCCCCATAGGCACCCTCCACTCTGTTGCAGGGGCTTCATTCACTGAATGATCCAGAAGTCCTCCCTCTTGTGTCTAGGACTTCCCTTTTGGTACTAGGGCCTCAGCTCCAGGTCATAAGTACATAAGTACATAAGTAGTGCCATACTGGGAAAGACCAAAGGTCCATCTAGCCCAGCATCCTGTCACCGACAGTGGCCAATCCAGGTCAAGGGCACCTGGCACGCTCCCCAAACGTAAAAACATTCCAGACAAGTTATACCTAAAAATGCGGAATTTTTCCAAGTCCATTTAATAGCGGTCTATGGACTTGTCCTTTAGGAATCTATCTAACCCCTTTTTAAACTCCGTCAAGCTAACCGCCCGTACCACGTTCTCCGGCAACGAATTCCAGAGTCTAATTACACGTTGGGTGAAGAAAAATTTTCTCCGATTCGTTTTAAATTTACCACACTGTAGCTTCAACTCATGCCCTCTAGTCCTATTATTTTTGGATAGCGTGAACAGTCGCTTCACATCCACCCGATCCATTCCACTCATTATTTTATACACTTCTATCATATCTCCCCTCAGCCGTCTCTTCTCCAAGCTGAAAAGCCCTAGCCTTCTCAGCCTCTCTTCATAGGAAAGTCGTCCCATCCCCATTATCATTTTCGTCGCCCTTCGCTGTACCTTTTCCAATTCTACTATATCTTTTTTGAGATACGGAGACCAGTACTGAACACAATACTCCAGGTGCGGTCGCACCATGGAGCGATACAACGGCATTATAACATCCGCACACCTGGACTCCATACTCTTCCTAATAACACCCAACATTCTATTTGCTTTCCTAGCCGCAGCAGCACACTGAGCAGAAGGTTTCAGCGTATCATCGACGACGACACCCAGATCCCTTTCTTGATCCGTAACTCCTAACGCGGAACCTTGCAAGACGTAGCTATAATTCGGGTTCCTCTTACCCACATGCATCACTTTGCACTTGTCAACATTGAACTTCATCTGCCACTTGCACGCCCATTCTCCCAGTCTCGCAAGGTCCTCCTGTAATCGTTCACATTCCTCCTGCGACTTGACGACCCTGAATAATTTTGTGTCATCGGCGAATTTAATTACCTCACTAGTTATTCCCATCTCTAGGTCATTTATAAATACATTAAAAAGCAACGGACCCAGCACAGACCCCTGCGGGACCCCACTAACTACCCTCCTCCACTGAGAATACTGGCCACGCAATCCTACTCTCTGCTTCCTATCTTTCAACCAGTTCTTAATCCATAATAATACCCTACCTCCGATTCCATGACTCTGCAATTTCTTCAGGAGTCTTTCGTGCGGCACTTTGTCAAACGCCTTCTGAAAATCCAGATATACAATATCAACCGGCTCCCCATTGTCCACATGTTTGCTTACCCCCTCAAAAAAATGCATTAGATTGGTGAGGCAAGACTTCCCTTCACTAAATCCGTGCTGACTTTGTCTCATCAGTCCATGTTTTTGTATATGCTCTGCAATTTTATTCTTAATAATAGCCTCCACCATCTTGCCCGGCACCGACGTCAGACTCACCGGTCTATAATTTCCCGGATCTCCTCTGGAACCTTTCTTAAAAATCGGAGTAACATTGGCTACCCTCCAGTCTTCCGGTATTACACTCGTTTTTAGGGACAGATTGCATATTTCTAACAGTAGCTCCGCAAGTTCATTTTTTAGTTCTATTAATATTCTGGGATGAATACCATCAGGTCCCGGTGATTTACTACTCTTCAGCTTGCTGAACTGACCCATTACATCCTCCAAGGTTACAGAGAATTTGTTTAGTTTCTCCGACTCCCCCGCTTCAAATATTCTTTCCGGCACCGGTGTCCCCCCCAAATCCTCCTCGGTGAAGACCGAAGCAAAGAATTCATTTAATTTCTCCGCTACGGCTTTGTCCTCCTTGATCGCCCCTTTAACACCATTTTCGTCCAGCGGCCCAACCGACTCTTTGGCCGGTTTCCTGCTTTTAATGTATCTAAAAAAGTTTTTACTATGTATTTTTGCTTCCAACGCTAATTTCTTCTCAAAGTCCTTTTTTGCCCTCCTTATCTCCGCTTTGCATTTGGCTTGGCATTCCTTATGATCTATCCTGTTACTTTCAGTTGGTTCTCTTCTCCACTTTCTGAAGGATTGTTTTTTGGCTCTAATGATTTCCTTTATCTTACTGTTTAGCCACGCCGGCTGACGTTTAGTCTTTTTTCCCTTTTTTCTAATACGTGGAATATATTTGTCCTGAACCTCCAGGATGGTGTTTTTAAACAGCATCCACGCTTGATGCAAGTTTTTTACTCTGCGAGCTGCTCCTTTCAGTCTTTTTTTCACCATTTTTCTCATTTTGTCGTAATCACCTTTTCTATAGTTAAACGCTAGCGTACTTGATTTCCTAGTTTCACTTCCTTCAATGCCAATATCAAAACCGATCATATAACACAAACTCCCTGAAATGAATGGGTACTTTGAAATTAAGATCATTTAGAATGCTGAGTAAAACATCTACATTTCCTTCCATGAGAATCTTCCATCTCTATCAACGAAGTGCACGGCTCAGCCTTAACTTCTTCAGAAGTGCCATAAGTACATGTGGCGTGAGAATCTCAGAAACTCTGCCTTGAGCTTCTTTTCGTCCAACACTTGCTTTTCTGATGATCTTCACGTGTCCTATGGCTTTTTTGGCACACAGTTTGGCAATGTTTCCTTCAGGTACGTTCAGCATTTTCATCATGGAGGACATGTAATCCATCGCTAATTAATGAAAGATGGCATCTCAAAGTGTCCAAGTTGGTTGCCATAATGTTTGCAGTATTTGTGTCCTTTGTAGATGAATGTTGTTTTGCCTTTTTACGAAATACCATATTCTCCCTTGACTTCCATTTATGATGAGCTCTCTCAATCACACTTTTTAAACAAAGTTTATACTAAATTGTAAATTAATAATTTGATCAGATGTTATAACTGAATTCTTTAACTTACCATCAAGCACAAATATGTACAATGCACTAGCTACTTCCTGTTAATATTAAGCAACTAGCATTATCAAGAATTGTAACCAACAACCATGTATAACAATATGTTCTTTATCAGCACAACTGACAAAATTCAAAAACATTTACAATTTGGACTCAATTATCATACACAATAACTTGTATAAAGGAGATTTACTTGGAATAAGACCAAAGAAAAAGTGTAATCCCTACTAGCCTTATGACCAAAAGACCAATAGAAGATGTGTCCAATATACATATGACCACAAAATCCTATGATCAAAAACCCTATGACCAACAGTCCTGAGGCCAAGTAGGTATTGTCCTATGATCAATAGTTAGTACACTCTGTATACTTCTGTCTTTTCCTCTGAGACAGGAGTAACCTTCTGGAGGTCTCCTGGAGGATGGGCCCTTGCCCCCCAGCTAGAACCCCAAGAAAGAAAAACTCTGGCTACTAAATAAGCGTTAGACATAATAAATGTTTATTCAAATTGTCAAAGAAGCGAATCAGTAATTATTGAAATATCAACAAATAAAATCCAAATAGAGTATAATGTGTAGCAAATAAAAACAGAGTTTTCCCTGGGAGCTGTCAATATGTCCACCTGCTAGTGCACACACTGAGGCTCGCCACCCTCAGTTCTGTTTCCTCTTAAATACTATTTTCTTCCTTTCTTCATTTTCTTAATTATAATTATCCTTCCTACCTAATGAATATGCATCTTTCCAGGATATTCTATTTCCTGTTATGATGAATCCTGTTCCAGCACGTTCTATCATCTTCTATCATTTATTCCTTCATTACATTGACAGTTTAAAGCATTTCATATAAAGCATAAGATATTAAATAAGGGGTTGACCTATGTCCTTCTTTTGCTACTCATTATACTAGCCCCCTCCACCCTCTTGCTGCACCTACAATTTCACCCACACCCACTTACTTCTCCTTCTAATTGTTTATCCGGATACTGCAGGTGTCCTTCATAGGAGTCTTTGGCTCTTGGTTGCTGCCAAGCAACTTATCACGTTAGCATAGGCCAAATGTCAAACCTCAAATTTCTACTGCCTTAGAAGGGTAGTTACCAGAAAAAATACAGTTTTATAGCTGTCTTGCAAGTCTTAAGTCTGCTCCCAGCTCAAGAAAAGCAAAATAGCTATATTAAAATAAAAACTAGAAATATGGAGGGTTTGCACTTTTTCATGGCCTCTGTGATATACAACTCCTAAAACAAATATGGATGCTGTAAAATATCCTTTTCTATTTAACAAAGTTAACTTCTTATTGTATTTCTAAAGCCTCTCTATGGCAAAACAAAAGATATAATTAAAGACAACATGATCACTGTCCTAAGTAAAATGTTAATTATATGAAAAATATAGTTTCTTGGATATAATTTGCATACTATGAAATTCTGGAAGCTATTGCAAAACGATAAATGAGTCTTTTATTGGTCCCAGCATAACTAGAATAACCCCTAGAACATATTAAGAGTTAACAGTTGAATAAGAAGCAAACTTCATTAACACATTTTTGTTATTTCACAACTTCACATTATTATGCCACATTAATATGACTTGGTTCCAGAATTATCCAAGGCAACAAATATTTACCTCAAACATCACATTCAATAATTTTACCATCTACTAAACTCAAAATAATTGAACAGCAACAACAAATTACACAACGGGACTTTACTTTGTGCTAAATCCGCCTCAAGCCCTATCCATTTCTAAGCGATGCTGCTCAGTCTGTTTGGCTGTTGAACCAAGGCAGATGTCTAAAATCTTGAACGTAATTAAGCACCTCTGTTTTCAGACTAGACACACAAAAAAACAATTTGCAACTGCCTCTAAATGGTATAATTGAGCATTATAAATGTTTTTAGGTCACGTCTTGCTATGAATTATTTAGTGCATCCGTCCTAATTAAAGACCTATTGAAAGATTAATGTCTCATGACCAGACAAACTACTTTACTTAGAAACAAATTATCCATATAATGACCTGAAACTAAATTTATACATCATAGGGAATCATTTGTAAGACGACACTAACCATGCTTCCATTGGATTTTTTAAAAAGTAGCAGCTCTTCATTAAACTTGCTGTTTTCTTGTCAGCACTCACTTTAGAGACCAACAGGCTAATTTTATACTCAGGAATACCAAGACCTCTTAATCTGAAGATGAAAAGTATCTGGTATTACTAATAAAAGGCATATGCCTTGGATCCCTAATTGGAAGCTTCCATCAACATAAGAATTATGAGCCTGGTGATTAGGAAGGGATGAGTGTATCAACATCTTTTGCTGTATTTGCTTGAACACTGAAACAAAAAAAATGAAAGGGGCAATTAAACACTATCATCATTAGTTCTTTGGGAACTGGAGATTTTTTAAATTTGGTTTTAACTCATGCCACAGTAACATAGTAAATGATGGCAAATAAAGATCCACATGGTCCATCTAGTCTGCCCAACAATGTGGTTTGAGCCACGCCTGCCACTCTGTGTGGGTTCCAGTCACCTTGCTTAAACGTTAGTTGCCAAGTCTTCACCATGCTAATCATAAAGGCAGCCAAAAATGATGTAGTCTTGGTTAACCCACATTTCATCCTCAAATATTACTGACAATATTCAACATAGTGAAGATGTCTTCCCCTGCCTCCTGAGATGCACAGCACCCTCACTCACATGTGACAATAAAGTGATGTATAACACTAGAGTTGCTGATTTTTCTTTCAGCCTTTTTCCATTTGTGGGACACAGACTGTAGTAGTCTGTCCAGCTTCGGCCTTAGTTTCCGCTACTCTTGCCCAAGAAAGCATTTCAACAGCCATGTTGTGTTTCCATTCTTTTTTTTATTTACGCATCCCCTATGTCTATCCAACGCAATTATGAATTCACTCACCGTTTTTAACTCTACCACCTCTCCTGGAAGGGCATTCCAGGTGTCTACTACCCTCTATGTAAAAAGTATTTCCTGATGTTACCCCTAAGTCTACCTCCCTGCACCATTTATGTCCTCTAGTTCAACTGTCCCTATGTCTCTGGAAGAGCTTTGTTTGAATACCAATAACTTTTATTTTTTTTTTTTTAAATCTTTATTTTGAGTTTTAGATATGCATAACAATCAAGTCACTCAGAGAACCAATGCCTGTGTCAATCACATAGCATATAAGAACATTACAAACATTGCTCTATATTCCCCCCCCCCCCCTCCTCCCCATGCTTGCTGTTAACATGGTCCAATACCCTTACTTCATTAATAATGAGGGACCAGGTCCCGCAGTCCATTTCGTATAGAGATCCCACACCCGATGATAGGGACCCAGCTGTCCCGTATGTAGGGCGGTCAATCTAGACATTAAGTTGATATAGTCCATTTTACGCAGTATCTCCCGTATATTGGGTAGGTCTGTTCGTTTCCAAGCTGCCGCCAATGACAGCTTACTTGCAACAAAGACATAGGCTGCCAGTTGATGTATAGATGACTTCACTCCATAAGGTTTAACATGTAAAAGACAATGCTCCATTTTCAACGGATAGCGTGCCTTTGTAAGAGCAAATACAAAGTCCAGTACAACAGTCCAATATTCCTGCGCTCGCGGGCAGGTCCACCAAACGTGCACCATGTCCGCCTCCGATCCACAATGGCGCCAACATAGTGCTGAGTTGGTGGGGAACATCTTGGAAAGCCTCTTTGGTGTATAGTACCAGCTATACAAGATCTTATGGCCATTTTCCATCAAATTGCTAGAAATCGACACTTTAAGCAAAGATTTAAATATACGTTCCCACTGATTATATTCATAAGACACACCCAAGGCAGTCTCCCACTTAGTTAAGTAATACATTATCGGTCTTTGACAGGCTAGGAGGGCCCAATAACTTTTAAGTACTTAAATGACTGTATCATATCACCCCTCTCGCTCCTTTTCTCTAGAGTATACATATTCAAGACCTCCAGTCTTTTCTTATATGACTTATGGCACAAACCCTGTACCATTTTTGTCACCTTCCTTTGAACCGCCTCAAGTCTTTTCATGGCCTTGAAGAGATATGGCCTCCAAAACTGGACATAATACTTCAAGTGGGGCCTCACCAATGACTTATACAGGGACATCAGCATCTCCATTCTTCTGCTGGTTACGCCTCTCTCTATCCAGCCTAGAATTCTTCGGCAACATCCACCCCTTGACACGTTGTTTCACTGCCTTGAGATCCGTTGAGATTATCACCCCAAGGTCTCTTTCCTGATATGTGCATGTTAGTTTCTCATCCCCTAGCGTATAGGATGAGTGATTGATAGTTGAAGCCCAGGACAGCAGACTGCAGATGAGATGGTTTACAACAAACATAACAAAAATGGGTACAACTAACATTTATAGCTTCTGTAAAAAAAAGCTGGAGCTTGCTGTGCAGTGCTGATAATGGAAAATTTTTATATAGAAAGACACAACAAGATGGTCTCAATCATTGGACATCTGTAAACATTACAACATCACTATACTAGATATGTATCGGGCCCTAACATCTTTGAGGAAAACGAAGAGGTTATTTTAACTTTGGACATCCTCATCCAGACCAATAAAAAGCTGAGTGCAAGAAAACTGGACATAGTGGTAAAAGAGAAAAACACCAGAACGGCATTAATCAACTCTGTGAGTGCGAAGATTGTAAGCTCTTTGAGCAGGGACTGTCTTTCTTCTATGTTTGTGCAGCGCTGCGTACACCTTGTAGCACTATAGAAATGCTAAATAGTAGTAGTAGTAGAAATGCAGTCTGAGACCGGACTGAGATTCAGAAATATTTCCCATCGTTTTGAGTGTCGCAGCCTTCATAAAAAAGAATTTACAAACACACCTAGATAATTTGCCTCAGTGCATATTTTCTAGCGAAAAAGGTGTCGGTACTCAAATAAATGCCAGGCCACCCTTCAGGGGGTGGGGTGATCACTAAGGGACCCACCCCCCCAATAACCAGTCACAGAATCTATGACAAGGCAGAATTGGGATGTAGGGCCTGAGCTCTTTCATTAAAACTTGGGGACCATGGATCAATTTTAGCAGACAATGGAAAAGGTGCCAGTACTCGGTACCAATAAGTACCCTCTCAAAAAAGCCCTGATTTACCTACACAGGTTACATCTTATAAAATCCACAGGGAAGCTCTCGTTGGCATGATGCAAGTGATAGAAGTAAATCTGACAGACTGAGATCATACTCCATATGCCCTGGCTTACAAGTGAGGTGCATTCCTGCCCTGAGAGAACCACTGAACATGCCAGGATCCTCTGCCTGACATCTTCTGATTAACTTCCCCCCTCCTTTGTCATCTTTTGCTCATTCTATCCTGAACAGGAGGAAGGGTGTTTTAACTTTTGAAAGCTAGTCAAAAAATATATTAAGTTAGTCTAATAAAAAGGTATCACTTCATGTTCTTTTTTGTTTTGTTGAGATTTCTGAAGCTCTATTTCTGAATATAGGGCCATCCCGAGCGCTGTGCCGGTGGTGAGGCCACACAGAGCACAAGAGAGACAGGGGAGCATAAATTGCTCCCATCTGTTGTCTTCTCTGCAGTGGCTGCGGCGCAGTGGGCGGGGCAGGTGGTAGCACTAGAAGAGGTGTTGCATAGGGCACAATTCTGGCTCGAGATGCTCCTATCTGTATACATTAATAAGACATTTCAATTGCAATTCTGTGATTTACTATCACTCACTAGAATGTAACATTTTTCAGATTATACAGCAATCTAAAACAGGTTTATTTATTTATTTATTAGGATTTATTTATCATCTTTTTTTGAAGGCATTCACTCAAGGTGGTGTACAGCAAGATCCACATGGAAGAGGGTAGTAGAATCCAGAGTTACTATCACTGAGGTCAGGGGTGGCCCAACCATTAGACCACCTGAGGCAGGGGCCTCAGGTGGCACTCATCAGGAGCGGCACCATGAAGGGGTGGCATCTCCCCCTTCGCAGCATTTTTACCTCATGGTGACGTTCCAAACCCGATAGCAGCAGCGATTCTCATATGCTGCCCTGCCGGCACCCGCCTCTCTGATGTAACTTTCTGTTTCATCAGAGGCTCAGGCAGCCGCAGTAAAGGGAAGAGGTGGGTGCCGGCGGCGGCAGGGCAGCATATGGGAATCGCTGCTGCTGCTGGGTTTGGCGCATCACCATGAGGTAAAACGCCAGAAAGGGGGAGGGGGGGGGGCGCATGTCAGCTCTGCCTCAGGCGCTTGAAATAATACACATGATCTCCAGGAAGGAGGGTAATTTATTTCCATCTCCACCCTGTGAAGATTTTCTGCCAGTTCAATTACTCTATTTCATAGAACTGCAAGTGTCTTCCTTGCCTACACTATTTCCAACCTGCTCAAAGAAGATGAGATACATCACTGATGATCCAGCAGGAGAGAGAAAAGAGCCAGTTTATTACCATCCAAAAACTAATTACACACACTTATATTTTTATACCAAGTGACACAGCTGAATTACCATAGAGGCTCTAATTAAACTGGCAGTACTGAGTGGCTCTGTGCCCCAGTTGCAGAGCTGAACGCAGCAGCATATAAAGTCTGTGCCCAATTCCCCTGTCCATCAGGACTATGAGGTTCAGGCATGTCATTGAGATGATTAGTTTGGGCCTTGGAAGAGTGTGACTGAAGGATTCATTTCTGTTCAGCATCTCACCAGGAAAAAGCAGCAGTGTAGAAAAATAGCCCCCCCCCCCCCCCCCCCCCCCAAGAAACAGAGAACTGGGCAAAATCGTTTTGGCTTATTAGACAGTACTGTTGCCAGGTTAATCAAATCATTAGCTCCTCCTTTTTCATTCAACTTTCTATCTGATTCCCGAGGACACAACTCTATTTACAGGAATATGTATCGAAGAAAGGGCGACTGATGCAAGATTGACATTCTGAATGCTAGCCGGCAGCAACGCTCTTTTACACTTTATTCCTAGAAGAGACTGGTTCGCACGTGTGATATCCATTTGTTTGCCACTCATAATCATTTCTATGCTCTTAAGTAAGGTCTTGCAGAAGAGAAAATAGGCTCCAGTTTCACTTTTCCTCAGTACAGCCGGATATTTGAAAAGTATAAAGTGGTATGATATTACCTGGTGTCTTTGTAATGCTATATCACTGTATTAAACAGCAGCGCTGCTTGCATTTTTCTCTGCCTTTCTGTTTTCAGTTTGCTTCCTTTCTTTCATCTCCACATGTAAACAGCGGCTTTCTAAAAATGCTATTTACATATGTATGCAACCTGCATGT
Source organism: Microcaecilia unicolor (assembly GCF_901765095.1). Classification (NCBI taxonomy): domain Eukaryota; kingdom Metazoa; phylum Chordata; class Amphibia; order Gymnophiona; family Siphonopidae; genus Microcaecilia; species Microcaecilia unicolor. The sequence goes on along the minus strand of NC_044033.1, from coordinate 262,206,068 downwards.
ATAAATGCCATTATTTACACATGGAGATGCTTCTAATGTAACTACTACTACTATTTATCTTTTCTATAGCGCTACAAGGCATACGCAGCACTGTTCACCATACACAAAAAAGACAGTCCCTGCTTAAAGAGCTTACAATCTAGATAAGACAGGTAGACAGACAGAACAATTAAGGGTAAACCTTGTAACCTCATAGTGTTCAATCAAGCTGACTCAATTGACAGATAAACTCTAGTGCAGTGGTTCCCAAACCTGGTCCTGGAGGCACCCCAGCTAGTCAGGTTTTCAGGATATCCACAATGAATATTCATAAGAGAGATTTGAATGTAGTGGAGGCAGTGCATGCAAATTTCTCTTATGAATATTCATTGTGGATATCCTGAAAACCTGACTGGCTGGGGTGCCTCCAGGACCAGATTTGGGAACCACTGTGCTAATGCTTCTGTTCTACCTAGTAACCGATTTCACGTTTATGCATTAATGCTGCAAATTGTACTGAGGAGCCTCGACCTGGGGAATATAAAATTAAAACGATGAAAACTAATATCTGAGAGATGGATGTCTTTTTTTTGTAGTACATCATTTTTAAATTTCAGTATAGGAGATGATTACAGTGTGCAGAAGTGCACAGTCACATGATCCCTGCACTTCAATCAAAATATAATGTAGAAAATAAAATCAGTTCTTCATGTCACATCTGAAGGGTTTTTTGTTGCCTACAAACACCTCAGCGCTGCTATTCAGTTCAGGAAGGGGGAGGGGGGAAGAAAGGAGCATCAATAAAATATTTAAAGGCCTACAATTAAAACAAGCAGACAGACATTGAACAAGCTGCTGTTTTCTTGTCAAATGACTTTTCCTATGAGAAAGAAACATCAAATCCAAAATCAGGTATTCAAGAAATGTGACTTAATGCAGAATGTGGAGGAAGTCCAAGGAGTACGGTAGAAAGGCTCTTCCAAAAAACCAAGGGAAACCCTGTAAATTTCGCACTGAATTTAAAATTTTGCTAGTTTTTAAAATATTGAATGGTAATATTTCACCAACTCTTAGTGCCACTCTAAAATGTTATCAACCTACTCGCTCTCTGAGATCATCTCAGAAACAACTATTTGATGTGCCTCCATTTCATCAGGTTTATTTGGAAGAATGCAGATCATCTATTTTTTACACCAAAGGTCTGAAATTATGGAATGCTTTGCCCATTGAACTTCGTACAATACAAAATATAGACCAGTTTAAAAAAGAATTGAAAATGTATTTTTTTCTTAAGGCTTTTGGTTCCTCTGATGTATTATATTATTTTAATATCATGTAAATTTTAATCTGCTGTATGTTTTAATTTTAGAGTAATATAGTAATCTTTGTATAGTTTGTAGTATAAAGAAATAATTTTTATTACTCTATCCTTTTATATTTGTTTGTGATTTGTTCCTCGCTTAGACTTTTATAGATATAGCGGGTTATAAATAAGTTTAATTATTATTATTTTTATTATTATTAAGAGAGATGTATGTTCGGCAAGGTGATCTTTATTGAAATTAATAAAAGACTCGACACAGCTGCTATGTTTCGGCGTCAAAACGCCTGCATCAGGAGTTTTGTGTTGTTCGATGGTCAAAGGTAGGCAACGTTTCCAAAGTTATATGTCACTTTAGATCAATACAGTAGATCCAGTGTTGTAAAACACGCAAAAAAATCTCTGTCGCTTTGATGCCGAAACACAGCAGCTGTATCTAGTCTTTTATTAATTTCAATAAAGATCATACATCTACATCTCCCTTGGTTTTTTGGAAGACCCTTTTTACCCTACTCCTTGGACTTCCTCTTGTTGTTGTACGTAGGGATTTCATGTTCCTCCACTTGGTGTTTTAATGCAGAATACAACTGATCTGGAGTTTTCTTATTCCAGATAAACAACTTGTCTATGCACAACAGTAGTAGATCAGGTTCCTTAAATAAAAGTAAAAATCAGACAAAAGATTGCAAATCAATACTGTCAAGTACTAAGCATGATGTAAATAGGCACAACAAACTGTTTGAAATGTCTATATGCAAATGCCAGGAACCTAAGAAATAAGATGGGAGAGTTAGAATATATTGCACTAAATTAAAAATTAGATATAATAGGCATCTCTGAGACCTGGTGGAAGGACGATAACCAGTGGGACACTGTCATATCAGGGTACAAATTATATCGTAGTGATAGGGTGGATCGAATTGGTGGAGAAGTAGCATTATATATTAACGAGAGCCTTGATTCAAATAGATTGAAAATTCTGCAGGAAACAAAACACTTCTTGGAATCACTGTGGATTGAAATTCCAAGTGTAAAGGGGAAAAGGATATTGATAGGAGTGTACTACCGTTCGCCTGGCCAGGATGACCAGACGGATGCAGAAATGTTAAAGGAAATTAGGGAAGCAAACAAACTGGGCAACACAATAATAAAGGATGATTTCAATTACCCCAATATTAACTGGTTAAATGTAACATCGGGGCACGCTAGGGAGGTAAAATTCCTTGATGAAATCAAGGACTGCTTTATGGAGCAGCTGGTATAGGAGCTGATGAGAGAAGGAAAAATTCTAGACCGTCCTTAGTGGAGCACATGATCTGGTGCAGGAGGTAATGATGCTGGGGCCGCTTGATAACAGTGATCATAATACGATCAGATTTGATATTAGCTTTGAAGTAAGTACACATAGGAAATCAAATATGTTAGTGTTTAACTTTAAAAAAAAGGAGACTATGATAAAATGAGAATGTGAAAAGAAAACTTAGAGGAGTGGCTGCGAGGGTCAAAAATTTACATCAGGAGTGAATGCTGTTCAAAAACACCATCCTGGAAGGCCAGGCCAAATATATTCTGCGTATTAAAAAAGGAGGACGGAAGACCAAACGACAGCCGGTGTGGTTAAAAAGTGACGTGAAGGAAGCTATTAGAGCTAAAAGAAAATCCTTCAGAAAATGGAAGAAGGAACCGACTGAAAATAATAAGAACCAGCATAAGGAATGTCAAGTCAAATGCAAAGCGCTGATAAGGAAGGCTAAGAGGGACTTTGAAAAAAGGATTGCGTTGGAGGCAAAAACACATAGTAAAATGTTTTTTAGGTATATTAAAGGCAGAAAGCCGGCAAAAGAATCGGTTGGACTACTAGAAGACCGAGGAGTAAAAGGGGCGATCAGGGAAGACAAAGCCTTAGCGGAGAGATTAAATGAATTCTTTCTTCGGTCTTCACCAAGGAAGATTTGGGTGGGATACCGGTGCCAGAAATGGTATTCGAAGCTGATGAGTCAGAGAAACTTAATGAATTCTCTGTAAACCTGGAGGATGTAATGGGGTAGTTCTAAAAACTGAAGAGTAGCAAATCTCCTGGACCGAATAGTATTCATCCCAGAGTACTGACAGAACTGAAAAATGAGCTTGTGGAGCTATTGTTAGTAATATGTAATTTATCCTTAAAATCGAAAGTGGTACCAGAAGATTGGAGGGTGGCCAATGTAATGCCAATTTTTAAAAATGGTTCCAGAGGAGATCCGGGAAATTATAGACCAGTGAGTCTGACGTCGGTGCCAGGCAAAATGGTAGAGACTATTATTAAGAACAAAATTACAGAGCATATTCAAAAGCATAGATTAATGAGACAACGTCAAAATGGATTTAGTGAAGGGAAATCTTGCCTCACCAATCTACTACATTTCTTTGAAGGGGGTGAACAAACATGTGGATAAAGGTGAGCTGGTTGATATTGTGTATCTGGATTTTCAGAAGGCGTTTGACGTGGAGGGGCATAATTGAACGTGAACGCCCATCTCCATGGGCGTCTATCTCCGAGAACAGGTATGTGAAGGGGCGGAACAGACCGTATTTTCAAAAAAGATGGGCATCTATCATTTTTTTCGATAATATGGTTTGTGCTGGCAAATGCCTAGGATTTGTGCGGATTTGAGCTGGGCGGTATCATTTTTCAGCAATAATGGAAACTAAAGACGCCCAGCTCAAAAACGAACAAATCCAAGGCATTGGGCCGTGGGAGGGGCCAGGATTTGTAGTGCACTGTTCCCCCTCACATGCCAGGACACTAACCGGGCACCCTAGGGGGCACTTGTAACAAATAAAAAAAAAGTACAATACCTCCCAAGTCCATAGCTCCCTTCCCTTGGGTGCTGAGCCCCCCCAAATCCCCCCAAAACCCACTGCCCACAACTCTACACCATTACCATAGCACTTATGGCTGAAGGGGAGCACCTAGATGTGGATACAGTAGGTTTTGGGGGCGCTTTGGAGCACTCCCATTTACCAGCACAAGTGTAACAGGTGGGGGGGGGGGGGGATGGGCCTGGGTCCACCTGCCTGAAGTGCACTGCACCTACTAACAACTGTTGCAGGGATCTGCATACTGCTGTCAGGGAGCTGGGTATGACTTTTGAGGCTGGCATACAGGCTTGAAAAAAAAAAGTTTTTAAAGTTCCTTTTTTTTGGTGGGAGGGGGTTAGTGACCACTGGGAGAGTCAGGGGAGGTCATCCCCGATTCCCACCAGTGGTCATCTGGTCATTTAGGGCACTTTTTTGGGACTTATTCGTGAAAAAAAAGGGTCCAAAAAAAAGTGACCTAAATTCTCGCTAAAAACACCTTTCTTTTTTCCATTATCGGCCGAGCGCGCACATCTCTCCTTGGCCAATAACCCCAGTCCCGCCTTCACCACACCTCCGACATGCCCCCATCAACTTTATTCGTTCCCGCGACAGAGTGCACTTGAAGATGCCCAAAATCGGCTTTCGATTATACCGATTTGGGCGTTTTTGTGAGAAAGACGCCCATCACCCGATTTGGGTCGAAATATGGGCTTTTTTCTCTTTCGATTATAAGCTGGAAAGTACCTCATGAAAGACTCCAGAGGAAATTGGAGAGACATGGGATAGGAGGTAGTGTTCTATTGTGGATTAAAAACTGGTTAAAATATAGAAAACAGAGAGAAGGGTTAAATGGTCAGTATTCTCAATTGAGAAGGGTAGTTAGTGGGGTTCCCCAGGGTCTGTGCTGGGGCCGCTGCTTTTTAACATATTTATAAATGACCTAGAGATGGGAGCAATTAAATTTGCTGATGACACAAAGTTATTCAAAGTCATTAAATCACGGGAGGATTGTGAAAAATTGCAAGAGGACCTTACGAGACTGGGAGACTGGGCGTCTAAATGTAAGTAAGTGCAAAGTGATGCATGTGGGAAAGAGGAAACTGAATTATAGCTACATCATGCAAGGTTCCGCATTAGGAGTCACAGACCAAGAAAGGGATCTAGGTGTCGTTGTTGATGATACATTGAAACCTTCTGTTCACTGTGTTGCTGCGGATAAGAAAGCAAATAGAATGTTAGGTATTATTAGGAAAGGAATGGAAAATAAAAATGAGGATGTTATCGCTCCATGGTGCGACCGCACCTCGAATATTGTGTTCAGTTCTGGTCGCCGCATCTCAAAAAAGATATAGTGGAATTAGAAAAGGTGTAGAGAAGGGCGATGAAAATGATAAAGTGGAGGGGACAACTTCCCTTTGAGAAAAGGCTAAAGCAGCTAGGGCTCTTCAGCTTGGAGAAAAGGTGGCTAAGGGGAGAGATGATAGAGATCTATAAAATAATGAGTGAAATGGAATGGGTAGATGTGAAGTGTCTGTTTACGCTTTCCAAAAATACTAGGACTAGGGGACATGCGATGGAGCTACAATGTAGTAAATTTAAAACGAGTCATAGAAAATTTTTCTTCACTCAACGTGTAATTAAACTCTGGAATTAATTGCCAGAGAATGTAGTAACGGCGGTTAGCTTAGCGGAGTTTAAAAAAGGTTTGGATGGTTTCCTAAAGGAAAAGTCCATAGACCATTATTAAATGGGCTTGGGAAAATCCACTATTTCTGGGATAAGCAGTATAAAATGTATTGAACGTTTTGGGGATCTTGCCAGGTATTTGTGACCTGGCTTGGCCACTGTTGGAAACAGGATGCTGGGCTTGATGGACTTTTGGTCTTTCCCAGTATAGCAACACTTATGTACTAAACACTAACACGCCTTAGTGAACAGGGCCCTAAATGAGTAGCACTCTGCTAATGACTAAGAATACGCTGGAAACCCATCTGGAAGTAGTAGGCTTTCAGTTGTTTCTTAAAATTGACCAAAGAGATTTCCATCCTGATATTTGTGGGTAAACTGTTCCAGAGGGAGGGGGCTAAGAAACAGAAGGTAGAACTCCGGCTAGACTCATAGCGGGCCTGCTTAGGGGAGGGAAGTACAAGACGATTAGAATCAAGAGAACGCAGAGTGCAGGAGGGAGTGTAAGGGATAATTAGGGAAGAAATGTACGAGGGACCGAGTGTAATGCCTTAAACATAAGCAATAGAATCTTCAACCAGATACAATATGACATGGGTAGCTAATACAGTTTGAGAAATAATGGAGTTACTGGATCGAAACGCTTGGCCTTGAAGAGCATACAAATTTCAGAGTTTTGTAGAGTCTGAAGACAGCGTAATAGAGATTGGAGGAGACCAGCATAAACTGTATTACAGTAATCGAGTCGAGAAGTGATGAAAGCATGGATTAATGTGTGCAGCGAGGAGAAATCGAGGTACTGTCGAATGTGCTTGTGTGTAACTTAATAGCTGCTCATTGGCACCAACAACTAATCATTGGTCATAATTGGTATTAATTTGCAATAATTTGCAGTTACACATGTAACTACACTTAAGCATTTAACCTTACCACATTCTATAGTGCATAACTGCAAGGGGATATGGGATTGGGAGGAGAATAAGTGGTTCAGGGGCATGACCAAAACCTACATGCTATGGTCAAGGAATATCGACAGCTACACACACAACTGTAATATTTAGTCACAGACGTTTACACCAGCCATTGATATGATGAAAGCAGCTGTTCCTAAATGTTGGTGCCTAACTGCAGACTCGCGTTAGTATTCTGTAACAGCAATTACACGTGTAATTGCCGACAAAGAATTTGCACTTAGGAGGGAATTCAATAAATGGCACCAGAACTTAGGTGCCAAAAAACTTCAGTACTAAGCGCTGCTCTATAAATGCCATGCACCTTATATAGAATAGCATTTATTTATTTATGACATTTATACCCCACATTTTCTTTTTTTTTAATTATTTATTTATAATTTCAACATTAATTACAAGCATTACATCTTGTTACGGAAATACAGAGCAGAAACAATAAACATTAGGAATTTACCCACTCTTAACATTCAGAGATAAGTAAAAGGAGGAAAAAAATAGCTCTTTCTTAGACCACCTACTAATAAGAAATAGAACTCTGGTGGAAAATATTATAAATACAAGAAAATATTATAAACAAAAGTGGCCTGGGATACTTCACTTTTCTCAATCTTGATCTTTCTTAAATTCAGAGACTATTTGGTCACTTTCTTCATTTCAAAAAAAACTTTCAACTGTTCCGGTTCAAAGAAGACATATTTCTTATCTAAATAATTAACCAAACATTTACAAGGGTAAGACAAAATAAATCTTGCCCCCAACAATCGTGTCTCTTCTCTAAGAGCCAAAAATGCTTTTCTTCTATCTTGTGTGGTTTTCACCACATCCGGGTAGATCCATATCCTATCTCCAAGGAAAAGTTTTGTTAAATTTTTAAAGAACATTTTCAAAATGGAGTTCAGATCCTGTTCAAAAACCAACGATACAAGTAATGTTCTGCTTTGGAAAATCTCGGTTACAGAATGTTCTAGAAGAGCTGTTAAATCTTGCAGTCCCTGTAATTCCTTCAATTTCTCCCCACGCTTTAGATCAGGTAAATAATAAATTTTGTTAACTTGGGGAATTAAATCCGGGGAGTATTGAAGGTTTTCCGTCAGATATTTTTTAAACATAGCCAGCGCGTTTATTTCAGAGGAAACAGGAAAATTCAAAAATCGTAAGTTCAAACGCCTGTTATAATTTTCAAACTGCTCTATCTTTCGGTGTACCATCAGTTTATCTTTTACCAACAAATCAGTTTTTACTTTTAGAGTAGACAATTCCTGTTGAACAGCACCATTAATTTTTTCTGAGTCTTTTTTAAAGGTCTCTAGTGCAGATGTTAAAGAATCCAGTTTACTCACAATTGGAGCAACGGTAATGGTCAACGTCTGTATAGCTTTCCAAAAAGAATCCAAAGTAACCGCCTCAGGAACTATTAGTTCAACTTTGTGTAGCTCTCCCAGTGTCTCAGCCTGGGCTCCGGCAACAAGGTCTCCTCTCACGCCATCTCCGGACGCCTCGAGAAAATCTAGCCCACTTCTGAGAGCTGCTGGGCAAGGCGGAGGGTTGATCTCTGGTGAGGATAATGATGTTTCTACTCCCTAAAGAAAAGACGATCCACCAACGTCTCCTACCGCGGGAGTTTGACTCGAACCAGTCTGCCGTGGAGTGCTGGTAGTGTATCTGTCTAGCGTCTGCTGAAATAGAGGAGTTTCCGGGTTTGTCGCCAGTAAACCCGTTACTGCTCCTTTCCGCTTAGTGTGCGGCATGTTTAAAAAGTAGAAACAGTTTCTTTGCTCATAAGAGTACCAAAAACTTAGCCACCAGGGAAAGATTCAGAGACGCTGCAGAGCTTCCACCAGCTCAACCGCCATCTTGACACGCCCCCCCTTATACCCCACATTTTCCCCGTACAATTTCGAGTTCAATGTGGCTAACAAGCTAAAGAGAAGTCATTACAAAATATATAAACCCGCACATATCAATAAGGAAAGAATCGCAAATATATAAAGAATTCAATAATAAAACATAATGGGGAAAACAGCAGGGGGAGATTAGACAATCAGGATCAATTGACAGAAATTTTTTGAAAAGAAGAGATTTCAAAAACGTAAGAAAAAAAACAAATAATCAAGTTGGGATCTTATAGTTTTACGGCAAGAAATTCCACCATTTAGTACATTGGTATGAAAAAGTAGCTGAATATATAATTTATGAACGACTTTCTTACAGGTCGAAAAATGAGAAGGCAAAGTAACAAGGAGCAACATATAATCAGGGGCAATACCATACAAAATCTGAAATATATGAGTATCGAGTTTTGAATACAATCCAGGAGTGGAGGAGTGGCCTAGTGGTTAGGGTGGTGGACTTTGGTCCTGGGGAACTGAGGAACTGAGTTTGATTCCCACTTCAGGCATAGGCAGCTCCTTGTGACTCTGGGCAAGTCACTTAACCCTCCATTGCCCCATGTAAGTCACATTGAGCCTGCCATGAGTGGGAAAGTGCGGGGTACAAATGTGAAAAAAAAAAAAAAATCCTGGACCTAATGTGAAGCCAATGCAAATGCATCAGCAAAGGAGTAGCCCTCTCAAAGAGTGGTACATGCATGACAAGTCTAGTCGCAGTATTCTGGGCAGTTTGCAGTTTCCTTAAGATACTTTATTTGTTACATTTTTATCCCACATTTTCCCACCTATTTGTAGGCTCAATGTGGCTTACATAGTACCGGAGAGGTGTTTGCAGACTCCGGTGAGAACAAATACAAAGTGATGTTGTGGTAAGATGAAGTTCATGTGGCATAGCCACATTTTAGAGGTTGACAAGGGGTTAGCACAGACTAATAAAGTGTATAACCCCTGTATTAGGCCACTGGTCTTCCACTCTGTAGGAACTAACATTTTCCATTTATCAAGCAGCACCAGTTTTTTTTTAGCTAAATCTATATTTTCACCATTTCCAAACTCTCTGGGGATGGCATGCTTAATAAGTAGTCTCTTTTCCAAGCTGAAGAGTCCTAATCTCTTAAGCCTTCCTCATTAAGAAGAATTCCATCCCCTTAATCATTTTTAATCATCCTTTACACCCTACATAGATGGAATTACAATAATCTAATTGGGTCAAAACAAGAGACTGGACATGTAATTGATATCAATTGAAAAAAAGGGCCTAATGTGCTTCAGCTCCCAAAGTAATTTAAAAAATGTAGTAACCACCAAGGACACTTGAGATTCAAAGGTTACATGCCGATCAACAACCCCTAAAATTTTTGGGTGCTGGATTTATGCCTGCTGAAACCTGGTGCAAAAATGCCGGCACCCAAGTCAGGTGTGGTTAGGCAAGATTCTGTAAATCCGCACGTAAATTTACTGAATGCCCCTGGCACTCCCATGGCCACACCCCCTTTTGAGATACATGCAATAGGAGTTAGGCACCATGCCTTATAGAATAGTGTGCATCTAGATGCGCATGTGAATTTTAATGAGTGCCAATTAACATCGATAATTGGTTGTTACCACCCAATTATTGATGGTTCAGAGCTCATTATATTCAACTTATTTGCGCATGCATCTCAGAACTGCGTCCAACATTGGGTGTGCAACTTTGGGCATCAATATGTAGAATCTGGGGTTAGAACGCAGTATCCAGGCACTAACTTTTTTTTATCGCCCTATTTACTAAGGTGTGCTAGCGTTTTTAGAATGCGCTAAAAATTAGCGAGCGCTAACGCTAGAGAAACCTATATATTCCTATGGGTGCCTCTAGTGTTAGCGCGCGCTAAATACATTAGCGAACATACAGCATGGCTTAGTAAACAGGGGCCCTTAGTGACCTGCAGAGAATCATCCCGTTGTTCTTACAATTGACAGCACTGCCGATTCTAAGGATCTGCCTCTTCCGGGCTAATTCAAAGGGCATCAGCAAAGTAGTTGTAAATCTGCACATGTCCAATACCTGACCCTGTGTTTTAAACCAATGGAATTATATCTGCTGGATCCTTTAAATGAAGTGACTAGTCAATTGTATATCTTAACCATTTCTCATAAGTATTTACAGATCAATATTCAACCTGCGGCGGTCAGTAATAAATATTCCAGTATAAAGCGGCCATCTACATTTACCTGCGTGCTGATGATATTCAGACCAGTACTTGGCTCAAGTTAGGACAGCCATTTCTGAATGAAAGCAGCTCTGCAAAGAACAGTGGGCTAAGATTCCTCAACAGTGATGTGAAAGACTGATATCGAATTATAGGAAGCGTTCGGTTGCAACTATTGCTACTTTAGGTGGTGTAACCAGTTATTAAGTTTAGGGACAGTTATTTTTTCACATGGGCGATATGGGTGTCAGATAACTCTGCTCCATAAATTGTCACTGCTTTGGCCGTGCCCCCACGTCCAGACTCACCTTTTCCAGTGATCTGGTTCTGCGGCTTCTCCGGACTGCCCTTTTCCTGCATTGATGCCTCTGCTGCCTGTTCCCCTGTTATCCAAGCCTCACTTCCACAAGCATTGCTGCCAGTGTGGGGGGGGGGGGGGGGGGGAGGTGCTGTTTCACTATCACATTTTCAATAATGAGGGACAGGCAAGCTCTGCAGGACTCCAGGGAACCTGTCTGCACGTAACAATTGAAAACACAATATTGAAGCTACCCCCCCCCCCCCCCCCCCCACTGAGCAATGCTGTTGGAGGACTCCTGCTCAGCTTAAAGGGAACAGTGCTTATGCCATGCAATGTCATTAACAGGTATAAACATGCGTGCCATCTACCACACGCTAAAGTCCCGTGTTAAGCTGCAGTAGTTGCAAATTTTACAGCTGAGATAATTTTATTTGGAGGGGGGAGAACACTTGGTGCCCATCCAATTCTTGCCTAGGCCCACCCAAAATCTGTTGTCTGACTACGCCCCTGCATAACAGCAACACCTTGTGATCAGACTGAGGTTAAATATGTACCAGAAACCACATAGATCTGCTTTGTGTACTCCAGACAAGGACTGCTGCTGAAACAGTTGGGATATGTGGCATAGGGGGGTCAGGGTTAAAATTGGAAACAATAACAACTAGTTCTGAATGAAAGATATTGGTGCTGTAGCCAGTGCTGATTCAGCTGGAGTGGAGGAGTAGCCTAATGGTTAGAGCACCAGTCTTGACATCCAGATGTGGCCAGTTCAAATCCTACTGCTGCTCAGTGTGATCTCAGGCAAGTACCCTCCATTGCCTTCAGTACAAACTTAGAGGCCCTTTTACAAAGGTACGGACGCTCGCTGGGCCATTTGTCCAATGCAACTGGAAAAAAGGGTTTTTGGGGGGGCCAGGAAATGGGCGTGCGTCAAAAAGAAAACCAGCGCGCGTCTATTTACAGCCTAAGCCCTTAACAACCCTCCATTGACTTAGTGGTAAGGGCTCACACGTTACCCGTGCAGTAACTTTCCAGCATGCTCCAACTGCCGATTACCACCGTGAACGCCTCTGCAGTAGAAAATAGAAAATTATTTTATACCACGCGTTTTGGCAAGCGCCAAATTCAAGATTACCACCAGGTGCATGTGCTAGCCTGGCGGTAATGCCAATTTTGGGCACTTACGTGTCTTTGAAAAAGGGACCCTTAGATTGTGAGCCCTCCAGGGAAAGAGAAATAGCCAGAATACTGAGTGTAACTCACCCTTGAGATACTACTGAAAAAGGTGTGAGCGAAATCATTAAAAAAAATAATAATAATAAAAAAACAAAGAGAAAATTGCTGAAAAAAAGGAAAAATGAAAACAAACCGAAAATAGTTCCTTCTACTGTAATATTAAAGATGAAGAACAATCAGAGCAAGATGAATAACAGGACTGAAGAGCACTAATGCAACGCATTTCATGCAACAGGGGAGTATTTACTGGTTCAATGCATCATGAAGATAACATCTCAGACATTTTAACAGACCACAGAACCTGTACACTCCATCAGCTCCTGGTGTAGAATCTGTGGTCTGCACCCCAGCTCCCTCAGAAAGTGTATGCTGCTTGCAACACTGGGTACAATCACCATCCTCTGCTGACATTTTGATGTTATGCTGGGATTTTTTAAATACTGCAATAAAAGTCAATTACACTCGCAGTCTTATAACCTATATGGCTCCCATTGCTGTTGTTTGTAAATTGATTGCTTTGTGAATGCTGCACTGTTAGTTCATTTCTTTGATGGCTCTGATTGTAAATTCATTACAGCCATTCCATATCACTGTGTTATCAACACCATCATCAGTAAGAATCCCCTTTTCTTTTGTGTCGATACTGAAGGTCTGGTTAATGGTTCTGCTATTATCTGCACTACAGATGTGAACAGGAAAGAGAAATTTGGTTTGTTTTTCAGTAATGTTTCAACTTCTTCCTGATCACTGCTCATTTTCTGTTTGTTTCACACATTTGCATTAAAAAAATGTTCATATGTTAAATGAATTTGTGGGTTATTTTAGAAGCTTTATTCACAATTTTCATGTGGAAACAAACACCTTCATTTATATGTGTATTTGTATACACAAATACCATATATACTCGACTATATGTTAAGTACATACGTATTGCTACACTGGGACAGACCAAAGGTCCAACAAGCCCAGCATCCTGTTTCCAATAGTGGCCAATCCAGGTCACAAATACTACTACTACTAATACCTGGCAAGATCCCAAAAAAGGTCAATACATTTCATGCTGCTTATCCCAGAAAAAAGCAGTGGATTTTTCCCAAGTTATTTTAATAATGGTCTATGGACTATTCCTTTAGGAAGTTGAACACCGCTAAGCTAACCACCTTTACCACATTCTCTGGCAACGAGACTATTCCTTTAGGAAGTTTAAACACCGCTAAGCTAACCACCTTTACCACATTCTCTGGCAACGAATTCCAGAGTTTAATTACACGCTAAGTGAAGAAGAATTTTCTCCGATTTGTTTTAAATTTACTACTATGTAGCTTCATCACATGCCCTAGTATTTTTGAAAAGAGTAAACAAATGATTTACGTCTACCCAATTCCACTCCACTCATTATTTTATAGACCTCCATCATATCTCCCCCTCAGCCGTCTTTTCTCCAAGCTGAAGAGCCCTAGTCGCTTCAGCCTCTCCTCATAGGGAAGCCATCCCATCCGCTTTATCATTTTCGTTGCCCTTCTCTGTACCTTTTCTAGTCACACTATATCTTTTTTGAGATGCGGTGACCAGAATTGAACACAATATTCGAGGTGGGGTCACCATGGACCAATACAAAGGCATTATAACGTTCTCATTTTTGTTTTCCATTCCTTTCCTAATAATACCTAACATTCTATTTGCATCCTTAGCTGCTGCAGCACACTGAGCAGAAGGTTTCAATGTATCATCAACGATGACGCCGAGCTCCCTTTCTTGGTTGGTGACTCCTAACGTGGAACTTACATTACGAGGCTATAACTTGGGTTCCTCTTTCCCACATACATCAACTTTGCACATGCTCACATTAAATGTCATCTGCCATTTAGACGCCCAGTCTCGTAAGGTCCTCTTGTAATTTTTCACAATCCTCTCGTGATTTAACAACTTTGAATAACTTTGTGTCATCAGCAAATTTAATTATCTCACTAGTTACTTCCATCTCTAGATCTTTATAAATATGTTAAAAGCAGGGGTCCCAGCACAAACACCTGGGGAACCCCACTATCTACCCTTCTCCATTTAACCCTACTCTCTGTTCTCTATCTTTTAACCAGTTTTTAATCCACAATAGAACACTACCTCCTATCTCACAACTCTTCAATTTCCTCTGGAAAAGTGATGACTAGAAAATCACTTAAAAACAACAGGGTTTCTTTATCTATGAGGATGACAATTTACCCCCCCCCCCCCCAACCACACCCCCAATCCAGTTGATCCTGGGCCAGCACCTCTCTCTCCTTCCCTTCCACCTCTGTAACTTTGTGAGTGTAAGTGCTTTGAAAATATAGTAACATAGTAGATGACGGCAGAAAAAGACCTGCACGGTCCATCCAGTCTGCCCAACAAGATAAACTCATATGTGCTAGTTTTTTGTGTATACCTTACCTTGATTTTTACCTGTCTTTTTCAGGGCACAGACCGTATAAGTCCGCCCAGTACTATCCCCGCCTCCCAACCACCAGCCCCGCCTCCCACCACCGGCTCTGGCACAGACCGTATAAGTCTACCCAGCACTATCCCCGCCTCCCAACCACCAGCCCTGGCACAGACCGTATAAGTCTGCCCAGCACTAGCCCCACCTCCCAACCGTCTCTGCCACCCATTCAAGGCTAAGCTCCTGAGGATCCCTTCCTTCTGAACAGGATTCCTTTATGTTTATCCCACGCATGTTTGAATTCCGTTACCGTTTTCCTCTCCACCACCTCCCATGGAAGGGCATTCCAAGCATCCACCACCCTCTCTGTGAAAAAATACTTCCTGACATTTTTCTTAAGTCTGCCCCCCTTCAATCTTATTTCATGCCCTCTCGTTCTACCGCCTTCCCATCTCCAGAAAAGGTTAGTTTGCGGATTAATACCTTTGAAATATTTGAACGTCTGTATCATATCACCCCTGTTTCTCCTTTCCTCCAGGGTATACATGTCCAGGTCAGCAAGTCTCTCCTCATATGTCTTGTAACGTAAATCCCATACCATCCTCGTAGCTTTTCTTTGCACCGCTTCAATTCTTTTTACATCCTTAGCAAGATATGGCCTCCAAAACTGAACACAATACTCCAGGTGGGGCCTCACCAACGACTTGTACAGGGGCATCAACACCTCTTTTCTTCTGCTGGTCACGCCTCTCCCTATACAGCCTAGCAACCTTCTAGCTACGGCCACCACCTTGTCACACTGTTTCATCGCCTTCAGATCCTCAGATACTATCACCCCAAGATCCCTCTCCCCATCCGTACCTAGCAGACTCTCCCCGCCTAACACATACGCCTCCCGTGCCGTCATCTACTATGTCACATAGGTTCTGGTGGTGGGATCTTGAGCTTCTCTATTTGAATGAAGACAATTTCACTAACCTCCAGGGCTCTGGGCCTTACTATAGCGCAGAACCAGGAATTTGGGCTAAAGGGACTTGCTCTGTCCTAGAGAGGAAGCAGAAGAAATGTAGTCAGAGCTGAACAGGCAGGATTTTGGTTTCTTTTGATGTTACTTATAGTGTGTACTAATGGTGGAAGTGTATAGAGCAATAGTGGAGAAGCTACTCCAGTCCCTAGTGGAGGGTCAGCAGCAGCAGCAGCAAATTGCACATGCTCAGAATGAACAGCAGCAACTTTCCAGAAATCCTTGGCGTTACAACAGAGCTCCCTGCCTCAGGTATCCCAGGTGCTTTACAGGTTTATGTCACAGACAAATCTTTCAGTCCATGTGTTAACAAAGTTGACTTCTGAAAATGAGTTTGATTACTCTTTAGTGAACTTTGAAATGACTTCCCAAATCGTCAACTGACTAGCTGCAACATAAGACTTTCTACCTAGAAAACCTGCTAACTAGCAGCAGCCAAGCCACAATCCAAGATACTAACCCAAATGGGAGGGCCATCTATGTGGAGGTTAAGAATACCATTTTGGAGTGGGTGGGGTGCATCCAGGAAGAATTTCAACAATAGTTTAGAATAGGGATGCTCCATACAAAAGACAGTCTATGAAGCTTTTTCTATAGAATCGTGGATGTTGTCTGGAAGTGGTTGCAACTGGAATAGAAGTCAGAAGAGGAGATAGCTGATATCATTCTCTTGGAAAATCTGTAGAGTGTTTGACTTCACCCATAAGACAATGGATTCCACCAACACCCCAAACTGACTTTAGAGAATGTTTTGGAGGTGGCAGTTCTCCACCAAGCTCAACCTGTGCCTGAAATATCCCAGAAAAGGAAGCCACCCGTGAGTCCAGCGAAACAGAAGGGCAAGGATGTGCCTGAAAACTTTTAACAGAGGCAACACCCTTGAGTCCAGGGAAGCAGAAGGGAAAAATCAGAGTATGTAGGGCAATCCTCGCTAAAGACCCAGCACCCAATGCCAGCCCAAGTTTGGGAACTCTACCTAGCCAATGGTTTCAACTGAGGCAAACTAGGACATTTTGCCAGACAGCTCCTCATAGTGAAAGAAGACACAGTGAATGCGAGTCTAGTGAATTCCTATACCTATAATGCAGGTGTTCAACAGGGCATGGATGAGCTGAGGGGGAGGATATGTGATGGAGCGTATTGTAAGCTGCCAGTCCCTCTTAACATATTTTGTGTTAATATAGACTTGCTTTACTTTTATCCCCTTGTCTAGCTTTATCTGTCAAGGCCAACGTTCAACACTCGCTCATAGGGGCTAATTCTTTAACAATGCACCTATATAAAGGCATCCAGAGAGTGGAGGAGTGGCCTAGTGGTTAGGGTGGTGGACTTTGGTCCTGGGGAACTGAGGAACTGAGTTCGATTCCCGGCACAGGCAGCTCCTTGTGACTCTGGGCAAGTCACTTAACCCTCCATTGCCCCATGTAAGCCGCATTGAGCCTGCCATGAGTGGGATAGCGCGGGGTACAAATGTAACAAAAAAAAAAATAAAAAAAATACCTATGTGGCATCTTCTATTCTATAAAAGAAAGTAAGCACCAATGTTCTTTATGGTGTAGCATGATATGAAAAATTTTCAGAGTTATTGATTTTGATATATAAAATATACAGCTGCAAAGACTTATTGGAACAGTATCAGATAAACTGGTCTGACCATCACCCTTCCATGTAACAAAGGCTAGTCTGGTGGACACTTAGATTGTCAATCACTACATCTCCAAAGAACAAAAGTCTGCATATTGAGAGCAATCAAAAAGACTGGATGAAAGTCACAGACAATGACTCAGAGACTGAAAAGTCCATCTACCCAACTAATCTGACATCTACGCCAGACTCTTTTAATCCTGTCAAATATGGATGTGTATTTACCAGCAGATGTCCAGACAGAAAGTCTTATGTCATTAAAACATGTGACCAGTTACCATGCTCTATCTCAAAACTAGATGGAACTCGTTTCCAGCTATCCCTGAGTTTTAATTGGATCGAGTACAACCCACCTGACTTCAGCCTATGATCCAACAAGAGATTATAAAAAGCCTGGAACATTTTCAGTTTGCTCTCTCTTCCTCTTCTCTCTGGCCCTGCTCTGCCTCTTTGTCCTCTCTGAAGCTTCCTGTGGACCTTCACTGAGCCTTCCTGGACTTCACACACATCCGAGATAAGATTCTCTCCAGGCTCCAGCAACAATTCTGCAACAAGTGAATTATTAATCCAGCCTAATTTATAATTCAGCCTTTCTAATCTTGAAAAGCACATTTCCCTTGTGAAAGATCGCTAAAAACTGCCTCTCTTTTAACAATATTACATTACCTGTATTGTAAATAAACATTTTAAAGTTAAATATATGGTCTTTATGATCTGAGCACATGTCCTTAAACCTTACAGTGCAGGTTAATGTAATTATTTAATTCCCCGTTTCTTACATATCCTATATTTATTTTTTATTTTATTTATTTAAAGCATTTGTATCCCACATTTTCCCACTGGTTGTAGGCTCAATGTGGCTTACAATAGGCTAAGTCAAGAATACATACTAATGGCATATTAAAAACATTACAAACAGTAAGTTAAAGTTTGGTATTGTATTAAACAACAGAAAAGTAAAGAAAATAGATTCAAGTGTTGCTGGATTAATTTGAGACCAAGAAGTTGAACTGATTATGTTGCATCTGGAGAGTAGACCTTTTTGAATAGGACGGACTTTAATCATTTCCTAAACTTTAGATAGTTCTGGGTTGATTTAACTAATTTAGGTAAGGCGTTCCACAGTCGAGTACCCAAAAAAAGGGAAGTTGGAGGCATAAATTCATGTACACATCTCCACCCACCTATATCTTCTACTACTCTGCTATACTCAACTTATATTTTCCCTATCAGGCTTCACTATCAATAATCTGTGATCCCTATTACTATGTAAGCTACATTGAACCTGCTTTGAGTGGGAAAGCGTGGGGTACAAATGTAATAAATAAATAAATAAATAAATAAATACGAAGATCTGTATTTGAGGCCAAAACAATCCGGATAGTGCATGTTTAAATAAGATCGGGAGGAATTAGATCTGTTTCTGGGTGGTAAGTCAATTAATTCTATCATATAGTCTGGTACAATGCCATAGATGATTTTGTGAATCAAGGTATAGGCCTTGACAGGAAGCCAGTGAAATTTTTCCTGAAGGGGCTTAGCAGATTCAAACTTGGATTTTCCGAAAATCAATCTTGCTGCTGTGTTCTGGGCAGTCTGAAGTTTCTTAAGTAAATGTTCCTTGCATTCAACATAAATTCCATTACAATAGTCCAATTGGCTCAACACCATCGACTGAATCAGTTTACGGAAAACTGCTAGAGGGAAGAAAGGTTTTATTCGTTTGAGTCTCCTCATCGAGAAGAACATTTTCTTTGTGGTGCAATTTATTTGAGATTCCAGGGTTAAGTGACTCCTAGAAGTTGTCGATTGTGACTCCTAGAAGTTTTAAGCTATCCACAATAGGGAGGGAGAGGTTGGGAGTATTTAAAGTGGTGGGATTGTATTTATTATACTGTGAAGATATAATAAGACAGTGCATCTTTTAATAATTCTCACCTCCAACGTTCTATTCGTCTTGCTGGCTGTGACCTTGGCTCCTTCGGAGTTGGTCTGCTAGGCTCCGTAGCTCAGGCTGATGTCACATAGAACGCCAGAGCCAGAGGAGGATGGGCGAAAGGGGCAGGGTACAGGGGTGGAGGCGGAGCTTCAAAGAGAAACAGAACCGATGAGGGGCCTGGAACTGGAAGGGAGGGAAGGAGAAAGGGAGGGAAAACGATCCTGGAACTGGGAGAGAGGGAGGGACGAGAGAAAGTGCGACCGAGACGGAGGGACCGAGCAAGGCCGATACCGGGACAGCGGGAGGGCGCAGAGAAGCCAAGTGCGAAGATGGCGGAGGCTGCGGTGGACATCGACCCAGATTTTGAGCCGCAGAGTCGGCCCCGCTCCTGTACTTGGCCTCTGCAGCAGCTGGAGGCGGAGAGGCGTGGGACGGAGGGGCAGGAGCCGGCGGTGGAGGAGGCGGGAGGATCCCGGCCGGAGGGCAGAGCCCCGGTCCCCGCGCACAAGCCACTGCCACCCTGAACAAGCTGGCCCTAGACATGGGAGGCACAGAGAAGTCCTGGCACTGCTGCATCTGAGAGAACAAAAAATAAAACGAGCACCACACACACGTCCACGGAGGCAACAGACGAATAGTGCAGCCGACAGCAACTCCTGATGCCCAACACGCGGTGAGTGGCCGAGGTCCCTGAGCCCAACTACCCTGAAACTCGGAGAGAGGGAAAGAGGGGGGAGGGACCCTGAAACTCAGGGAGGGGGGGCCCTGAAACTCGGAGGGAGGGGGGCGACCCTGGAACGGGGAGGGGGGGATGACCCTGGAACGTGGAGGGAGGGGGGCCCCTGGCACACACTCATTCTCACACACAGTCTCTCTCTCACAGACACACTCGCACCCAGTCTCACTCTCTCTGTCACACACACACACTCGCACATTCACTCTCTCTCTCTCTCACAGACACACTCGCACCCAATCTCACTCTCTCTGTCACACACACACACTCGCACATTCACTCTCTCTCTCTCTCTCACACAGTCACTCTCACACACACTCTCCCAAACATACACACTCCGAGGAAAACCTTGCTAGCGCCCGTTTCATTTGTGTCAGAAATGGGCCTTTTTTACTAGTTCTTATCATATTACATTACAATGGAATACTAGCATAACAGGTGAAATGCACGCCTATAATTTTGGCGAGAGCACTTATGCCAGCCATAGAGCTTTGTGCCAGAGATATACAAGTAACTTATAGTGTTCTGTAAATTCTGCGCATGTGAATCCTGTTGTACTCCACCCAGACTCTGCCTATGTGTATACCTACCTGTGAAATACTTGATATGTGCTTACCTTGTTAGCATGCGTGAATATTTACAGAATAGTACTCAGGAGGATTTTTAGGATTTTCTCACATATATGCAGGTATTCTAACCATTTCCATACATAATCAACACATAAATATTAGTGCCCGCTATACAGAATTACTTCCTAAATGTGTGATAAAAACAACAACGTAAATCAGTGTACTGTTATTCAGTATGTTTTTCAGTATGTGACAAATAAGAGATTCGTAAAGTTGCAATAAACTAAAAGCCCAGAGATTTAAAAAAACAAAAAATAAAAATCAGATGAAACCACTTAAAAAGGACTCCTTAATACACATACATTCATATAATTTTGTGCATATATGACATAGGAACCAGAAGAACAAAGTATTTAAGTAGCATTCTCTTGAAGGGGGAAGAAGTACACTCAGAGGAGCCATTACCCACCAGTTTTTCCCCCAAAAAAGCAAGTTGACTTGGATCAAAGCACAATTCATTATTCCGTCATAATTCATCCTACCTTGACAAGGAAATTTTAAAGTAAATTCTCAACCAAGAAGAATCTTCTCCTGGCAAACTGAAACATATTTCCTGCACCTCACTTGGGTGGGTTTAGATAAACTGAGTAACACAAGAAACCTCTGCACCCCCTCCCCTCCCCACGCGCACAGACATGCACACACACACACAAATACCCTAACTCTATTCTGGAAAAGTAATTTTAAATGTCAATTCTTATGTGTCTTCAGGAGAAATGTAACAAGGTGTTTCTTGACAAATCTTTCTTCATTCATTTTCAATTCCTATTAAGCCCTCAGGCACATCATCTAATACATTTCACTTCTTAAAAACAAGCCCACATGTTGCAAGTAGCAAATTAAAAATTACTGAAGGAGACTCCCCTCAGTTTTAAGCACTTCTCTACTCATTATGCTTAAAAATATCTAGAGGGAAAAATTTGCACACTTTAGGAAAGTGTATTAGTTTTATAATATTCCGCTAAATCACGTTCTACAGCATTTCCATCTTGAACAGAAGGAAAATGTTATCCCTCATTGCAGATGTATTGGCATCTTGATGTGCAGAAACCTACTTCTTAAGTACTGATGTAATTTTACTATGTAGCTCCAAAGTTTTTCAAGCTTAAAATCCAGCTGTTGAATCATATTGGTTACAGGCTAAGCTCTTTAGAACAGTCTTTTCCAAAACAGACTAAACTATTCAGTGCTGACATCTTCAAAGCACTTTTCTGATCAACTAATACAACACATTTTCTTCATAATGCAAATCTAAACCCTAGTTGTCAACAATGTTAGTCCTGGTATAGATAACCACAGAGGAAGTGATCAATTTAGCAGCACTCCCTCAGCAGGTCATTTTAAAGCTGCTCTTGTCCAACCTCATCTCCCCCCATACCCCCAATCTTCTCATTTGCAAATAAAACTGACTCCATCTCTACTACTAGAGCAGAGAAATCTCTAGCAATATGAAATAATGACTGAACAGCGTACAGCTGTGCTACTGCAAGGAGAGACACAATTTTGATATCTCTTTTTACTGTTTAGTTTTGTCACTTCACAAGTTTGTTGCTTGAATTTAATAGAATTTAAATGAAGAGATTAAGCATTGCTAATGAGGTTAAGACTCAACTAATCTTTACCTGGCCTTACTAGCTTTTTTTTTTTTTTTAGAGTGAAAAGTTTAGAGAACATATTTAAACCGGGTTTGAGGATTAGGGTACATGGGGTTATAGCATTCAACTCCTGAGAGGTTAATTGCATTAAAGCCCTCTCAGTGAAATTACTAATTAAACCTCCAAGAACACAGAGTATTCAAATTTTAAGGAATTTAAAATTTGTTAAGCTTTCCCTAATCCATTTGGTACCTAACAAAATATAAGGTACACACATCAGTCTAGCAGCAAGATTGAGGTTATATAGTCTTAAGCAATTAATGCTACATCAGGGGCGTAGTCAGACTTCGGCAGGAGGAGGTTCAGAGCCCAAGGTGAGGGGGCACATTTTAGCCCCCCCGGCGCAACCGACCCCCCCCCCCCGCCATTCTAACCCCCCCCACCATTGCCGAACCCCCAGCCACCCAACTTTGACCCCCCCCCCCCGCCGACAACCCAACCCCCCTCCCGCCACCGCCTACCTTTGCTGGCGAGGGACCCCAACCCCCACCAGACGAGGTCCTCTTTTTCCCAATCCCGCGCAAGGCTTCGTTCTAGTCTGACGTCCTGCACGTTGTCAGACTAGAACGAAGCCTTGCGTGGGATTGGGAAGAAGAGGACCTCGGCTCGGCTGGCGAGGTTTGGGGTCCCCCGCCAGCAAAGGTAGGCGGCGGCGGGAGGGGGGTCGTCAGGTCATCGGCAGGGGGGTCCAGGGACAAATCTATGGGGGCACAGGCCCTCGTGGCCCCATACTGGCTATGTCCCTGTGCTACATATACAATTATCTGCCTGATCAAAAAGGGTCATATGAATGTATCTGGTGCAAGGAGCTCCTGGCTCTCAGAATGAGTATGATCTCTGGAGTCTACAATTACAGGCCTGGAGAAGTCAAGGCAGTCAGAGTATATATAGTGAAAATATTCAGGAACAAAGTAGAATGGTACCAATTCCACTCGGACACTCCTTCTGTTGTTTTGGTGGATGAAGATCAGCTAAAAGGAAAGCATCAGCTCAGAATGATAGCTGGAACTTGCCCTCCCAGCAATGCCTTACTTAATTCTCATGTAATACCCCACAGAATGGGTATTACTCAGTGGCGTACTGAGGGTGGGATGGTGGGGGCGATCTGCCCCGGGTGCACGCTGCAGGCGGGGTGCAGGGAGCAGCCGCGCGGCTGTTGGCTCCACTGGTTCCCTGCTCCGTCTGATGTTACTTCCTGTTCTGGGGAAGGGAACTGGCGGAACAAACAGCCATGCAGCTACTCCCAGCACCCCCAGGAGGTAAGAGCAATACACCCGGTGGGGGGGGGGGGAGGGTTGAGGTGCTGCGCCTGGGGGGAGGGGTGCAGAGTGGCGATCCGTCCCGAGTGGCAGCTGACCAAAGAACACCACTAGTATTACTAGAGTGATAGATTTTTACAGAGCCTTGGGGGGGAGGGAGGTCTCTGCTAGAAGGCTGGAATGACAGGAAGTCCTTGGGTGGGAGGAGGTCCAGCCCATGGGGAGTGGTTCTGAAATAGAATGCAGGAGAAAAGAGTTGCCCTTGTAGTGAATTACAAGGGGGTTGGAGTTGCAGAGGGGATAAAGATTGGAATTATGCCCATGACATTGTCTTTGGTTGCCTGATGGTCCCCTGCCAAAAGACCAGGAGGAGGAAAGGAGAATCCTAAGTGAGGAGTGGGATCACTGGCCATAAAGGAGGATTGCAGCTCATGAAAGCAGCAACCGGGATACTATGTGTGCTATGCGTGGGAAGAGGAGAGACCCAGCCAGGGAGCAAGGGATTGGAGCTAGGGAGAGCTTAGTCCCAGGACCAGGGTAGATCCAGAGGGATGTCACTGCTGGATCAAACCAGAGGAAGATCTGAGCCCGCAGAGATTGAATCTGTGCTGGGAGGAGGAGAAACAGCCACTGAGAATAGCACTGCCTTACAGGATAGGCATGGACAAGTGAACTGTACATATTTGGTGCCCATGAGGTATCCCTGTAAAATATACCTGAGAGAAGTAGCAAAGGAGCTCCCCTGAGGAATACCAGAAGAATTGGATCTAAGTTGGAGTTATGTGCTGTTTGAACTGCTTAATAAAGTTCTGAAGTACTGCCTGTTGAAGAGTTGGAAGAAATAAACGGTTTGAGTTTGATCATATTGCACACACCTAATGAAAGGCTGTGCTTCACCATGATAGCTGCTCTGCTCACTATACCCACATGCTGCTCATGTTTGGTGAAACAAATCTATGTAGATTTTATAAGAAAAAGCTGGAGACAGTTACTCAGCTCATAACTGGCTAACTATGGGGGTCATTTACAAAGTCAAGCTAGCATTTTTAGCTCACGGTAAACGCTGAGACACCCATTATATTCCTAGGGGCATCTCAGCATTTACCACCAGCTGATTTTTACTGTAAGCTAAAAACGTTAGTATGGTTTTGTAAAAGGCCCCTTTGTGATGGACTATTCTGCCAGGATTCTAGATATTCAAGTAGATAAGATGTCCATGCTTCTTCAAGTAAATAAAATAGTGAAATCTTCATTTAAATTTAAAATCAGAGTAACTAGAAAATATTTTGAATTTAATATTTTCACGATTACAATTCAGTCACTTTTGCTTTCACAAACTGATTATTGGAACATAATTTATTTGGGATGCCCTAGATCTATTTTTAAGAAATTGCAAACTATAGAAAATATGGTTGCCAGATTAATATTTTCAGCTCATAGGCATGACAGCATTAATCCTTTCTTGGTAAGGTTACACTGGTTACCAGTGGAGGCACAGGTGGAGTTTAAAATCTGCATGCTTATATTTAAAATTTTATATGGTGTTACCCCAGAAGACATGAAGTCTATGGTACAAGTATTATCAGGGGGCAATAAATAGTCTTCAAAATCAAAAGCTGTTAAGTTTTCCCAAGTTCGTCTAAAATTAAATCCAAGAAACTTTTTTCATCTTCTATATTATATCACGGGGTTAGGGTCTGGAATTCATTGCCTTCCTCTATCCGAATAATAGATTAGAGAATTTTTAGAAAAGCAGTAATGATCTTTTAATTCCATAAGTTCTGAATTATCAAGGGTTAATTCTTAACAGTTGATGTTTTTATGGTAAGTTGGGGGCTAAATTATTATTATTTTTTTTTTAGAGATTAATATACACGGAGGAATCATAATTGAAAGGGGCGCCCAAGTTTTCCTGAGGACGTCCTCGCAGGACGTCCCAGCGAAGGGGCGGGGAAACCCGTATTATCAAAACAAGATGGGCGTCCATCTTTCGTTTTGATAATACAGTCGGGGACGCCCAAACCTTGACATTTAGGTCGTCCCTAGAGATGGTCGTTTCTGATTTTCAGTGATAATGGAAACTAAGAACACCCATCTCAGAAACGACCAAATGCAAGCCCTTTGGTCATGGGCGGAGCCAGCATTCGTAGTGCACTGATCCCCCTGACATGCCAAGACACCAACCGGGCACCCTAGGGGGCACTGCAGTGGATTTCAGAAAAAGCTCCCAGGTACATAGCTCCCTTACCTTGTGTGCTGAGCACCCCAAAACCCACTACCCACCACTGTACACCACTACCATAGCCCTTATGGTTGAAGGGGGGCACCTACATGTGGGTAGAGTGTGTTTCTGGTGGGTTTTCAAGGGCTCACATTTACCACCACAAGTGTAACACAGCTGGCTCTCCTCCCCTCCCCCCCCCCCCCGAGCTACAGGGTCCCAGGCTCCGAGTCCAGTATATACCTGAAGAAGGCAACCAACCTGGTGGTCCAGTGGATTCTTAGGGAGATCTGCACCTAATTTATGTGTGGGGATTTACACCAGGTTTTCATTGGTGTAAATGGTCGAGCCTAAATGTAGTCATGGCAAATGGGACGGTGTGGGACCTTGAGCATCTGCACATGCTCAAAGCCTGCTAGCTCCCAGCGGGACTGGGCAAGCCTTGAGCACGCACATATGCTAAAGGCTCCTCACCTGTCCAGCTTGCAGTTACAGTTCAGTATCAGTGATAGTGTCAGTGTGCAGGCGATACAGATAAGGAGAAACGCTAGTCACAGCAGGGGGGGGGGGGGGGGGGGAGGGGAGAAATATGTGGCTAACATCTTTGAACTAGATATCAAGGGGTCCTTTTACTAAGGTGTGCCGAAAACTGGTCTTTGCTGTATTGGACGCATGTAGGTCTCTTTTTCAATGCACCTGCAAAAAAGGCCTTTTGTTTGTTTTTTTGGCGAAAATGGACATGCGGTAAAATGAAAATTGATGCATGCCACCCATTGACTCAGCGGTAAGGTCTCACGCGTTAACTGGACTGTAATCGTCAGTGCATGTACAATGCCAATTACCACCCGGTTAGCAATCTTTTCACATCGTTATAGTGCGCCTATATAAGCAGCCACCTGGGAACAGGATACAGTAGAGGTATTGTACAGGTGGGTGGGTGAGATTCCCCCCGCCCCTCCACAAATAGCCCATTGTGCAACTTGGGCTATCTTTGAGCTCCTTTTGGGCGCAGGTTGGGATGTAAAAATCTTTCCCATCTGGCAACCCTGTCAATTAGAATAAATCCTCAATCCCAAAGTTGGGCATAAATCCCGACCTTACATACTAATCTACAAACGGCACCCAACTTGGAGCATGTTTATACAAGTGTTCAGTGCACAATTTTTTTGGCGACCAAATTTGAGCAGCATTTACTGAATATGGTCCTATGTGCATTCACACACTACACCCCCAAGCACACGAAATCACATTCTCCTAGCTCTTGTAGAGAGAGAGGAAATAAACTGAGGATTGAGAGTACTTATTAAAAGCATTCTGATACAGAAGATAGAAATTATACTGTCCTCTATCTGCTCCAACTTGCTGTGCTTACTTTGAACAATGCAATTTACACCTCTAATCTCCACAATTAATCTTGCCAAACTGCACACCAGCAAAATTTTACACCAATATTAAATCATAACATAAAGGAGTGTAATAACTCCCATTACGCACTTTAGCCTTAATGTACCACAATACTAATGGCTCCAAAATATGTCTTTAAGCATCAGATAAATCAAACCTCTAGCCTTTTTTTGCCCTGCTCTGTAAGAAAGAGGATCTGAATCCATTGTTTAAAAGTATAACTTCAATCGGGAAAATTATCTTTATGCAAGAGCAAACTACAAGAACAGAGCAATGGCCAGTGTTCACTATTAATTTTTCCTTCAGAACTTGAGAACATTCATGATTGAGCAGTCTGGGAAACAACAGTTTTAATATAGTATGTCTTCTTTATAAATTTTGGCCTATCCCAAATTTAAGAGAAGGGATTTTTCTTCAGTTCTCAATGCAAAAGAGAAATCAGCACACCAAATCTTAATTTATCATTGTAATGTTTGTCCCTGCCAAACCACCAGAAGAGACTGGCTGTGAAAACCCATTACAAGACTGATCAGACAGCAAATTAAATAGCTGCTCGAATTTAGTTTGTTCTAGAAGCCTTATGTTTTGCCTCTCAGATGTCCTAGCTTTTTGAAGCATCCTATTTTTTTTCATAACTTTCATCCACCATTAACTATAACAAAATATACATAGAGAAACAAAAATAGGTCTGGTGATATGCTATGGTAGGTGTACACCTGCTGTGTAGCAGACCTCTATAGCTTGGGCAGAAGCACACACTAATTTTAGAAATGTGTCTGGCCAAAATGCGCCAACTCCTCAGTGTCTTTCTGCCAAGCTCACAGACTAGTCAAAGGGTCCCCTGAAAGCGGTTTATTAACTCAGACCAAATTTTCTCTGCTTTGTTTTGAGTGAACTGAAATGACGGCTGCGCGGGGGAGGAGGGGGTGGAAAGTGGAAACATTATAAATTGGCTTCCTGGCAGGTCACGTGATGTACTAAGAGAGTAGGACGTGTGTCCCTGCTCTCCGAGGCCCAACGCCCGAAATTGATAAAAAAATCTGCGTTTCTACCTCATCTCTGAGCAACTAGCGACACCATTTGGTCAGCGATATCACCGATGGACAAGTTTGTTGATAAACCCTCCAAAATCATGCCGGCACACAATGCGAAGAAAGACAAGGACCCGCCGAGAGCGGCGAATCTCGGCGCGGACCAACAACTGCAGAAAAGCAGACTGCCCTTCTTGGAGGAACAGCTCTCGCAACTTGCACAACTGACGGCAGAGGTAGTACAAGCGCTGGAGCCCAGGCTGGAGCGCATATCGACGCAGATTGAAAACTTTGAGACGCGACTGGCAGAGGAATCGCAGCGGATCGGAGATCTGGAACACAGAGTCTCCGAACTCGAAGACACGTGCACCCTGCTGTTTCAACAAATTTGTCAGCTGCAGACCTCAGTGACAACACTCTCTGACAAGGTAGACAAACTTGAGAACAGAGGCAGGCGAAGCAACCTACGAATGATCGGCCTACCCGAATCGATTGGAGACTCCACACTTGCAACGGTAGTGGAGAACTGGCTGAAAGAGGAGTTTGCCTTGTCGGATCACGCGGGGGCCCTGTGCTTGGAAAGGGTGCATCGCATAGGCCGTATCCAAGATGGCCACCAGGCCCCACGCGCTGTTAACTTGAAAGTACATAATTACCTACACAAACAAGAGATCCTGCGGGGCTATCACTTGAAGACAGAGGCTACAAAATATGATGGACATTTGATCAGAATATTTCAGGATTTCTCTGCCCCACTCCAAGAGCGCCAGAAGAAATTTACCCCACTGTGCCGCCGGCTTCAAGAGCTGCACGTCAGATTTATGCTTGTTTACCCAGCTGTGCTGAAGATCCACCATGAGGGACGTTGGAAGGCGTTTGAATCGATAGATGCGGTAAAAGCCCACATCACGGAACTTGAGCAGCAACAAGCAGACCCGAATGGACAACTAGTGGGAGAGTGATCAAGCCCAACTTTGAACGCGCTGCAGCACACTAGTGTAACAAGAGATGAGGTTTGGAAATTTGTACCGGTTGAGGGTGGGGAGGCCTCGAGCATGGAAGGGACTTCTCAATTAATAGTAGCATTTGATGCACGGGGGAAGGGAATTAGATTGGTTCAATGGGGGGAGGGGATAGTGAAGTGCTTTGGGGGGGAGGGTGGGAAGATAGGGATGGGGAACGCACAGGATTTAATTGCACAAGTTAGAATATCTAGCAGAGAAGGGCCCACCACACATCAGTACATGAGCTGCCTAGTGGTAAGGAGGGAAGTGGTTACCAGAAGTCTCAGGGGTAAGGCTGGGTGCCCAGGAGACGCGCCACAGTACATCTTGGGGCACACTCAATCACAGACTCAGTCCTGCTTCGAATAAGGTGCGCTTGATCTCCTGGAATGTGGGCGGCATCTCCTTCCCAGTTAAGAGAACCAAGATTTTAGCAGCCCTAAAAAGGCACTGGGTTGGGATAGCCTGCCTCCAGGAGACAAGACTTTCCCAGGAAGAGCACGAAAAACTGAGGTGATCTTGAATGGGAGAGGTGTGTTGCTCACCAGCTGTGGGAAGGATGAGTTTATGCCCTCAGGGAGGATGTTTCATTCCCTCCATTCTGAGTTGATGTTGAAAACGTTCCTTTTTGAAAAAACTTACTCCATTAGTAATTCTGCTTATTAGTCACCCTAATTGTTGTTAGTGTTCTCTCCTTATTCTGCTGTAAAATTCATGTGTTGTACTTCTCTACTTCTGAAATTCATGTAAGCCACATTGTGCCTGCAATTGTGGGAAACTGTGGGGTATACATGAACCATAAATAAATAAATAAATAAATAAAGGGGGGGGGGGTAGCTATATTAATTCACAGATCGCTTATGTGCAAGACAAAACTAGAATTCAAAGGCGATGAGGGGAGGATGGTAGGGGTCCAGATTAACTTGCAGGGCAGGGAGATGCTTCTGATGTCAGCTTACGGCCCCAACACAACACCATCAGGTTTCTTTGCCCAAATATTAGCATGGTACCGGGGGCACCATCCGCTCCCACTGATCTTAGCGGGAGATATGAATCAGGTGATGGACGTAAACCTAGATCGGTTTAAACACCCACAAATGAAAGCGTCACCCGCCCCCTCTGTATTAGAAACATTTTGTCAGGAAATGGGACTGGTGGACCCATAGAGAATACTACACGGGGAGGAGAGAGATTATACCCACACATCCAGGGTCCACCGGACACAGTCCAGAATAGACTACATCTTAACTTCCCAGATTCTATTCCCTCAGGTTTTGGAAGCCATCATAGGCCCAGAAGAAATCTCGGATCACTCCTTAATATGGGTAGACCTCGAACCAACTTCATTTTTTAGTCAGCCGCTGGGGTGGAGATTCCCTGCCTACTTGTCTCCCTCCAAAGACTTCACCATATATCTACAAAAGAAATGGGAGGAGTTTGCTTCACATAATCAGCAACATCTAGAGGATGTAGTCCTGTTCTGGTCCACGGCCAAGGCTGTGCTCCGGGGCGAGATCATCGCTTACGTCAGTAAACGGAACCGGCAAATTGCCCAAGGGGTTGTAGCTTTAGAACGACAGCTTAGAGCAGCAAGGCGAGCATATGTTAGAACACCGACCCAGGCAAACTATGAAATACTTACGTCCACCAGGGTGGCGCTTAATAGTTTGTTGCATGAACGGGTAACGAGATCCCTCCTGTACAAGAAATACAAGCTACACAAATATGGAGACAAGGCGGGAGGAATGGTTGCCAGACTCGTGAAAGGCACGCGAAAAGCCCACTTCATCACGGCGCTTCGTACATCGACGGGGGGAATAACACATGACCTGCATGAGATCGCGCAGACTTTCCATCAACACTTTACCACCCTGTACCAAGGAAAATGGGAGAGGGTAGGAACACGAGAGGCCATACAGCCGTACCTGAAAGATGTAGGGCTAGAGATAATACCTGAAGCCCAATTACTTGTCCTCAATGCTCCGATATCAGCCAAAGAGTAACAAAAGGCGATCGGTGCGCTGAAGTTATACTCAGCGCCAGGACCAGATGGTCTCTCCGGAGAGTTCTATAAATTGCTTAGCGCACAGATTGTAGGGCCACTGACCGAGTACCTTAACACCATGGTGGAGACAGGACACTTCCCTCTACATGCCAATACGGCGTTAATTAGCTTGATCCCCAAAAAAGACAGACACCTGCTGCAACCCAACTCTTATAGACCTATCTCTCTGATCAATGTAGAGATCAAACTGTTATCCCGTATACTAGCGGAGAGATTAGCACCACTGATGTCGAGTCTCATTAAAGAGGAGCAAGCGGGTTTTGTCCGGGGCCGCCAGTCGGTGTTGAACACACGCAGATTGATTCTTGCAATGTTAGCTAACCCATATCTTGGTGAACAGAGATTGGTGTTGAGCCTGGACGCGAAACGCGCATTTGACCAGGTAGAATGGCCATTTATGTTTGAAACTTTGAAAGGCATAGGGCTAAGTGGGTGGTTTCTTGGCGCCATAGAAACACTTTATACGCAACCACAAGATATGATTCGGGTCAATGGGGTTCAAACTACAGGATTTGACATCGGTAGAGGCACTCGCCAGGGTTGCCCTTTATCCCCGCTACTTTTTCTGCTAGCGCAAGAACCTCTATTAATGAAGATCCGCGCACAGGACAACATAAAGGGGATTAGGGTCGGTGTGGGAAGCCTATTGATGTGGGCGCTAACCTGGCGGTAACCTGGGTTATTAGTAATTAGGTCTGATTGTATAAAATGGGACCTGTGTTAAAATAGCATGAGTTAGTGGTAAAATAATACATCTTAACTGAAGTCCAAATTGATAACTTCTCCCCTTACTGTGAAGAGTTTCCGTCTCTGGTAACTAGAGCTGAGATTGTGATGTCATAATGCCTCATTCCACAATGCCTAACAGCCAACCTCATCAGTGGTGTCACAATGGCTTGATTTCCTATACTTGGCTCACTTTTATTACAAGATGGAAAACAAAAGAGAAGCAGACCATTTTGGAAAAGCAGTCTTTAAAACTCCCAGATATCAAACAGTGTTGCAGACATAGCCATGTTTTGCCAGATGGCTGCATCAGGAGCAAGAAACACCAGCTGGTGTAAAGTTCAGGTTTCACCAAAACTGATAAAAACAGTTCCTCAGTCTGGGTTCCAGTTTTGATGGAACCTAAGACTTTACACCAGCTGGTAATTCTTGCCCCTGATGCAGCCTTCTGGTGAAACATGGCCATGTCAGGCAATGCTGTTTGATATCTGGGAGCTTCTTTTCCAAAAAGGTCTGCTTCTCTTTTGGTTTCTATCTTGGATATCATGGACCATTTGCCTTGTTGTTTTCTGAGTCGATCACATCTATTATATACAGTAGTGATTTCGATTTCTAGAGATATTTCTTGTTTCTTTAATTAAGGAGGGAAGTTATCAACGTGGGCTACTGTTAAGACAGGTTATTTTAATGTTAACCCCAGTTATTAGTAACTAAGTCTCACTGCATAAAATGGGACCTGTACTAAAACAGCATAACTTGTGGTAAAATAACCCATCTTAACGGTAGCCCACTTTGATAACTTCCCCCCTCAATGTCAAGAGTTTCAGTCTATGGTAATCAGAGCTGAGACTGTGATGTCATAATGCCTCATTCCACCAATGTCTAAGAGCCAACCTCATCAGTGATGTCAAAATAGCTTGATTGCCCTATACTTGGCTCACTTTTATTACATACAGTAGTGATTTCAATTTCTAGAGACATTTCTTTTTTCTTTAACCAAGGAGGGAAGTTATTAACATGGGTTACTGTTAAGATGGGTTATTTTACTGTTAGCCCTAGTTATTAGTAACTAGGCACGAGTTAGTGATAAAATAACATCTTAATGGTACCCACTTTGATAATTTCCCTCAGAATGTATTGTCAAGGGGGAGAACACGGGGGGGGAGGGGGAGAATGGGCAGAACATAGCCATGGCTCCCACTTACAGGCACAACATACAGAATATTGTACGCTATGTGTGTCTCTGCCACACTTAAATATTTGCACTTACACCAGCTTTCTTGCTGGGGTAAGTGCGGGGACCTAGATGTTAGGCAAGTCCGGGTTATACTAATATTCTATAAGGGGTCCTAGGCACCTAGGTTCCTTTATAGAATAGGTTCCTACTGTTTACCCTTGGGAAACCTAATGGAAACACCCAGTTACAGAATTACTCCTTAAATATTTACTATGGTTCAGAAAGGTAGGCTAAGAGGGGGCATTTTCAAAAAAATGTCTAAGTCCAACCCCCCCCCCCCCCCCCCCCAAACATCCTGCTCATAAAGACCAAAAAAAACAGGGCATGTCTAGAATTCCTGTTTGATTACAGATATCCAAAATGAATAGCCATTTTCCAAAGTGAAAAGTCCAACTTTTTTTTTTTGTAAATGTGATCTCTCCAGGACCTGAAACATACATACGGTACCTGAATGTATACCACTTCAATAGCCTTCAGGCTTGCAGGTGTCCTCTATATTAAGATAGTATGTAGGTATTTTTCTGATTCTGGAAAGCTCAGTATTCTTTAAAAAAAAAAAAAAAAAAAGTGCAAAGTGGAACCTGAACCTGAGTCCTTTGGCTCACAGTCCACTGCATTAACAACTAAGCTACACATCTGACCTGTTTAGTGTGTTCAGAATGGCCATAATACCTGCAGCTGATATAGAGCTTAATTTTCCTTTCCCCCCTTTCACTTTCAGAGGAGAGGGCGGGGACAGCAACCACTGGGAAATTAAGGGGGGGGTCATGCCTCTATACCTCCAGTGGTCAGCTGCTCAATCAGCACACCTTTTTGTAACTTGGACATGACAAACAGATTGTAAGCTCTTTGAGCAGGGACTGTCTTTTATGTATGGTGTACAGCGCTGCATATGCCTTGTAGCTCCATAGAAATGATAAGTAATAATAGAGTTAAAAGCCTTCTTTTTTTTCTTAGACATTCAAAAATCCGTGTTTAGCGTCCTACTTATGGGGCCTCCCTAGTCCTGCCCAAAACACACTCGCAACATGCCACCTTGCTAGTTGGATGGACTGCAGTGTGAAACGTCCAAATTCTGACTTGCCAAAACCTGGATCTGGATGTTTTTAGAAGATGGCCTTTATTTAGGCATTTTAAGACGTCCACCTGCTTTGAAAACGAGCACCTATGTGAATAATCTCAGAAGCAGCATCATAAAATATTATCTTCACCTTGGTTTTGCAGCCTGGGGAAAAATGATGCATATCCAGAATACTTAACTAAGTGCACGTTACCACTTTTGCATGAAAAAAATAAAAGAATTTTTCATGGGTCAATATCAATAACATCCATCCACTACACAGACTGTAACTGCCAATAATGGTGCTTAATTGTTGCATTTGAAAGAAAGCATTTCTATTGTTTTAACAATGTTAAATTGTCTATTCTGACCGAGAACTTTTTTTTATGGTTTTGTGGATAAATATTGATTATGCTGTGCATGAGCTAGTAATTTAGGGACACCCTATTGAAGCCTCTGAGAAATATCCATCATCATCTCTATTGCCTCACTAAATGGATATCTAGATGGGGGATATTGAGAGATTAACGTCAATATGTATATAATATACAAGGAGTGATTTCCACAGATCCCCAAAACAGAGAACCATGCCTTGGTCTCTAATTGATTCCCTCTCTCACATGGAGTAGTCATCAAATTTACCTCCAACATCCTAATTGGTATGAAATATTGATACAAACTTGGTTTAACAAAACCAAATGGGAGATTTTTTTTTTACTCTTATCTCGCAGTTTCAATGTGCTGTTGTAGCCTAATATATTGGTGTCTCTGTACGGTGCTGCAAACATATGATATGTGAGGTACAATAGTAATAATAAAGAAAATTATTACATTTCTAGCTTGAGAGGTTCAGCTCCTCTTCATTTTATTTACAATTGGGAGCCTAAACATTAATAACCTAAACAAACATTAATAAGGGGGTCTTTTACTAAAGCTTAGCTCAAGTTATCTGCAGCAGGGCCCACAGGAATAAAATGGGCCTTGCTGCAGATAACTCAAGCTAAGCTTTAGTAAAAGACCCCCTAAGTCTATATAAAGTGTTAAGAAGTTAGACCTTAAAACAGTGGTGTAGCTACGGGGGGCCACGGGGACCTGGGCCCCCGCAAATTTCATCCAGGCCCCTGGTTTGGCTGGCAGGGGTCTCCAACCCCCGCCAGCCGAAGCCTTCTTCAGCGCCAGTCTCTGGCGCAGCCGCGTTCGCTGCCCTGCTTTTCTTGCCCCTCCTGTGCACGCAGATACTCCTTTATGTAAAACTAAGCATCAGTTTCACATAAGGGAGCATCAGGAGGAGCAAGAAGAAAGAAGAGCAGGGCAGCGAACGTGGCAGCGCCACAGACCTGCGCTGAAGAAGGCTTCGGCTGGTGGGGGTTGGGGACCCCCGCCAACAAAGGTATTTGTTTTTGTGGGGGGAGCAACGAGGTGGTGAGAGGAAGCGGCAAGGAGGTGAGGGGGAGTGATGAGGAGGCGAGGCGGTGGGGGGGGCGCAGAGGCAAGGCGATGGGGGGGGCAGCACTCAAAATGTGCCCCCAACCTTGGGCTCTGGCCCCCTCTCACCGTGAGGTCTGGCTATGCCCCTGCTTAATATATACTAAATGGAAGAAATTAATGATAAAAGTATATGGAAAGAAGCAGTCTGAAATCTAGCATAGTGAATTGAGAGCCAAAAGTCAGTGGGTTACAATCCCTGTGCTACCACTAGTCTTCTATCTGACTGTGTGCAACTCAGTTTAGGATAGACATTTGCAGGCCTGACAATCAGTCATGCCACAGAACCTGTTCTCTGCAGAAAACTAACCATTGTGAAGTCCATTTGGTGAATAGACTGAAATGCACGGCTGTATATTGAGTGTGCAGTAAGCTTTGGAATGAGCACCTTGTCTCCCCATCTCTCAATTTACCAACACTACAGGGCTCTTCTATTTACTAAGGCATGGTAGGCCCATTGTATGCTAAATGCACTACTGCAGGATGCACTGAGGCGTCCCGTGGCAGTTTTCTGCTTAGCACTCACTACTCTAGCACTGGGAAATATTTTTCATTTTCCTGCGTGGGAGGCGTGTCTGGGGGGTAGAAAGTAGTCATGCCTGTGCTAATCGGGTAGTGCAAGCACATTAATATATTTATAAATGATTTAGAGATGGGAGTAACTAGTGAGGTAATTAAATTTGCTGATGACACAAAGTTATTCAAAGTCGTTAAATCACGACAGGATTGTGAAAAATTACAAGAGGACCTTACGAGACTGGGCGGCTAAATGGCAGATGATGTTTAATGTGAGCAAGTGCAAGGTGATGCATGTGGGAAAAAAGAACCCGAATTATAGCTACATCATGCAAGGTTCCATGTTAGGAGTTACGGACCAAGAAAGGGATCTGGGTGTCGTCGTCGATAACACACTGAAACCTTCTGCTCAGTGTGCTGCTGCGGCTAAGAAAGCGAATAGAATGTTGGGTATTATTAGGAAAGGTATGGAAAACAGGTGTGAGGATGTTATAATGCCGTTGTATCGCTCCATGGTGCGACCGCACCTTGAGTATTGTGTTCAATTCTGGTCGCCGCATCTCAAGAAAGATATAGTAGAATTGGAAAAGGTGCAGCGAAGGGCGACTAAAATGATAGCGGGGATGGGATGACTCCCTATGAAGAAAGACTAAGGAGGCTAGGGCTATACAGCTTGGAGAAGAGACGGCTGAGGGGAGACATGATAGAGGTATATAAAATAATGAGTGGAGTGGAACAGGTGGATGTGAAGCTTCTGTTCACGCTTTCCAAAAATACTAGGACTAGGGGGCATGCGATGAAACTACAGTGTAGTAAATTTAAAACAAATCGGAGAAAAGTTTTCTTCACCCAACGTACATAAGTACATAAGTAGTGCCATACTGGGAAAGACCAAAGGTCCATCTAGCCCAGCATCCTGTCACCGACAGTGGCCAATCCAGGTCAAGGGCACCTGGCACGCTCCCCAAACGTAAAAACATTCCAGACAAGTTATACCTAAAAATGCGGAATTTTTCCAAGTCCATTTAATAGCGGTCTATGGACTTGTCCTTTAGGAATCTATCTAACCCCTTTTTAAACTCCGTCAAGCTAACCGCCCGTACCACGTTCTCCGGCAACGAATTCCAGAGTCTAATTACACGTTGGGTGAAGAAAAATTTTCTCCGATTCGTTTTAAATTTACCACACTGTAGCTTCAACTCATGCCCTCTAGTCCTAGTATTTTGGATAGCGTGAACAGTCGCTTCACATCCAACCTGATCCATTCCACTCATTATTTTATACACTTCTATCATATCTCCCCTCAGCCGTCTCTTCTCCAAGCTGAAAAGCCCTAGCCTTCTCAGCCTCTCTTCGTAGGAAAGTCGTCCCATCCCCATTATCATTTTCGTCGCCCTTCGCTGTACCTTTTCTAATTCTACTATATCTTTTTTGAGATACGGAGACCAGTACTGAACACAATACTCCAGGTGCGGTCGCACCATGGAGCGATACAACGGCATTATAACATCCGCACACCTGGACTCCATACCCTTCCTAATAACACCCAACATTCTATTCGCTTTCCTAGCCGCAGCAGCACACTGAGCAGAAGGTTTCAGCGTAACATCGACGACGACACCCAGATCCCTTTCTTGATCCGTAACTCCTAACGCGGAACCTTGCAAGACGTAGCTATAATTCGGGTTCCTCTTACCCACATGCATCACTTTGCACTTGTCAACATTGAACTTCATCTGCCACTTGCACGCCCATTCTCCCAGTCTCGCAAGGTCCTCCTGTAATCGTTCACATTCCTCCTGCGACTTGACGACCCTGAATAATTTTGTGTCATCGGCGAATTTAATTACCTCACTAGTTATTCCCATCTCTAGGTCATTTATAAATACATTAAAAAGCAACGGACCCAGCACAGACCCCTGCGGGACCCCACTAACTACCCTCGTCCACTGAGAATACTGGCCACGCAATCCTACTCTCTGCTTCCTATCTTTCAACCAGTTCTTAATCCATAATAATACCCTACCTCCGATTCCATGACTCTGCAATTTCTTCAGGAGTCTTTCGTGCGGCACTTTGTCAAACGCCTTCTGAAAATCCAAGATATACAATATCAACCGGCTCCCCATTGTCCACATGTTTGCTTACCCCCTCAAAAAAATGCATTAGATTGGTGAGGCAAGACTTCCCTTCACTAAATCCGTGCTGACTTTGTCTCATCAGTCCATGTTTTGTATATGCTCTGCAATTTTATTCTTAATAATAGCCTCCACCATCTTGCCCGGTACCGACGTCAGACTCACCGGTCTATAATTTCCCGGATCTCCTCTGGAACTCTTCTTAAAAATCGGAGTAACATTGGCTACCCTCCAGTCTTCCGGTACTACACTCGATTTTAGGGACAGATTGCATATTTCTAACAGTAGCTCCGCAAGTTCATTTTTTAGTTCTATTAATACTCTGGGATGAATACCATCAGGTCCCGGTGATTTACTACTCTTCAGCTTGCTGAACTGACCCATTACATCCTCCAAGGTTACAGAGAATTTGTTTAGTTTCTCCGACTCCCCCGCTTCAAATATTCTTTCCCGGCACCGGTGTCCCCCCAAATCCTCCTCGGTGGAAGACCGAAGCAAAGAATTCATTTAATTTCTCCGCTACTGCTTTGTCCTCCTTGATCGCCCCTTTAAC
Source organism: Microcaecilia unicolor (assembly GCF_901765095.1). Taxonomy (NCBI): domain Eukaryota; kingdom Metazoa; phylum Chordata; class Amphibia; order Gymnophiona; family Siphonopidae; genus Microcaecilia; species Microcaecilia unicolor. The sequence continues at coordinate 262,166,916 of NC_044033.1, read as the reverse complement.
ACCATTTTCGTGTAATTAAACTCAGGAATTCGTTGCCGGAGAAAGTGGTGAAGGCGGTTAGCTTAGCAGAGTTTTAAAAAGGGGTTGGACGGTTTCCTAAAGGACAAGTCCATAAACCGCTACTAAACGGACTTGGAAAAATCCAAAATTCCATGGAATAACATGTATAGAATGTTTGTACGTTTGGGAAGCTTGCCAGGTGCCCCTTGGCCTGGATTGGCCGCTGTCGTGGACAGGATGCTGGGCTCGATGGACCCTTGGTCTTTTCCCAGTATGGCATACTTATGTACTTATGTACACGATTAGCGTGGGAATAGTGCACAAGCTCCTGCAGCAAATGATCTTACGCTAATGGGAAAATTAGTGTGTGGCCCATGGACAAAAAAAACCCAAAACAAAACACAAATGTGGCCATTTTACTGTTGTGCTAAAAGTGGCCTCAGCACACGGAAGCCCATGCACTGACTTAAGTGCTGGACACTTTCTTAGTGTGGTTTAGTAAAGGACCCCCTAATGAACAAATATACGGAAACTAGTCAATATTCTGACCTAATGGCGAGGGTTTTTTTTTTTTTTTTGTAATACCAGTTTTTGGCATTATTCAGCCTGCGGGAGGCACTCAAGTTAAGTGTCACAATCAGCGCTGACCCTGGACATTCAATGCTGGCCATTTCCGGTGACTAGCACTGAATACCTGGTTGTTGTTTTTTTTTTCCCTTGGTTGGCTTAAACTTAACGGGCCAAGTTAATATTCAGCGCTGGCCGGTTAAGTTTATAGTGGCCAAAGATAGGACTGTTATTTATGTGCTCCGATTTGGCTGCTAAACTTAGCTGGTGAAGTGCTGAATATTCGCAGCTAGCCGGTTATACTGTGCAATATAACCGGTTAGCCGCTAACCCCCGAATTCTATATAGCATGCTTAGAAATCTGCACTGTAATCTAGGCGTATTTTGTAACAACGCACATAACTTAATTGACTTAACAAGCTAATTAGCATTGATAACAGCATTTAACAAGCTATAATGAGCAGTAATTGGCAATAATTAGAAGTTAGGCAAGGTGCGTTTCAGAATACGCTTAGCGAGTTGTGTGTGTAAATTTTAACACACATAGGCAAAAAAGAGAGTGGTTATTTGAAGGGAAATGGGCGTTCCAACATTTGTGTGTGTAGTTATAGAATACGGCCTAGTGCACCTAAACTAAGTGCCAGGATTTACATCATGTGTTCATTGGTGTAAATTGATGTGTATAGTTTTAGGCACCTGGGATCGCAACTAAGTATAATCTATATAATACGCTTAGGTAGAAATATTTTCCAAGCGGATTTTTTAGGCGTCATATATAGAATCCCCCTCAGCGTAATATTCAGCGGAGAATAACCAACTATTTCACATGAATATAGCGCTTAATTGAATAAGTGCTATTTAACCAGACAGGAGTTGTTCCTGGCCGCTTAAATAGCACTGATTATTGGCTGGATGTATGTATGGGGTGATATTCAACAGGCTTAAGCTAAGGGGTCCTTTTACTAAGGTGCACCAAAATGTGGCCTGCGGTGGTGTAGACCCAAGTATTGGGCTTGCAGAGATCCATTTTTCAGCGCACTTGCAAAAAAGGCCTTTTTCTTTGGCTGAAAATGGATGTGCGACAAAATGAAAATTGGTGATCCGATTCAGCTCTATAGATACCAGGGGCATTGCCAGACACCCAAATTTTGGGTGGGCCTGGGCCTAATATGGGGTGGGCAGAAGAACTTCGCCTTGGCCCCACAAGTAATTTGGTCTCCTCTCTCTTGCCTGCATGCCATATAGTCTCTCAAACATCCCCCTCCCCCACATACCTTTTAAATAGCAGATTTTCACTGGCAACGAGCAGCAACTAATACACAGTGCTCATGATGGCCCCACAGCCTTCCCTCTGATGCAACTTCCTGTTTCTGCACAAGCAGGAATACATCAGAGGGAAGGCTGCAGGGCCGATGCGAACAGTATGTATCAGTCGCTGCATGTAGCAGGCAAAGATCTGCTATTTAAAAGGTATGCAGGAGGGACAGTTGGGAGTTTTCAGCTGGTGTGGCTTGGGAATCCCTGCTAGCCACATTAGAGATGTGCTGCTATTGGGTGGGCCTGAACCCAAAGTGGATGGGCCTGGGCCCATCCGGGCCCACCCTTGGCTACGCCACTGATAGATACATTATTTCAGTGAGCTCTTTGAGGCCGTTTTTCCTTCTGACAACTAACCAGGCAACTTTTGGATTTTTTTACCTGGGGTCATTCCAGATTTTGTGATTATTTTCTAGCGATTTGTTGTCCCCATTCCCTTCTATTACTTATCTAATAAAACAACAAACATTCCTTTGCTAGTCTGATGTCTAATGTGCTTTGATGGGATTGTCCTTGAATGAAGGAGTCAACTGTGAATTTTTAAAAAAGATTTTTCCAAATCTAGAAGGGGAAGAAGATCTATTAAATACCTATATCCTCAGTCACAACTTAAGACACCATAATATAAAAATACCCACCCTGATATAAATAACCACAATTCCAATAACAAAAGTCCTCCATTTTTCTTATACTTTGATTTTTTTTATTATTGAAGTATAATAGTCACACATCAGGAATCATGTTAGCCAGTCAGCCATACTTGAAGTCCTCCATTTTATCTACTGAATAGGTGTGGTATGAGCACTGCAAGCTTCTCCAGCAAGCCTCAGCGCCTCTACTGGAGAGGCTGCCTCTTAGGGTGCAGAGGTTAAATTCCATGACAATTTAATTATTTGTTTTCTGTTCAGCAAACCAGCAGAGGTGCCAATCAATGCCATTTGTGATAATGAGCTTTCACAGCGATGTGGACTTCTGTCCACTGGGGATCAACACATTTATTGAAAGCCACAGAACACTTTTGATAAGGTGACACATAAGCTGACCTTGGTTTAAGGGAGTCTTTACTAAAGCTTAGCTCGAGTTACCTGCAGCAGGGCTCATTTTATTCCTATGGGCCCTGCAGCAGATAACTCACCCCTAAGGCAATTATACAAAAAATACATTGCATTCAAAAAATATTTATTAAATAATGTCACAAAAGTAAGAAAAAGTCTTCCCCAATGTGACTGAAGTAAGCATACTATGAATTGCAAAATCCTGTACTGCACATGGATTTTCGCAAGGAAGCTAATATTGTAGGTCTGGGTCACAGCAAACAAGCTCAGATAGTTCTAAGTTTGTTTTTTTATCTGTGTGGATTTATCAGAAGCATCACCCTGTTTTTTTTAATGGAAATTAAGGGGGCCCTTTTACTAAGTCGTGCCAAAAAGTGGCCTGTGTTGGTGTAGGTGCGTGTTTTGTACATGTGTGGGTCTGTTTCCTCTTAAATACTTTTTCTTCCTTTCTTCATTATCTTAATTATAATTACCCTTCCTACCTAATGAATATGCATCTTTCCAGAATATTCTGTTTCTGTTATGATGATCCAGTTTCCAGCACGTTCTATAAAATTCTATCATATATTCCATAAATTAACAGTTAGGGCCTGTCATGTACATAAGCATACATTTTCACTAGATAATGGGTAAAGTTACCATGTTACTACACTCACCCTCTTGCTAAGGCTACAATTTTACCCACACCCACTTACTTCTCCATTTGATTGTTTATCTGGATACTGCAGATGTCCTTAGTCATAGGAGTCTCTAGCTCTTAGTTGCTGTCCAGCAACTTATCACAAGTTAGCATAGGCTAGCATAGGCCAAATGTCAAACCACAGCCTTAGAAAGGTATTTTTCAGAAAAAGCACATTTATAGCTCTCTTGCAACTCTTAAGTCTGCTCCAAGCAAAAGAGCTATATTAAAATAAAAACTAGAAATATGTATGGTTTGCACCTTTTCATGGCCTCTATGATATACAACTTGTAAACTGCTGATTATCACCGAGTAAGCGCCACACGGTAGAAAATAGAAAATATTTTCTACCTCGTCTTTTGGACGCAAGTAAAAAAAAACAGTATTACCGTCTAGGGCACGTGGTAGCCTGGCGGTAGTTGCAATGTGTAGGCGCCTATGCACCTTAGTAAGAGGGCCCCTAAGTGTGGAAAGGGCGAAAACAGGACTGACCATTATGAAAAGAAACTGAAAGGAAATGGCCCTGAGTACCTGAAAAATAGGATGATCCTCCACACACCACCAAGGCCACTAAGGTCCTCCTAAGGACTTTCACTAACCACACTCTCTCCGAAAGACATTGCACGATGTGATACCCGCAAGCGAGCCTTCTCTGGAGTAGCCCCCACACTCTGGAATGCACTGCCTGAAAAGGCTCCACTCAACACAAGACTATCTCTACTTCAGGAAGCAGGTGTGGAGGAGTGGCCTAGTGGTTAGGGTGGTGGACTCTGGTCCTGGGGAACTGAGTTCAATTCCCACTTCAGGCACAGGCAGCTCCTTGTGACTCTGGGCAAGTCACTTAACCCTCCATTGCCCCAGGTACAAATAAGTACCTGTATATGTAAGCTGCATTGAGCCTGCCATGAGTGGGAAAGCGTGGGGTACAAAAAAAAAAAGTTTGGCTTATCAACCAGGCCTTTCATGGAAGAAGTAACTAAGGGGAAAGGGAAATGGGACTTGATATACTGCCTTTCTGAGGTTTTTCAACTACATTCAAAGCGGTTTACATATATTCAAGTACTTATTTTGTTCCAGGGGCAATGGAGTGTTAGTGACTTGCCCAGAGTCACAAGGAGCTGCAGTGGGAATTGAACTCAGTTCTCCAGGATCAAGTCCACTGCACTAACCACTAGGCTAGGAGTGACTCAGGACAATCCTACCCTAGCTGAGATAATATTTAACCATCTCTCCGACCTCATGTGCAACTTTCTTTAAATCAGGCACCTTCCATTCTAACTCTTCTTACTCTTATCTATCTAAATGTTACATCTGTGCTTTACGTATTGAGTTGGCACTGTAAGTAGTATACCATACCATACTTGTATTGTTATTTGAATATTTTTACTGCTGTAATTGCCTATTGCTCCTGTTTGACCTATTTTTACTGTACACCGCCTTGAATGAATTCCTTCAAAAAGGCAGTAAATAAATTCTAATAAATAAATAAATAAAAACTCAGGACCACCCGTTAAACTACATTTTGCTTTCTTTTTTTGAAAGTGAACAAAATATGCAACTTTCTTTCCTTTTCGGATACCTGCAACCTCTGGGGCCCTTTTACATAGGCACGCTGAAAAATGGCCTGCAGTAGTGTACACACGTATTTTGGGCGTGCGCAGAATCATTTTTCAGCATACCTGTATAAAATGACTTTTAAAAAACATTTTTGCTGAAAATGGACGTGTGGCAAAATGAACATTGCCGAGCGGCCATTTTGGGGTCTGAGACCTTACCACCAGCCATTAACCTGGCAGTATTGGTCTACGTGTGTAAAATGCCAATTACAACCCATGCGAACGTCAAAAATTAAATTACTGCAAGGAGAACGCAGTAGCTGGGCAGTAACTCAAAATTGGCGTGCGTTGGGCAAACGTAGGCACCTACGTGTCTTAGTAAATGAGCCCCTCTATATCTTATCCCCAGATCTATTTTAAGATGACTTAGCTATAGACCTTCCTAGCACCAAACTTCCGATAGCACACAGCTAAAGAATACAGGAGCTGTAATGCTTCTTCTGGGGATTTTATTACCTAGCTAATGAAGGATCAGGCAAACAGCAGCAAAGAGTAACTACTCTCCCAAACCAATAAAGCTAAAGTTGCTCTCTAGTGGGGGTGGGAGGGAAGAAATCAATTTAAACGAGAAGTTCATATAAAGAAAAGGAAGGGAAATCCATCTTCTAATATCTTATTTAACAGTAAGGTGCAATCAAAGGACTAGCAAGCTATTACAGAATCATATAATCCTTGTCAAAAATGTAAATAAACATTTTAAAGTCATAATGAAAAGCCTATTGTGAGCCATTGTAATAAGCAGGCAGGAAAAAAAAAGGAAATCTTTAACTGGCTTATAAATGGGAAAATGTAAAGTATAGAAGTGCTGTTATTCATCTTCTCGGCAGCATCAGACATTCATGAAATTGAAAGTTAATGTACCAGGGACTTTCATTATCTGACACCGTTCCATTCTATCCATTAGATTCCCATACCACTGGGAAACCAGAGGACCAATATGTCAGTAACAAGAGATAGAAAAGGTCACCAAAGGTAAAGCCTTAACAAACAATTTCTGTATTACGCTCAAGGGACCAACATTCCCCAAAAATTCACTTAATAAATATGCAGGCTCAGGCATGTGAGCATTTTGTTAGAAATCTATAGTACACAGGTGTACCATAGCAAGAAGATAAGGATTACTTATGCAGTTAGGCATCCTTATTTTCCATCTGCACTTATGAACTACAATTAAACAATATTAAACTGCATAACCTGCAGTTTGTTGTTTCCATACCCCATTGCTGAACTGTTAACATATGTGTGATAGGGCCACTAAGGGGGTAATTCTAACTTGGAGGGGGCATTTTCGATATGACGTCTAAGTCTGGACTTGGAGGTTTGCAAAAAAGGACTGCCAGGAGACAGCAGCCACTCACCCCGAGTGCCCTGCTGGTTTCTGGTTCTCCGTCCCCCGGAAGGGAGAATGCCAGGCTCGAACCGAGCCCTCTGGCCAAATTTCTGAGGACCAGGCCTACCCTTAGTGCTGACACAAAACCGAGCACTTGCCGAGCCCACAGGGCAGTCCAAAAACGAGGAACGTCCCCTGGCAAATGCTGCAGCCTGACCCACCGAGCTCCTGAACCAAATCGCTGAGGGTGTACCCAAAGAGAAAGGTGCCCCAAGTGGAAACCTAACCACGCCAGGCCTTGGAGGTGGCAACCACCGCCTAAGGCCGCAGGCAGAACCTGACAGCTTGTGGTGAATGCCCAAAGATATACCCTAGGCTGAAGCCCGAAGAATGTCATGCACAGCATCCACCAGACAGGCAAAACGTGCCTCCAACCAGGCAGCCTGTGGACTGCCCCCGGAAACAGACTGCTGCTGTCACTGCAAACAGGCCCATGCCATAGCCCTCTACCCAAGGACAGCCCGCAGCGGGAAAGACAAAGGGCTACCAATAGAAGCCTGCAGCTCCTAATGCAAACACCTCCAAGACGGTTACAAGGTCTGATTTCAGCTTCCCATCTAGCAGATTCCGCGAGGCAATGCCGCCAGCAACCAGGAAGGGAAAATTCAAGGTGACTGCAGACACTGAGTCCAATGAAGGGAACGGAGCTTCTCCTTCTCCCTGCACTAGAGAAAAGAAGTGGGCCATGGTTCTCCAAATCTGCAGGCCAGAGTCAAGTGCACTGTACATTGTGGTAAACAGGCCCCGAATGACCATTACATGGGGAACACCTTGGATAAGCCCCTGAAGCCCTACACAAGGCTAGTGCCCGACTTTCCTCCAGAAAACCCCAAGGGTTTCGCTATGGGAAGTGCTGCTAGCGCACCGAAAAACAGGGAGCCGAACTCCCCGCGCTGAAACAGACCGAGCACCTGAGGGTCATCCACCTCTCCCAGAGGGAGCTCACCCTCCACCAAGGGCTCTGACAGAGGAGACCCCATAGAGCAGCCCAACTGCCGCAAAACAAAATAAAGACTCCACGTGTTATCCACTGCGAACTCCTGGGAACCAGCGGGGAAAGCCCCGTCCCCTGACCCCCAGGAGATGCTAGGGCCGCTGGAGAAGGGACTACTTGCACCAACCCAAAATCTGGCACAGCAAGAGAACAAGCCCAGAAGGGTAGGCTCTGACTCAGGTGGGGGGGCCCCCCCACCCCCCCCCCCCCCCGAAGAGATCCCCACTGCTACAGCTGTCTGCACAGGCCCTCGTGCCAGCAGAGAACAACATAGCTGCCATTCCCGCCTCCCTCTGAGGCGAAGCGCCGAGACGCTGCACTGGGGACCACAGCAGCAAGAAACACATTGCTGCGACTGAGGGCGCTCTGTGTGCGTGAGCCCCAATTCAACCCCTCCACTCGGGAACCGGGCTGCACACCATGCAGCAGCCCGAGGACTCGAGGAGGGACCCTGCCCACTGCAAGATGGGCAGCTCCTCGCACTCCCAGCGGGGGCTGCCATGAACGAAGACTGTCGCAGCGCGGGAAAGCATGTGGTGCACCGCGCTACACACTCGCTTTTCTTTCGTGCGCTTTTTTTTTTTAAACCGGAGCGCAGCACAACTCAACCATAAAGCTCTTTTCTTTTTTTTGTAAACATAGACACAAATCGCTCCCAAGGACATTCTGAAGCCCGAAGCACAGCAGAGAACACACTGCCCCGGGTCCATGCTCCCAGGGGACACAGCCACCCCCGTCACGGCAGGGCACAGCACAACTGGCCCACCAAACTCATTGGGCTCCACTTAGCCACAACACCCCTGCTACAACTGGCAAAAGAACAGGAGCCACCCCAGGCAGAACCTTCAAGGAGCCGAACAAGCTGCGTCCAACCCTGCTGGGAGGTAGAGAAATACTGAGAGGCAGATGGAGCTAGCCTTCCTAGAGGCACTATGGTTTTCAGTGTTCTCTATCTCCCCCTGCTGGTAGGTGGACACAACCCATTCATAATGGATTCATCTGCTGCTGATGACAAGGAAGAGACAGATCTGCATACGTGGAAGCCCTGTGCATGCAAATCAACCTCAAGCACATTATTTCTAGCAATCTTGAATATCTTCCTGACTCGGTGGGCCTTCAGGAGATGGTTGGGAAACAATGTCCTAGCTCATCAACCATCACCAATCTGCTGGTATCAATCTTGTCACCCCGACTGCTGTGTCCTCTTTCTTGATCCTTATCTTGCTGAACTGTATTGGCAAGCTTCTCCAGTCACTAGCAGGTCCAGGAAGTCAGGATTGCATCTCAGGTCACATTGAATGATCCAGTTTACCCTGGTTGTAAGAAGTTCAAGACTAATAAATACCCCACGCTCCAAATAACGCACTGTCCTAATCCTAATCATATACTGCTACAATGGCCAACTTTCTCCCCTACAAAGCCAAGCCAGCTTCAGGATCCCCAAAGCTCCCAATCCTATCCAGCCAAAGTGACACCAAACTTTAGAGCTGAAGAGCCTCAAAGGGCATGGGTTACTCCCAAGCACTGTACAGCAATATCTATCTTTTTTTTTTAATCCGGTATAGGGCACAGTGAAGACATTATACTGGATAACTACATGGCGATATCTAAACTGCTATCAAAGAGGTGGTTAAGAGAAGTATAAACAAATGTGAAGGTACTGCACAAGCAGCCTGTTCCTTTCAGCTTGTCACACTCTGATGCCAGGAAGAATAACACATTTATTACAAAACCCACTGACACCACATTACAATCTAAAAGTGGTGGGAAGACCCACTGGGCTGCTGTTAATATTATAGAGACCAAATAAAGAGACTGGTCTGAGCTGGCAGCCTAAGCAATCCTGTCTGCTCTTGGCAGCCCAGCGAGGCATATCACACCCTACAGTTGTGAAGCCCCATATCAAGATTCCTCAAAAGGCTCTGCCCAACATTCGTAAAATACGTATGAGGTTGTCCAGTAAATACATAAAGCATTTGCAGGCACGTAGAGTAAAAACATCAGTTTCAAAAACCTATGCATGCAGATGCGAAAGTGCTAATTTCAGTATTTCCAGGTATAAGTACCAGCGATTACCATACAAGAGCCATATCCCAGACAATAATAATAAGTGAATGGTCTATTAGGAGCAAGCCCTCAAAGCGTAAAATTTCACATTTTAAAGGTATACACAATTACTCATATCAATCGCTCATTCAAGCCCAGGCAACATGAGCACTTTTAGAAGCTTGTGTGTTCTGGAGGAGGGTGTACATCAATGTGGAAACTTTCAGATTACACATGGATGTCCCACTGGAAAATGGTGATACATATCTAATGTTTTGGTCCACCCAAATTATGCTCACAACAACCCCCTTCAAACTGGGTATCCCAAGCATCTATGTGTAAATGGTGGCATTCTTTGAGCTCGCCATTTACACATGATGAAAATTTGAATATGCAAATTCTGCTATTTTACATGTGTAGATCCCTCCCGAGACTTCTCCCAGGATCATCATATATTAGAGGAATGTTTAAACAGCTTAGGGAGGTCAATTTAGAAGGGGCTGACTGGCAGATCACAAATAAATAGCGAGTCCTCACATGGGCCCGCTGTATCATCTATAATTCAGAACAACCCATAGTTACATCTGTAGCATGCAAGTTTGGAAGCATGGCATGTTCTAGCATGGTTTGGGCAGAGCCGGAAAAAATATGTATGCATCTCCTATTTTGTAATGACATTATACATACACCGTAAAATAAACATTCCACTAGCGTTTGCCAGCTGCTTGTTTAGACAAGCTTTGGAGAAGCGATTGAGGAGTCAATTGGCTTACCACTTGGGTTTAAAACCATCTCAAAAAGACAAAAAAAATTTATCTTAGATGCCCAGTTTTAGGAAACCGACATGCATATATGTGGTGACACGTACATAGATAGGTTGCAATCAGTCACCTGTACACATAGCACTGCAACTAGGGATGTGCATTCTTGGCTTGCTTTTGCTTCATTAGGTTACCTTAAAAAGTGGGGAAAGCATACACCGCATGGCTCATGGAATTCTTTCCAACCCCTCTAGATATAATACATGTGGGTGTTGGGCCGGTAGGGCTGTATTTGTGGTGATATAGCAAATAATGGGGCATGAGTGTGTGTGGGGAGGGAGAGTTTTTGTGGTGATGATCAAATAATGATGGTATGTGTATTTGGGGGGGGGGGTGCTTTCTGTGTGTCTGAAGAGATAGAAGGGGAGGGAAGTTTAACATTATGATTAAGGAATTGCACCTTTCAGAACTAATCAGTGTATGAATATTACAGCTATTGGAGCTGCTTCTCCCACAGAAATGTACTGTGGCATTTAATGAAGGGAGTTCATTTATCTTCCAGCTCCCACCAGATGCAGAAACAACTTCTGTAGTATAGCAACTTTCTCCAGATCACCTCTTGCCTTCCAATCAGATACCCCAACCAATTTCTCAGTGGATGGATCCTCCTTACAGTCTCTGCTGCTAGTTACAATGGAAGCAGACAGGGCAAGCTCACTCATATAGTAACATAGTAGATGACGGCAGAAAAAGACCTGCACAGTCCATCTAGTCTGCCCACGATAAACTCATATGTGTATACCTTACCTTGATTTGTACCTGTCTTTTTCAGGGCACAGACCGTATAAGTCTGTCCAGCAGTATTTCCCGCCTCCCAACCGCCAGTCCCGCCTCCCCCCGCCACCCAATTTCAGCTAAGCTTCTGTGGATCCATTCCTTCTGCACAGGATTCCTTTATGCCTATCCCACGCATGTTTGAATTCCGTTACCGTTTTCATGTCCACCACCTCCCGCGGTGAACTACAGATGAAGATTTTAATCTCGGAAAAATATTACCCATCCTTCTACCTTCTGCACATTAATGTAAAATTCTGTTGAATTCTGCCAGACAGTTGGCAATCCTAACCTCCTGAGTCCTGAGAATATCTGATACAGGACCCTAAACATGTGGAAACAAAACATGTACAAAGTTTGCCAATGGCTTAATCTGGCCCTGCTCACAGCAACAGATGCTACTTGGCAATACACATACCAACCAATAAGAAAACTGTCTGATTCCTGAACTAGTTTTCAGAATAGAGTTAATAATAAAGGGAAAACGAATTATTTAGATTCTCTGTGTGCATCTTATGGTGTCTGCACATATTATGTGTATGTGTTACTTTGTCTACGCTGTGTGTGCTAGGCATGCGTTCTGTGTGGGGGGAATTGTGGATGGCAGGTTTGAAAGGGAAGGGGTAATTTGGGAGATTGTTTTGGAGACAGGGCATTTTGTGGCATGGTGGAGTTGTGCAGGGGTAGTTTGGGGGGTTGGAAGTAGTTTGTGGGTACTGCAACAGTAGTGGCTAGGTTTTTGGGTGGTAGGGTAGTTTGTATGGAGCTATTTTTAACGGGTAGGCAGTTTGTGGGTGTGGTACACTAGTTTCAGGGGAGGGTCAGTGTGTTTGGGTTATGAGGCAGTTTACAGGTGGTAAGCAGCTGGAGCAGAAGAATTTTTAGAGTGCAGATACAGGAGGTAGTTTAAGGGGAGAGCAATTTATGTGGTGGTGAGAGAGTTTCAGGGGATACTTGTTTGAGTTGAGATTAGTTTGTGAGGTGTGTGTCAGTTGTGAGCAGGATAGATGTTGCATGTGGGTTCTTTGAAAACAATAATTTTGGGGGATTGTGACAGGTTTGGGGTTAGGGTGGTTGTGGGAGCAGTTTTTTTGGGGGTGAGGAAGCTGGGATAGTTTTATGCAAAGGATCAATTTGCAGGAGGTAGTTTTTAGGGTGTATGGCAGTTTAGGGATAGTGTACGGCAGTAGTAGGGATATTTTTTGTGCTGGGGTACCATTTTGGGTGTGGAGAGGTTGCAGGGAGCTGCTATTATAGATAGGGCAGTTTGTGGGTGGGTAGGTGTGACAATTGCATATGAGGGTAGTTTTGGGGCTGTGGGAGCAGCTTTGGAGTGGGGCAGTTGTGAGGAGGGTAAGTTTTGGGGTGGTTGGAGCAGTTGGGGGGGGGGAGGTTGGAAGAGTAGAGAATTCCACCTTGAAACTGCCATACCCTGTTCTCCAACTGCTACTTTTCATTCTGCTACAGAAGATGGAATTCTTTTTCCCCATAGAAATGCATTGGGTCATACTTTGGGAGAGAACTCATTTCTCTGAAATTCCATTTGTGGATCAGTCACCGTTTGCGACTCAGAGGCAAATGCACTAAACTTTAATGACCCTTTAACGACCAATTTTTGAACCGTGGCATGCATTAAAGGACATTTTCCGACGAGGGTAGCAGCTAACAAAACGGAATGTAGATGAGGGATTCCTGTAGAAATTGTATTGTAACGATATGCACTAACCTTTTCCGATTGACTTAACGCAGGAAAAACGCCGGAAAATCTACGAGAGGTCTGTACCTCTCGTTGTGGCTGTGTGGACTCGCAAAGACGGTCGTTAAAAAAAAAAAACCTAGCCAATCCAGAGCATGTTTGAGCCTTACCCAGCAAAAAAAAACAGAAACACGTGGCTCCCCGCTTCCCCCTGCATATAAGAAACAAAAATAAAAAAAAGGATCGGGAGGGGGCAAAGACGCTCATCAGGACCGTCCTATATGGACGGCCTTGCCCCCCCCCCACCCGAGTTCGCTGCTGCTCCCCGCTTCCCCCTGTATACAATAAAAATAAAAATGAAAAGTTTAGCAGCCCTGGCCCCCCTCCCTTCCTGTGTCTCTCTCTTGCTTCTTTTGCCAATAGCTCTGCCTCCCGCCATCCTCCGCCCTGTGCCCCCCCCCCCGAGGTCGCCACTGCTCCCCGCTTCCCCCTGTATTACATAAAAAATAAAAACAAAGATGAAGAGTTTTGCAGGCCCGGCCCCCCTCCCTTCCTGTGTCTCTGTCTCCTTTTTGCCATAGCTCCGCCTCCTGCCATCCTCCGCCCCTGTGCCCCGCCCCCTGAGGTCATCGCTGCCGCTCCCCCCTCCACTGGACCTCCCCCACGCATTACCGGGCCCGTGCAGCGCCTCTCACCTCTGTATGAAGGTGCTGCATGGGTAAAGATCGTCTGATCAGTGTGAGTCTTCAGGACGTCTCTCTCCTTCGTCTTCCCTGAGCTGGGCCCGCCCCATCTGATTTCTTTTAGCTCTAATAGCTTCCTTCAACTCACTTTTAACCATGCCAGCTGTCATTTGGCTTTCCTTCTCCTTTTTGTAATACATGGAATATAACTGGTCTGGGCTTCCAGGATTGTATTTTGAACAGCATCCATGCCTGGTGTAAATTTTTGACCTTTGCAGATGCTCCTGTAAGTTTATTTTTCAACCGTTGTTCTCATTATATCATAGTCTCCTTTTGAAAGTTAAATGCTAACGTATTGGATTTATTGTGTGTACTTACTCCAGAGCTGGTATCAAATCTGATCATATTATGATCACTGTTATGCAAGCTGCTCCAGTACCATTACCTCCTGCATTAAATCATGCGCTCCACTAAGGACTGGGTCTAGAATTGTTTCTCCTCTTGTTGGCTCCTGTACCAGCTGCTCCATAAAGCAGTCCTTGATTTTGTAAAAGACTTTTACCTCCCTAGCATGCCCTCATGTTATATTTACCCAGACAATATTGGGTTAATTGAAATCACCCATTGTTATTGTGATCCTCAGTTTGTTAGCCTCCCTAATTTCTGATAACATTTCTACATCTGTCTGTTCATCCTGGCCAGGTGAACAATATTATACTCCTATCACTATCCTTTTCCCCTTTACACATGGAATTTCAGTCCATAGGGATTCCAAGATGTGTTTTGTGCCCTGCAGAATTTTCAATCTATTTGATTCAAGGCCCTCCTTAACATACAATGCTACCCCTCCACCAATTCGATCCACCTTATCACTACGATATAATTTGCACCCTGGTATGACAGTGTCCTACTGATTATCCTCTTTCCGCCACATCTCAGAAATGCCTATTATATATGATTTTTCATTTAGTTCAATATATTCTAACTCTTCCATCTTAAGGGTCCTTTTACTAAACCATGGTAAAAAGTGGCCTACAGTAGTGTAGGCTCGTGTTTTTGGAACGCACTGGACCAGTTTTTACCACATCTGCAAAAAAGGGCTTCTTTTTAACGGGACAGGGAAAGGGCATGCGGTAAAATGGAAACCAGCATATGCATAAAACGGGCTTAAGCCTTTAACACTACTCATTGATCTAGTGGTAAGGGCTCATGCACTACATGCGTAGTGACTGGTAAGAACACGCCAACTACCGCCGGAAATGATGCATGTGGTAGAAAATAAATCATCTAGGCATTAAGGACACACGGCAAATCTGAAATTACCACAAGGGAGTGTGGTAGCCTGGTGGTTGTCTCGTTTTGGTGCACGCTGCACACGTGTAGAGTCTAACATGCCTTTGTAAAAGGGCCCCTTATTTCTTAGGCTTCTGGCATTTGCATATAGACATTCCAAACTGTGTTTGTTGTTCCTATTTACATCTTGCTCAATAGTTCACAGTGATAATTTGCAATCTTGAAAATCTGTCTGCTTTTTATATAAAGACACCTGGTCTACTTTGGACTGTATTGCAACCTCGCTATCAGGATGCCCTATCTTTCCTGTTTTGGTGATATCTCTGAAAGATACTTGTTCCAAACCATGCACTTCTGAACTGGTTAGAGAACAGAAGATCTTTATTGACGCACCAAATAAAGACCTGACACAGGGCCATGTTTCGGTTGTAAGTCCGCCTGCATCAGGGGTCTGATACACACACGCTAGAGAATAATGTATTGATTCTGGTGCTGGAAAAAAATGTATCACATAAGGAGACAGATATAATCTAAACAGACCTGCCACACCAGAGAGCATAGGTACACTGTAAATTGCTGCACTTCCGTTATCAAGAACTTGATAACTCTACAATGTGTATATCAGACCCCTGACGTAGGCGGACTGACCGCCGAAACACAGCCCTGTGTCAGGTCTTTTATTCAGTGCTTCAAAAAAGATCTTCCTTCCTTTAACCATGTGTGGAAGTCGTGAGTTATCCTCTACTTTTTTGGAGATACCCTTTGTGTTAGATTGCCCATATTCTTGTCACTCTATGTACCTTTCACATGTGTAACTTGCAGGGAAATTTATAAAATCACCTCCTTATTGTAATAGCTTTGTGCTTGATTTCTGTCATGCACTATTTTATCAAGCGTGACTTCTATTCTTTATCATACTTTGTAAATAAATATCTTACTATGGCAAAGGCATTTATTAGGGCTGCCTTAGCAATTAGGAACATTCTGCTTCCTTACTACGCCTGAAAGATTGAATCAATAGTAACATAGAGAACGTGTGATAACTAGCAGCTACTGCTTATCCCTCTTAGAAAATGTCCCTTAGGCATGACAAGGCCCTTTAACTAGGAATACAATTAAATTAAGTATTGTTTTTACATGTCATTGGACTATTTTATTCCTACACAACCCCATTATAGTACCGATCCAGCCTAGTTACATTTTGACTGAGCACTCAAATGACAATGTTTCCATCACAAGATCTATAAACCTAGCAATACCCTAAAATGTATCTGCGGGCTGATTTAAAAATGGACATCAAAACAGATGATATAAATTCTTTTTTATGTCCAAGTATCTTTATTGCATTTTGAAAAGGACAAAAAGAACATATGTACAACAGAATATTCTTATTGGCAAAGATCAATCAAAGCATCAAGGGAAAAGATAAGTTGCCTTGAGACATACTGTGCTTTTCTTAATTTTAAGTCTTTTTGTGTTTTGTTTGGTGCAGTTTCAAAATTCCCACTGAGAAAGACTGACATCCAGTAGAAGCACAATTGGATTAGGAATTAATTTATATAATTTAAGACCATTAGGCATTCATCTGCAAAAAAATGGAAGATTGATCCAATGCTTGGCAGTTAAGCTTTTATGCAGAGAAAGAGAGAATAATGCATTTGGAGTGCAGAAATCCAAGGGATCTGTATGCGATTGGAAGGAACAGACTGATATGCACAGGGGCAGGAGTTATAGTGTCTTGGGATCTGAAGGTAGTGAAAAAAAGAACAAGGTGATGCTTAAAAGGCAGAAGGATGTTAAGCTGCATAGAGAAAGTCACAACCAGTAGGAAAAGGAGATCATAATACCCCTCTCTACGTGGGCAAAATGGCGTCCAAAAAAATAAAACTTTGTTCCAACACAATTCTCAAGCTTAGAAAACAAAATAATACAGATATTCCCTCTGCTGAGGAAGAATAACCAAGTCTGCAGGGCTGACTGACTACCTATTAACTCTCCCCCCCCCTCCCCCCACCCCGGGAGAATTTTCGCCTTCCAGGAAGCAGGCATTTTGGAGAGACTCTCTCTGAGCAAGTACCGTTTGCATATTAAGTTCATTGCTATTTGCTGTGGAAGACGAACTTGCTTTCTGTTATACTGCATAGCTAGAGAGCTCTGTGTCTCAAAGACTGTTAAGAAATAGCAATATATATTGTTTACTATTTCCAAAAATACAAGGACTAGGGGGAACACAGTAAAGCTATTAAGTAGTAAATTTAGAACAAATTGGTGAAAATGTTTCTTCACTCAATGTGTACTTAAAACTCTGGAATTTGTTGCCAGAGAATGTGGTAAAAG
The DNA here is from genome assembly GCF_901765095.1 of Microcaecilia unicolor. NCBI lineage: Eukaryota > Metazoa > Chordata > Amphibia > Gymnophiona > Siphonopidae > Microcaecilia > Microcaecilia unicolor. Next base: position 262,149,648 of record NC_044033.1, on the reverse strand, counting down.
CAGTTAGCTTTGCAGGGTATAAAAAGGTTTGACTAATTTCCTAAAAAGAAAAGTCCATTATTAAGATGGACTTGGGAAAAATCCACTGCATATTTAACAGCATAAAATCTGTTTTACTCTTCTGGGATCTTGCCAGGTACTTGTGACCTGGATTGACCGCTGTTGGAAACAGGATACTGCGCTTGATGGGCCTTTGGTCTGTCCCAGTATGGCAACACGTAAGTTCTTATGTTGTAAATCAAGCAAGCAAGCAAGCAATCTACTTAAACAATAAGGTACACTGGCCAGTGGTTTGATTAGAACAAACAGATTGTCCTCTGAGATCCCCCTGTGATCCCTCATCTACAGACATTTAAAAGTATGTTTTTGTTGTATTTACAATTGACAGGGATAATTTGGAACCTTTAAATGCTGTCCACTCTTAAAGGCACCTGGGCTACTTTTGCTTTTATTTCTATTGGAATGTCTTAACTTCCTTGTTTGGTTAGTGAACAATGCACACCTAAACTACTGTCAGCCTTCTTCTACAAAACAGAGCAGCTTTTAAACCACTTCCTTTTTAAAAATTAGAACGATATGAGAGTAGAGAAAACCCAGAAGAGGGGTATCAAAAGGATGAGAAGTTGCATTACAATATTAGGGCTTCTGATTCTTGGTTATAACTGGAAAACCACAATAAGATTCTCCAAATGAAGAAAGTCTTGTGATTCTACATTGTGAGGGACTGGCAGAATGAGCGTTAAGGGTATCTACTATTCTATATTGGGTTCCTTGACAAAGCGATTAGTGAAATATGGTCCATGTTGTTATTGTTGAATGCTTATTAAAACCATTGAGACATTTAAAAGAAGACTCTGCGTGGTCCTTTAGATTGTCTCTTCAGTTAAGACATTGACATTTATTTCTCGGATACAAGCTCACTGCATGCACTTTTTCATGTGTTTACTTATATGCCTATATATAAATAGATAAGTATATACAAGTTTAAAGATTAATAAACATTAAAAGATCAGAGTAACAATATAAAATCTGTAAAACATCCTTGAAAATAATTGTTTGTATCCTCCATAGACAAACTGAAATCTAAAGCTAGAGAACAAAAAACAATTATTTTCAAGTTACAGCATATTTTGATGGTGAGTTGCAAAGAAATCAGTTCTTCTACATTGGAAAGACAACACATACTTAAATGTTCATTTTTGGTAGCATACTATACTGCAAATTCATAAATTTATTTTAATTTTTTTTTTTTTTTTTTTTTTAGAGTTTTGGTTTCCCGTGGGTTTTTTTTGTTTTGTGAAGTCATCAGAGCAGGACGGACTTCACTTTGTCTCCTGTAGCTCCTATTCAGCTTCAGCAGAACAGGCGGCAGAACCTCTGATGAGCCTCCTTGTCACTACACACACTTTGAGAGCAAATCTATAACGGGGTGCCTATATTTAATCATGTAGAGGGCAACTAAATGGAGCCTATTCTATACATGAAAGTAGGGTATCTAAGTACATATGCATTTAAATATGAGCACTGTCTCTTTGGTAGGTAGGGTGAAGTCTGACCATGTGCTGTCCGCTGGTGATTCCTCTGATGAGTAATCAAGTTTGCCAGGTACTTGGAACAGAATACTGGACTGGATGGACCTTTGGTCTGACCCAGAATGGCAAGGCTTATGTTCTTATGCACATAATTTATGGAATGTTGTAAGTTACTGTAAGTTGTTTACTGTATTGCTTGAAATTTGTTTAATTCTTTGATCATTTGTCAACAACTCAGATCTATTGGGTTGGACGGTATACAAATAAATTGTTAATATTTTTATCTGAGTGAGACCATTTACACCAGTTCAGACATCGAGTGCGCATGGATAAAACATAAAAATGAAACAAATAAATCCACCTGGCGGGAAGCATGAAATAGGCACAAGATTAAAATAAGACAAGCTAAAAGGAAGTTCTACAAAGCACAAATAGGGCCAGACTATGGAAACATGAAAAAACTATACGAGCTTGCAAACAACCTACTAAACATCAAACCACTGATAACGATGATTTCCCATCAGCAGAGGAGCTGGCCAGATATTTCAAAGAACAAATCCTCAGTTTAAGGAAAAGTCTCCTACAGGATGACACCAACTTCGAAACCTTCATTGATGAACGTGATTACTCATCAGAGGAATCACCAGCAGACAGCACATGGTCAGACTTCGCACTACCTACCAAAGAGACAGTAGCCCAAGCTATAAGAAATTTCACTTCCGCCTACTGAATGCTGGACACGTACCCCAACCATGCCATGAACACAGCCCCCCACAGACTGATAGAATAACTCAAATCCCACTTCAGTTTCATGCTTAGAGAACGCTATTTCCCAACAGAAAAGGGTAACATACTGCTCACACCAATCCCAAAAGATAACAAGAAAAACTTAAAGGATATCACAAACTATAGGCCTGTGCATCTGTACCTCTAACAACTAAAATAATAGAGGGTATTGTGGACAACCAACAAGTCGATTACATTACTAAATTTTCCATAATACACAAATCTCAATCAGGCTTCAGGCATCAGTACAGCACAGAAACTGTACTGATCACACTACTAGCCAACTTTAAAATAGAAATCTCCAAAGGAAAAAGCATGCTCCTCCTACAGTTTGACATGCCAAGTGCATTTGACATGGTCGACCATCATATCCTACGGAGAACACTCAACAAAATTGGCATCAGAGGGAAAGTACTTGAATGGTTTGTGGGATTTCTGATTTCCAGACATTACCAAGTTAAAATGAATTCCACAATCTCTTCCCCATGAAAAGTGGACTGCAGGATAGCCACTCTCGCCTATACTGTTCAACCTAATGATGGTTCCTCTAGCCCAATCACTGGCCAAACAAGGCTTCAACCCCTTCATATACACCGATGACGTGTCTATCTACATCCCGTTCAACAAAAATTTGTCCGAAATCATGACCAGGATCTCCGATGGCATAAGCACCATGGAATCCTGGGCCTCAGCATTCAAGTTAAAGCTGAACAAAGAAAAAACACATTGCCCTATACTCACATCACCTTACAACACACCATGATTCACAAACATCGATGCTATGGGAACATCCCTACCAATAACAAATAAACTACAAATTTTAGGAGTTACCATACTTAACCTTTGACAATCAGGTCTCAAATACTATGAAAAAAAATGTTCTAAACTATTGCAATGGAATCTACGCCAGATGTAAAGAACAAATACTAAAGAAGTAGAAAACAGCACAAAATACGGCTGCAAGACTAATATTCGGGAAAGAGCAATTTGATAGTGTTAAACCAATACTCCAAAGCCTACACTGGCTCCCTATCAAAGCCCAAATAACTTTCAAGCTATGTTCTATGGTCTACAGAATAATCTTTGACATTTCACCAGAGTACACGACAAACTTTATAGAACTACCATTACGCAACGCAATCAAGGGTGCAAGAACCTACCTCACCCTTCATTTCCCCAAATGTCAAGGTCTAAAATACAAATCAACATATGCAACCAACTTCACTTTCCTATGCACCAGAGCCTGGAACACACTACCAAAAGACCTAAAATGCACAAACAGCACATTTCGAATACTCCTGAAAGCACACTTCTTCAGGAAATTCTTCTTCGATGAACCTGCATAGCCGAGTAAAACACTGGCCTATACAATCTAGAAGCACTAACAGAACTGAACAGTGCCTATACCCAATCCTAAACTGCTCTGTAATACTCTCAATTCTGAACTGCTAGGTAATACTTTCTATATAATCTTACCATTACCCATGTCCGATCCTAAATGGCTTGTAACACTACCAATACAGTCCTAAATGCTCTGTTACACTTCCAATATAATCTTAACTGTAAGCCACATTGAACCTACACTAGTTGGAAAATGTGGGGTACAAATGCAGAAATAAATAAAATAACTGAGTGCTAACAACTAATTATTGATGTTAATTGGCACTCGTTAAAATTTGTGAGCGCATCTAGTTGCATGCTATATTATAAGGCATAGTGCAGGAGGGGTATGGGCACATCAGGGGTGTTCTGAAAAATTGAACACGTAGTTATAGAATACAGCCTCAGCACGCCTAACTTGGGTGCCAGCAAGTCTGGAACCTAAGTTAGACATGGGAATTAACACTTATCCCCGGATTCTATATAGAGTGCCTAGAGATCCGTGCTGAAATCGAAGCGTATTTTATAACAACACTCGTAAATTAATTGGCTTAACAAGCTAATCAGCATTGACAGCTTTTAACAAGCAATAATGAGCACTAATTGGTAATAATTGGAATTTACATGCACAACCCGCTAAATGTATTCTGTAATAGAACACTTGAGAGCCATGCAAATAACACAACTAAAAAGATGTTTCATTCAATGTGGAAACTAAAAAGAGTTAGACCATTTTTTCCAAGAACTGTCTTCCGCAATCTGGTACAATCATTGGTACTCAGTCATCTGGACTATTGCAACTCACTCTACGCTGGCTGTAAAGAGCAAATACTTAAAAAACTCCAGACAGCCCAGAATACAGCAGCCAGACTAATATTCGGCACACCAAAATACAAAAGCGCGAAACCCCTGCGGGAAAAACTACACTGGCTCCCACTAAAGGAACGCATCACGTTCAAACTTTGTACCCTAGTCCATAAAATTATCCATGGTAACGCCCCAGCCTACATGTCAGACCTGATAGATCTACCACCCAGGAACGCAAAAAGATCCTCTCGTACATTCCTTAATCTCCATCCTCCCAAGTGCAAGGGTCTGAAATACAAATCAATGCATGCATCTACCTTTTCCTATACAAGCACGCAACTCTGGAACGCGCTGCCATGTAACCTGAAAACGGTCTATGAATTGACCAATTTCCGCAAACTATTGAAAACCTATCTCTTCGACAAGATATATCACAAAGACCAACATGTGTAACTGTATAATCTTAAAACTTCCAGACTGTCTTATAATGTCTTATAATGTCTTTCTGCTTTAACGCCTTCATGTACTTCACCACCATGTAACACAAAACCCTCTGTAAACCAAATAAATATTCACTGCTAATTCCAGTATCCATGACAAATTGTAAACCACATTGAGCCTGCAAAGAGGTGGGATAATGTGGGATACAAATGCCATAAATAAATAATAAATAGTAGTAGTAGTAATGAAGTCTGCCAAAGTTCTAACATTCGCAGGCAAAAAGGGGTGTGGTTATAGGCAGGAAAATGGATGTTGCTTAGGCGTTCTGAAATTTACGCATCTAGTTAAAGAATATGGCCCAATGCGCTTAATTCTATGTGCCAGGATTTACGCCACACGTTCATTGGTGTAAATGGAGGCACATAGTTTTAGGCATTGATATATCAACTATGCATATATTTAGGTGCCAATTATAGGATCCCACCCTCCTCTTTGGGTCTAGTGAATCCCTATGGTCTCCCATAGGCAAAGAGAAACTATTCTCAAAACAAAATCCTGCCACTGTTCTCTCACATGGCAGAGACTGCATAATATTTCCTTCTCCGATTTCTTCAAGCTACCCCAATAAAGCTCATCTGTCAGCATCTGTTTCTAACTGCTTCCAAAGAGAAGAAATACACAATATCTGCTCTGAGTCTCAGGCTTAGGCAGACAGAATGGAGCAAAATCCAATTAAACCATTTGTTAGTTTGTTCAGAGTACCTGACACCCACCAATTCAATTTTAATACAGTTTTGAATTAGCAAGTCATTACACTTTTGGTAAGTGTACCAATCATATTTTACTTCATAGGCAGTACATCCTTAGATTCTGGTGAATATATAAATAAATGCATACATAAAACCAGAGACAAGGCTGATGAATTAAATTTTATATCTTAAAGTGTAGCTGAAGAGATCTCCACAGAAACTATTTGCATAACTAATTTACAGATCTAAGCAGCTCAAAGGCAAGAACTAAACAGACTATAAACAGAAAACATAACTTGAACCCCACTGGAAAACGTGGTCCTGGACAGAGCCCTGGGACGACACACTGTCTTCAGTGGTGTGAGGAGTCTGAGGGGATAGGGCGCGAGGAATTTGAGGAATGAAGTGGGACAGGCAGCACACGGTCTGGGGATCCGAACTACCATTCCCAGAAACCATGGCAGTAGAAGAGGGACACAGGAAGAGAAAAGAACTACGGTTCCCAGAAGCCACTGCAGGGTAAGAGGGACACAGGAAGGGAAGAGCACTACGATTCCCAGAAGCCACAGCAGTGCAAGAAGGACACAAAGGGGAAAAGCATTATGCGTCAACCTCGCAGCTGCATTCTGCATTAACTGAAACATTTTTGGTTGGCCCTGCTCTAAAACATCCCGCCCTGGCAGGGCCGTGCCTAGGGTCTCTGGTGCCCCCCTGCAGACTATCAGTTGGCGCCCCCCCTCCCCCTCCCCCCCGTGTGTCACAAGATGGCAAGGCTTACAAGCCTTTCTTGCGAAATATTTGATCGCAAATAATTTTTTATGATTTTTAACCGTGAAAATGATCGCTCACCACTTGCCACACTGACAGGAATTGTCAGCAATATTCTTAGAAAACAAATTGCTATACATTGCAAAATAAGATAGCAGATGTAAATTCTCAAAGTGGACATATTCCAAACACTAAAATGAAAATAAAATGATTTTTTCTACCATTGTTGCCTGGTGACTTTGTTTTTCTATCCATATTGGTCTGAGTCTCTGATTCTGCTGCTCTCTATCTGTTCTCTTAACTCCATTTCCAGGGCTTCCTTTCCATTTATTTCTTTCATTTCCTCCTTTCTTCTTCATTTCTTGCCCTACATCCATAAGTAAAAGCTGTGTCCTCCTCTGTGGAATTGACTGGAGGAGGTATAATGTGGATCCAGCTTTTGGCTATTTTCTCCATCCATGTGCAGTTTTTCTCCTCTCTTCCCTTTCCCTCATCTCCATCCATGTGCATCTTCTTCTTTTTTCTTTACTCACCTCCAACCATGTCCAGCACTTCTCCTCTCTCACCCCCTCTATCCATGTTCAGCATTTCTCCTCTCTCGTCCCTCCCCTGTATCCATATAAAGCAATAATTCTCGCTCCCCTCTCCTCCATCCAAGACCAGCATTTCTCCTCTCTCCCCGCCAACTCCTCCATCCATCCATGTCCAGAGAATCTTTTTTTCCTACCCTCCCCTCTCATCTATGTCCAGCGATTCTCCTCTCTCCCCTGCCCTCCCCTCTCATCCATGTCCAGCAATTCTCCTCTCTCCCCTGCCCTCACCTCCCATCCATGTCCAATGATTCTCCTCTCCCCCCTGCCCATCATGTCTAGCGAATCTCTCTTCACTGACCTCCCCTCCCCTCCATGTCCAGTATGTCTCCTCTGCCACCTGCCCTCCCCTCTCCAGCATGGAGAGGAGAGGGGAGGGAGAATTGCTGGACATGGATGAGAGGGGAGGGCAGGGGAGAGAGGAGAATCGCGACTTCGGGTAAAAGATTTTGGAGTGCGAGAGCAGGAACAGAAGGGAGCGGGCAAGTGAGCTGGACCTCGGGAAAAAGGTGCCGGTACGCTGTACCGGTGCGTACCGGCACAAAAAAAGCACTGTATGTATCCCTCATTGATAAGTCTCTGACTCTAAAGTTTAGCAATTTCATTAAAGCAAAATGTATTTTCACATATTACAAACTCTTCCTATCCAAGCAGAATATTTTATATTTATTTATTTATTTATTGCATTTGTATCCCACATTTTCCCACCTCTTTGCAGGCTCAATGTGGCTTACAATACATCATGAATGGTGGAGATATATAAGAAATAAACATTTAGTAATTACACACAAAACATTTAGTAATTACACACAAAAAAGCAATCAGATTTTCACTTACCAGCTCTTCAACACAGCTACACTTTCTCTTTGAACCTACTGTTTGAACCATCAGCCAATGAAATGGCTTTTAGCTGTATCTATCTCAGGTTACCTGATAAGATAATTATGCACACATCATTACAGTCATGCCCTCCTCTCAGTGTACATGCTCAGAAAACCCCCCCAAAAAACTTTGAACCACTTACAGATTTTAACAAACAATTACACTATTTATTTTTTATTTCTCCCCAGTCTCGCACACCTCCCTTCAAACCTGTTCTCTTTAATTTGAATGTTGTTCAAGCTCACCCTGAATGAGGAGTTCTTCCCACACCAAAGACATATATAGCACTGGTTGTACTCTTTGAAGCAACTTTAGCAGGGCGTGTCTGCCTCAGTTAGGACTGCTGGGCTGCCTTCACTTCCTGACGTGGGAAAGGCAGGGGAGAGAGGAGAATCACAACTTCAGGTAAAAGATTTTGCAAGTGAGTGGACCTGGGCGGCGCCCTCCAGAGGTCGGCGCCCCCCTGCGGTGCTTACCCCGCTTACCGTGTTGGCACGGCCCTGCGCCCTGGTGGTGTACAAATTGCGCCAGGGTGGACAGTAATAATTTCCAGTGGCACTATTTGGATAGGGCAGCTAAAAATCAATAGAAGGCCCCAGTCAGCAGCAGATGTTACTTTCCAGATAAGTGAGTTTGAATAATTCCCTAAATTCATAAACATATAGTATGGCTATCTTAACAACTGTTTGCTGCATCCTCGTTTGTATGTTTCCCACAACACCAAGTTTCTGACAGAGGATAAGGTTTTCATCTAATTGCCCCTGGCTGTTGATGTGAAGCAATATGCCTGGTGTCCATCCACATTTGACTCTCTAATCTGGTGAATGCAGAAGGTACAAGCTCACTACATTCCATATCACTGCTAAAACAAACCCACCCCCAGCTTACATATGGTACATCTGAACAATGATTCAGTTTACCAGACAAATCAATCTCTATCTGCTCTCTGAGCTAATTCGTCAGAAATGCATTCGGACTGCACCGACTTGCTGTAATTCTTTTATCTCATCTCATTTTTCTTTAAATTCCCTTCCCTAGCCCTGAAAGAAGATCTGATTATGACTCTTGTTAAAAGTAGCACCGAGTTGGTTACAGGATTCTATGTTACCTTAGCCAACAAAATGTGATTGACATTAACAATGAGGCACAAGGCATTTTAACGTGCAGATGGCTAGGAACAGCAATGGCTGCCACAGAGCAAGCTGCCAATGTTTTGAAAGAACGATGCAAGGCAACAAAAAAATAAAATCCCCCACTTACCTGAGAGTAATAAACAAACCGCCACTGATGGATGGGGATAACTACAAAACTTAATGGCACTGTGATAATGAAATGATAACCTACGTTTATTTATAGTGGCTCAAAGCACTGCTTTTACTGCGTGGGCTAAATTATAAAAGAAATAGGACATCAATGAATGATTTGAAGGAGTGGATAATGGCCCATTTTAATAGTTCTTTTCAATTTTCTTTTTGTTACATCAGGAAGAATGCTAAAAAGGTAAAAGTCAATTTTTAACTGTTCAGTCTTTTGTTTTGAAAAAAAAGAAACCTCCACTCTTTTCAAACACTGTATCAAAGTATATATCTCAAGAAATTGAAAAAGCAATTATCAAGATATGCCTGGAATGGAGACTGCCTGCTGAATGACATTGGAATTTTAGGCGAGAGAAGCTGTTCTGAACAGTGAAATTACTAACCATCTGGATAGACACAGAATTGTAGGGCAGGGCCAATGTGGATTTAGCAAAGGGGGTGGGGGGTGTCTTGTTTTACCAATCTGTTAGACTGTATTGAAAGAGTTAATAAACAGATGGACAAGGGTGAGTCAGTGGATGTACTCAGTGGTGTGCCGGTAAATTTTTAACAACAGGCTCTCTCCCCGGTCCACCTCGGCGCCCCCCCCCCCCCCCGTCCACCACTGCGCCCCCCCATCCACCTCTGCGCCCCCCAAAATTGCAGAGCTGGCTATAGCCAGTGGGTGGGGGGAGGGGCAATGCATTACTCTCTCCAGGAAAAAAAAATTAAATGATCCCAGGTTCCAATCTAATTCATGTTTAATGTGGGATAAAATGCCATAAATAAGTAAATAAATATAAACTTTTAATGTTGAGCACCTGATTCTCAAAGGGAACATATTCCAAACACTATAACGAAAATAAAATGATTTTTTCTACCTTTGTTGTCTGGTGACTGTTTTTCTGATCATGCTGGCCCAGTATCTGATTCTGCTGCTATCTGTCCTCTTAAATCCGTTTCCAGGGCTTCCTTTCCATTTGTTTCTTTCCTTTCCTCCTTTCTTCTTCATTTCTGGTCCTCAGCTTCTGCCTATTTTCTTCATCCATGTGCAGTTTTTCTCCTCTCTTCCTTTTCCCTTGTCCTATCTCCTTCCTCACTCTTCCCTCCCCTCCATCCATGTCCAGCACTTATTCTCTCTCCCCTCCTCTCCCCCTGCCCTCCATCCACCCATGGCCAGCAGTGACCCTCCTCTCCCCTGCCCAGCATGCACCCATACCCAGCGACCCTTCTCTCCCCTGCCCTCCATCCACCCATGTCCAGCAGTGACCCTCCTCTCCCCTGCTCTGCATGCACCCATGGCCAGCGACCCCTCTCTCCTGCCCTCCATCCACCCATGGCCAGCGACCCTTCTCTCCCCTGCCCTCCATCCACCCATGGCCAGCAGTGACCCTCCTCTCCCCTGCCCTGCATGCACCCATGGCCAGCGACCCTTCTCTCCCCTGCCCTGCATGCACCCATGGCCAGCGACCCTTCTCTCCCCTGCCCTCCCATCCACCCATGTCCAGCAGCTCCCTTCTCTCCCCTGTCACCCCCTCCCGACTTGTTCCGCAAATTCTCCTGCTTCCTCCCTCCCTCCCTCCCGATCCGGTCCCACCGACCCTACCTTGGCCATCAAATTCTTTGGGGCAGGCAGTGTTGCCTGCCCGCTGCCATCGCTGACTTTCCTCCACCGCCCGATCGCGCTTCAAAATGGCCGCCGAGACTTACAGAAGTCTCGCGAGGCCGCCTCTGGAAGTCTCGGCAGCCATTTTTAAAGCACAAACAGGCAGCAGGGGAGAGTCAGTGATAGCAGCGGGCAGGCAACACTGCCTGCCCCGAAGAATTCGATAGTCAAGGTAGGATCGGTGAGGGACCGGATCCGGAGGGGCGGAGGAAGGGAGAGCCGCTCACCCCTTTCCAACAACCGGCTCGCAAGTCCGGCCAAAATTTAACAACCGGATCTTGCGCGCCGGAGCGAGCCAGCTCCAGCACACCACTGGATGTACTGCACCTGGATTTTCAGAAGTCCCTCATGAAAGACTTGTCTAGAAATTAAAAGACATAGGATACGATTTATTAACGACCTTTATAAAGAGATTCACCCAAGGATGTGTACAGCAGGTACAGTTTAACATAAAACTTACAATTTTGTTAACAGCATAACAATAGTAAGATGACCAAATATAAACATAAAAACAATAAACGAAGTAAACCTAAAAACAGCAAATAAACCAAATAATAGGACTATTATGAAACAGTAAAGTCTCAATTATCCGACATAAATGGGACCGACATGTTGGCGGATAAGTGAAAAGTCGGATAATATGGAAAACAATGGTAACCCATCAAACAATGCATAAAGGCAGAGAGTTCCCAATTTTGAAGTAAAAGTTGGGCCCCGGGTTCAAAACTAATTGTCTCAGGTGCAAAACTTCCCTTTGTTCTACGCCAGAAAATATAAAGAGAAGCCGCACACTTCTTAATGGCAATGCGGTGATATCACTGGGGATCTGTCGGATATAATAGAGCGTGTATTTTATACACATTTAACAGTGCTGAAATTCAAATAACAGAGATATAATATGATGTCCGCAAAATACTAATGAAACACCTAATAAGTACACAATAGAACATTCAAATAACATAGCTATGATGCTAACGCTTTTCTACAAAACAGCTTACCATGTAGCCGAGGTGCCAAGTGCAGATATATAGATGGGACAAGATGGGTGGTACCGAGTCAGTTGGGATAAATAGATATGTGGCTCAAGGCAAATTCTTTGTACAGTTAAATAAGATATAAGGAAGTGGTCTAAGTTACAGTGTGTGTAGCGTGGTGCAGAATGGGTGTATAGTCAGTCACCCTATGTATTAAAGGCTTGGGAGAAGAGCCAAGCTTTCACCTGCTTCCTGAAGTAGAGGTAGTCTCGAGTTAGACGTAGCCCCTCTGGGAGTAAGTTCCAGAGCGTGGGGGCTACTCCTGCGAAGGTTCACTGGCAGGTATCGCATCATACAATTTCTTTTGATGAGGGTACTTAAGATAGTGATACTCTTTGAGAGGTCTCAAAGGTGTATGAGGAGCTAACTTATTCTTTTAGTACTCTGGCCCATTTTGTCTGAGGACCTTGAAAATGAAACAGAGAGTTTTTAAATTTAGCCCTGTAAGGTACTGGTAGCCAGTGTAACTTTCACAGGAAAGGTATGTTGTGGTTGTGCTGCCTTCTATCAGTTGTGCTTCAGCATTCTGAATTTGTTGGAGCTGATGCAAACTCTTGGCAACTGGCTAAAGGACAGACAACAGAGAATAGGACCAAGTGGCCAATTTTCTCAATGGATAAGGTAAATAGTTGTGTATTCCATGGATGTGTACTGGAACCAGAGTTTTTTTTAACATATGTATAGATCTGAAAAAGACAGTGATGAGAGATGTGATTGAGTAATTGTGCCATTAGTAAATCTGAAGTACAGCAATCATGAGCCGATTGTGAGGAACTGGAAGGGGACCCTGTGAGACTGGGAAATGAGCATCTAAGTAGAATATGAAATTTAATGTGGACAAGTGTAAAGAGATGCAAATAGGCAAATATAATCCAAACCGTAGGTAGCCAATGGTGGAAGATGTATTAGGAGTCGCTACAGAGGAAAAGGATCCAGGGGTCTTTATGGACAATACGATGGAATCTTTGGCTCTGTGCAGAAGTCAAAAAAGCAAGGTAGCTGTTATTAGGAAATGAATGACAAACAAAATGGAGGATATCATAATCTCTATGGTATGATGGCCCTTTGAGTACTGTATGCAGTTTTGCTCACCCTGTCTAAAATAGGATTTAATGGATCTAGAAAAGTTTCAGAGAAGGGAGACCAAAATAAGCAACTGAATGGAATGGCTTCCTTCCAAGGAAAGACTAACAGGTTATGGATGATCAGCATGGAATAGGGACAACTGAGAGGAGACATGATAGAGATCTATAAAATCATGGGTGGTGAAACAGAGCTAAACACAAAATAATAAAGTTAATACTAAGACTATGGGGAAATGCATGAAGCAAATACTGTAGGCGGAACTTCAAAACAAAAAGAATATTTTTACATATAGCACACAGTTAAACTGTGAATTGGAATCCTGAAGGTAGGGTCATGATCCTTGTTCGTATTGAAAAAGTCAATAAAAACGTGAATGTTAAAAAAAAACCTGTGGAATTTGCTGCCAGATATTGGGACTTATTAACCGCCTTTATGAAGAGATTCAGTATACAAGCCAGCACGTATAGTTTAACATAAAGCTTACAATTTTGTTAACAGCATAACAATAGTAAAATAACCAAGTATAAACAAACCTAATAACAGAACTACCATGAAACAGTATCAAAAATATACACATTTAACAATACTGGAATTCAAATACCAGAGATATAATACAATGTTAGCATAACACTAATGATACACCTAATAAGCAGTGGCGTAGCTACGTGGGGCCTGGGCCCCCGTAGATTTGGCCCTGGTCCCCCTGCAGACGATCCCCTTGAACCCCCCCTCCCGCCACCAACCCTCCCCCACCGTTGCTGCCACATCAGATACCTTGTTTGCTGGTGGGGGTCCCCGAATCCCGCCAGCCAAAGAGAGTCCTCTTCAGTGCTAGAGTAGCGCCTTCATTCAATGAAGTTCGATGCCTTACGTCCTGCACCGTGCACGTAGCCCCATGCAGGACGTAAGGCGTCGAAACAGCTGATTGCACCAGGAACTTCGTTGAATGAAGGCGCTACTCCGGTGCTGAAGAAGACTCTCTTTGGCTGGCGGGTTCGGGGATCCCCGCCAGCAAATTAGGTATCTGATGCGGGGCGGGCGGCGACAGGGGGGAAGGGTTGGTGGTAGGAGGGGTGTTCAAGGGTGTCGTCGGCAGGCTGGCAGGGGGGACACCTCTTTACGGCGCCGGCCTTAGAGATGGCCGCCGCCATTCGATTATGCCCCTCCATGTTGGTTTTCTACAATACTAACTGCAAACATGAGCATGTCCATAGGAAGACGGATATTTACAAAGCAAAATATACAAGGAAAAAGAGTTACAAAAAATCCTCCCCCAATATTAACATGGATCTGACAACCAAAGAGGGCTTGATATCAAGTGAGAGTTACACCTTTCCCTTCCAAAAAGAACCTCAGCTGGACAGGTTCATAAAAAACATATATCAATTATTCTGGTAGGAAACAAACCATATAGGAGTGGAGGAGTGGCCTAGTGGTTAGGGTGGTGGACTTTGGTCCTGGGAAACTGAGGAACTGAGTTCAATTCCCACTTCAGGCACAGGCAGCTCCTTGTGACTCTGGGCAAGTCACTTAATCCTCCATTGCCCCATGTAAGCCACAATGAGCCTGCCACGAGTGGGAAAGCGCAGGGTACAAATGTAACAAAAATAAAATAAAAAAATATATAGAAGGAAACCTAATAAAGCATACTTTTGGATTTATAAATCCAAGGCCATAATGAAGCCTTTTTCTTTTTAACTCTAGCTTTCGTGTCTTAAGGAATATCATGCATTTTAATTTATCTTTAAAACTGTAAGAGAAATGTTTATATTTATTTTTAAAATTTTGAATCACTTTTTAACATATAAGTCAAAGCGACGTTCAGTAAAACAAATTAAAAAACAAAAGGATTAACCAGATGCTGTAATTTCAACTGGATGCCACTGAATATCAGAACTATCTGCTTAAATTGTAACTTTTCCACTGGTATCTCTCTCTTCCCATATTTAATCTGTTAAATTGGTCGGATAAACATCAAACCCCTAATTCTATAAAAGTTGCTAAAAATTGCATGCACAATTTAATTGAATAATGAGCTAATTAGCATTGATAATTGGCTTAAAAGCAATTATTGACACTAATTAGATTTAATTGTAATACATGTGTAAATTGCACCTCACGCCTGGAATAAACTTCTCGAGCCTGTTCGTCTAGCTTCGTCGTTGGCCGTTTTCAAGTCCAGGCTAAAAGCCCACCTCTTTGACACTGCTTTTGACTCCTAACCTCTACTCACTTGCCCTGTACCCCACCTCTTAGTTGTTCTGTCTGTTTACCTGTCTTATTTAGATTGTGAGCTCATTGAGCAGGGACTGTCTTTTCGTGTTTAATGTTCAGCGCTGCATATGCCTTGTGGCGCTACAGAAGTGATAAGTAGTAGTAGTAGTTATACCTACATCTTGCATTCTGGGCAAGGCAGTACATACAATTTAAAATTAAATTGTAATTGTAACAGCTTTGATGTTATTTGTGGGAAGCGGGCGAATTAATCAGATCAAATCAGTTCTATGTGAACTGTACAGTGCTGACAGGTGGGCCCTTTTACTAAGCCGTGTAAGCATCTAAGGGGGTCTTTTACGAAGCCACATTCACGTTTTTAGTGTGTGCTAAAATTGGGCATGTGCTAAACATTAGAGATGTCCATAGGAAAGCACTGGCATCTCTAATGTTTAGCGCATTTCCAATTTTAGCGTGCACTAAAAACGTGAGCGTGCCTTAGTAAAAGGGGGTCTAAGTGCGCCCAACATGCGCCGAAATGGAGTTACCATGTGGCTCTTGTGGTAATTTCATTTCTGACGCGTGTCCGATACACGCATCCCAAAAATAATTTTTATTTTCGGACGCATGCCAAGTGGCATTTGATGTGCGCAAGTCATTACCGCCCGGTTATCGCGTGAGACTTTACCACTAGGTCAATGGCTGGAGGTAAGGTCTCAGACCCAAAATGGACGTGCGGCAATTTTCATTTTGCCACACATCTATTTTCGGCAAAAATTTAAAAAATGCATTTTTTACAGGTGCACTGAAAAATGATTCTGTGCGTGCCCAAAACACGCGTCTACATTACCGCAGGCCATTTTTCAATGTGACAATTACTTTTGGTTTTGCAACTCAGACAGAATGGCACGGTAGCCGCTCAGTTCTAGTGGGATAGTGGTCGACGTGGAAATGGTTAAAAAACAAATTCCCCAAGATAAAGAAGATTTAAAAATAAAATCCTAGCATTTTGACTTGCAGTAGGGTGAACACAGCAAGCAAATTAATAAATAAATACATAAAAATAAAATGAAATATCTGCCTGGTTTGGATGATGGAGTGAAAATCGCAGCAATCCAGTTTCTGGTGCTATACCTCTAAGAGGAGACCAAGCATGCATCCGCCCAGTTAAAAAGCTCTTTCCTAATTTTCTGCAGGGAAGGTTAAATTAAGCCAGCAGTAGCTGCAGCATCTCAAGAAACCATTCACTGCATTCCTTTGTAATTCAAAAACTTCATCAAGTTTCCATTAGGACAATGAAAACACACTGTATAAGGAACAATATAAGAGAAAACAATACCTTAAATGCTTATAACTTACAAAAAGAAGATATTAAAAAATGAAAAAGAAGGAGTCACCTGAGGCTGAAAGAATGTATTAAATTCTTTTAGGAACAGATATTGTACTGTATGAGGTGGCATACAAATCTTGACAATATGACCAGATGGTAGGAAATCTGTGAGACTCATTTTTCCTTTCTTAAAAGGATTTGTTCCTTTGAAAACAGGTTATATACATCATTAGTTTTTATAGTTTTCATATGAAGAACTTCTCTGACACCACAGAATAATTCCTGGTAAAAAATGAAAACATCTAAAAGACTTTTTTGCCTGTGTTTTTTTAAACAGGGATCATAGTCATAAGAATATAAGAACAAAAGTGTTGCCATACTGGGAGAAACCGAAGGTCCATCAAGCCCAGTATCCTGTTTCAAACAGTGGCCAAACCAGGTTACAAGTATCTGGAAAGATCCCAAAACAGTATAAAACATTTTATGCTGCTTATCCTAAAAATAAGCAGTGGATTTTCTCAAGTCCATCTTTGAGCAGGGACTGTCTTTCTTCTATGTTTGTGCAGCGCTGCGTACGCCTTGTAGTGCTATAGAAATGCTAAATAGTAGTAGTAGTAGTAATAGTGGTTTATGGACTTTTCTTTTAAGAAATTATCCAAACCTTTTTTAAAACCTGCTAAGCTAACTGCTTTTACTTCTGTCAACAAATTCCAGAGTTTAATTACATGTTGCATGAATAAATATTTTCCCCGGTTTGTTTTAAATTTACTATTTAGTAGCTTCATTGCATGCCCTCTGGTCCTAGTACTTCATTCAGTATTTTATAGACCTCTATCATATCTCCCCTCAGCCATCTCTTCTCCAAACTAAAGAGCCCTAGCTGTTTTAGCCTTTCCTCTGGACAGGATGCTGGGCTCGAAGGACCCTTGGTCTTTTCTCAGTGTGGCATTACTTGTGTACTTATGTAGTTATGTACCAGTGGAGGATTTCAGTGTCCACCCAGGCCTATATAGAATGATGAATAATTAAAGGGGGGTGGGGCAGGAAGCCAAATGAAATGTTTTAGCAGTGGGGTGGAATGTTCAAAATGATGGGTGCCTGAAAGCAAATGAATAGCGGTGTTTTGGACTGTCTGAAGTTTTTTTAAAAGATCAATATGAAGACCAACAAGTGATGACAAAGTAATCAGGTTTGGATGTTATAAAAGCATAGAGAAGTGTGGTGCAGGCATCTGAGTCTAAGAGAGGATGAACAGAAAGCAGGACCACATTGTAGATGCGATTGCAGTGAGAAGGAAAACTGAGAATCCAAAATTACTCCAAGGTATCTGAAAGACTCCACCAAAGAGAAGAATATTCTGGAGCCAGAGAACAGTAGGGTGGTTGGAATGAGTGACGATGGATTTTGAAGTGTTGAGGATCAGATGGTTAGAGAAAATCAGTGATCAATTGAGTCAAGAGAACCCTGAAGGGTAGAAAAATTAGATGAGCAGGGATACTGGGTTGAAACTAGCAAGGTGTCCTCATAAATGTAAAATCTGGCTGTTGCAGCCTGAATTAGAATAATGAGGTATAGAGAAGTGGGGACAGTACTGAAACTTGGGAGACACCACGGGAAGGTGGTGAAGATGAAAACAGTAGTGACATTTTTTTTTTTAATGTGTGGGATAAAACACAAAAGAATCCTGTACAGAAAGCATGGAACCAAACAAACTTAGTGGTGATTAGATGGCAGCATAAGAAATTGGGAAGCAAAACCAATGCTGTGCAGACTTCTGTGGTCTGTGCCCTGATCATGGCTAGATAGATTGGGATGGGCTAGAGTGGGGCTGACAACTTCAGTAGTTGGAGAACAAGACCATTGCTGAGCAGACTTCTAAGGTCTGCAGGACGTGTGGGGAGAGACTTGCTGAGCTGGACATGTGTGCTCTGGAGGAGAGGGGAGGCGGGGGTGATGTGATGCAGATGTTCGGGTGTTTGAGGGGTGTTGGTCCGCGGACGAACCTTTTCCCGAGATGCGAAGGCGGTAGAACGAGAGGACATGAAATGAGATTGAAGGGGGGCAGACTCAAGAAAAATGTCAGGAAGTATTTTTTCACGGAGAGAGTAGTGGATGCTTGGAATGCCCTCCCACGGGAGGTGGTGGAAATGAAAATGGTAACGGAATTCAAACATGCGTGGGATAAGCATAAAGGAATCCGGTGCAGAAGGAATGGATCCTCAGGAGCTTAGTCAAGATCGGGAGGCTGGGCTGGTGGTTGAGAGGCGGGGATAGTGCTGGGCAGACTTATACAGTATGTGCCAGAGCCGGTGGTTGGGAGGCGGGGATAGTGCTGGGCAGACTTATACGGTCTGTGCCCTGAAGAGCACAGGTACAAATCAAAGTAGGGTATACACAAAAAGTAGCACATATGAGTTGTCTTGTTAGGCAGACTGGATGGACTGTGCAGGTCTTTTTCTGCCATCATCTACTATGTTACTATGTAGCCTTTCCTCATAGGGAAGTTGTCCCATCCCCTTTATCATTTTCATCGCCCTTCTCTGTACCTTTTCTAATTCCGCTATATTTTTTTGGGAGATGCAGTGACCAGAATTGCACACAGTATTCAAGGTGTGGTCACACCATGGAGCAATATAAAGACATAACATTCTCATGTTTGTTTTCCATTCCTAATAATTCCTAACATTCTATTTGCTTTCTTATCCACTGCTGCACACTGAGCAGAGGGTTTCAATATATCATCAACGATAACACCTAGATCCTTTTCCTGGGCGGTGACTCCTAATGTAGAACTTTACATCACATAACTATGGCTTAGGCTCTTCTTTCCCACATGCATCATTTTGCATTTGCTCACATTAAACATCATCTGCCATTTAGATTCCCAGTACCCCAGTCTCATAAGGTCCTTTTGCAAATTTTCACAATCCTCTTGCGATTTAACAACTTTGAATAACTTAGGGGGTCTTTTACAGAGCGGCAGTAAACCCAACTGGGACTTACTGCATGTTAAATCTGAAATGGGCCAGCAGTAGTTCCAGGATGAGCATGCGCCATTTCCGGTACTCCCCAGAAATCCTTTTTGTCTAGTGCGGTGCTAACCTGGCGGTAATTAGGCATCATTGTGCTCTGCCCGGTTACCGCAGGAACCCTTACTGCCACGTCAATGGGCAGCGGTAAGTGCTCCCCGCCGCAAGGCCATGTTGTAAGAGTTCTCTTATCACATGGCCATTTTTTTTTTACCCGCTGCAGTAAAAATGACCCTGACGCGCAGGAAAAATAGTCCCTGCTGCGTGGGAAAAACAGCTACCGCAGTGCCCTTTTTCTTGCTGCTTGGTAAAAGGACCCCTTTGTAAATATGTAAATCAGCATATTTAATTACCTCACTAGTTATTCCCATCTCTAGATCATTTGAAAAGCAGCAGTCCTAGAACGGACCCCTGAGGAACCCCACAACAAGAGAGCTATTACTAGCCTAAGAACAGATCAAGAAAGTAAGAGAGTTAGAAGCAACTCTAATGAAGTTATTGACCCCTCTGCCTCAGTCCACACCACAACCCTCATGTTGCCATAGATGAACAGGTTTTCCAGTTATGAAGACCCCATCTACCCTTTAAAATAGCTTTTCCCCAATCCTTTAACATCAAAGCGAAACAAGCAAATATGAGGTAGATAGCAAAATCCTTTATGAAGGCAATTTTCTATTTAAAAAAAAGCCCCTAGAGCAGGTGCATAGCCAGATAACAAAATTCTGGATGGGCCTGAGCCCAAAGTGGGTGGGCATAATATTTTCTCTGACCTGACCTACCCCGACCACAAAATATAAATACATTAGCTAATAAGGATCCTCAAGCTGTCAGCTGAAGACTTTCTCTAAAGGTGGCTGGAACTCCCTTTAACCAAGTTTGGCAGGCAGAAGCAACGTCTCTAGGCCACTTATGCCAGCACCTAAGCATGCTTGGCTATCTGTGACTCAAGGATGCTGTCGCCGACTGCAAAGCTTGGTAGAAGGAAGTTCTGGCCATCTTTGGAGGAGGTCCTCAGCTGGGGAGGCTTGGGATCCCTACCAGCTATACAGCAAGGGTCAGAACTGGTGTTAGACATGCTAAGGTCCCCCTCCCTGATCCCCTCTCCTCCCTACCTTCCCTCCGATTTCCCCACCTGCCATTACTGTCACACCGACAAACAGATCCTCACCAAATACAGAACAAGAGATCACAAATCAGAAATAAAAATATTTAGACAAAAATTGAACTGGGAACCCCCAAAAGTTAAACTTAGCATGTACTGCAACCCTGGAGAAATAAAAACAGAAATACATTTGCTATGCAGATTTCCCAAAGCCAACATATTCCATTTAAAAACGTTCAAAATAAACTACATTTTTCTACCTTTGTGGTCTGGACATTGTATTTTCCATCATGTTGGTTGCAGTTTCTCTTCTGCTTTCCTGTGTCATCTTCTAATTCTCTTTCAAGCAGCTGCTCTCCATTTGTCTTTCTTACCCTCACTACAACTGCTTTTCACATATTGAATGTTCTTTTTTTTTTTTTTTTTAAAGCTCTTTCCTCTCTTTTTCCTTCATTCTGCCTCACTGTCAACTATCCCTCACGTGCCAACATTTCTCCCTATCTCTCTTCCCTCACTCCCACTGTCTGGCATCTCTCCATCACTCCCTTCTGCTCCTGGATCCAACATCTCCTCTTTTCTCCCCTCTCCACCTCCTGTGTATCTCTCTCTCCCTCTCATCCACTCCCAGGTCCAACATATCTCCCTCTCTTCCACTTTCCATCATCTCTCCCTCTCTTGTGTCACGGGTCCAACACTTCTCTCCCCCTCCCCCATGCAGCATTCTTTCCCTTCCTCCATGCCATTGCCATGTCCAACATTTATGCCCCTCTCTCCCTCCCTTGTGCCCCATCCAACATCTCTCCCTTCCCCCTACGGCATCTCTTCCTCCCCTCCACCACGATCCTGCATCTGCGACAAAGGGGGCGAGACGTGGCAGAGGAGACATTTCCGGGTTAGCGGCAGTAGGCTGGCTGGGTCAGCTGAATATAAGGTGCCTCATTAATACCAATGTATATCCTCCTTGAGAGGGAATTGTATTAAGATTCTCAAAACCAGTTAACAGAGAAGACAGATGCCTAAACAGATCAATACTGACGGGTATCTGTATTGTACATCTTAATATATGATAACTGCAGAAAAGAACCCGAGAGATAGGACATTTTTAGTTGGTAAAATGGTAAAGAATTGTCACCTGTCTAATAAGATTAAGAGGATATTTGATATGACCAAAATCAGGTGAGCAATGAGGTCATGTACTATCCAGCAGGCAGTGCATGAGAATTTAAGTAAAAGATGAAATGTCCTGCTGCTCACAGCTCTAAGTGCAAGATGTGTGTGCAATCATTCAATCAAAAGGTTAAGACTTGTATTTTAGCTGTTCATACTAGTAATTGTAAAGTTGTTTTTCAATGATCTGTGTGTTTCCTATCGTGGTTACTGCAATTCATGTCATCCAGGAAATCCACTTATTCATTGTTTCCAGTCACATGAATGTAAATCTACATCTACCCCATATAAACAATCCCTCGCTAACAAAATAACAGCTTCATGGGCGCTTTGAGGCATCAAAGCTAAATACATAAATGAATATGCTAGTTCCCAAGGTATTTACATGAACAAAAAGTTTATTTTTTTTTTGTATTTTTATTTTCATGCAAGCTGCACAGAATGTTTCTGCTCAACACAAAAGGCACTACACAATGCAGGTTGACTCTCTGTGAAACTGAGCATGTTAATTTATACTCAACGAAGCCACCTCCAGGGTACTGTTGCAGCATCCACACTTCTGCAGTGAAATGATTGCTATGCATGTTAGGATTCAATTTGCCTGGAAAATGCAGTATAAATACAAGTTACTATTAGAAACTTCTTATTGCAGGTGTTCATCCAGTTCAACCGATGCTTGTACATGGCTTATGAAGGAGCTACATTTCATCTATATTAATAAAACAACAAGACCTAAGCCTGAGAGGAAAATAACATGGTTGGATGCCCTCTCCCCTCTTTTGTCTTCTGATCCAGCTAGCTCACAGTGCAGTGGGAAAATCTGCTCCTGTAGTGTGTTGGATCAAAAGGATTATGGGTGGAGGGGAGGAGAGGGGGAATATACCTTGAAAGACAATAGTAGCTGCAGGCAGCCTTGTTCTCCAGGATCACACTTGGAGTTCTCTTACCCTGGTTGACGGTAACTTGTGAAACCACCAACATACGGTACCTGTAGCAGTGGGGCCTTTCTTCCAGCCTCAGGGGTAGTGCCACTGTTCCATCCAATTGAACAGTAGCAGTCAGCGATAATCCGGAGGTCAGCATACATCTAGGATTCAAGCTTCATTTCCGACCACGTAAAAAGCAAAATGAAGAGAAGATACAAGCGTTGCTTTCACCAAAACATAGCAGTAGACTCACTTACAACAAGAGGTCAGTTGAAGAGGTTGACCCAAGCTTTCATGACCATTCAAAGGAAGAAGAAAACGAGAATATGCAGAGGAGCAAACCTTGGGGTGTGCAGCAGTAGCATTTCGATCACTGTAATCCAGTGAATTTCACCCCTTCTGCAATTTCCTTGAAGCTCCAGGTACAAATGATGGCGTGCATTGCAAAAACTACATCTGTTGCAGCACTCTCAACACAAGATGATGACGATGATGACAAACATAGTCCTTGCTAGACTGCAGTACCCTATGACATTTAAAAATTATTTTGGACACCCAATGCAACAAGCCAATGTAATCTCAGTTTATACATCCTGATGTCACAAAAGAGAGAACAGTGAACAAATGCCTAAAAGACAGGAAGGGCTCACCCAAAGAGAGACCTATGTCCACCCATAGTGTCTTCCATCCTGAAAGCATTTCCCCAGTCCCAAGCTGTCATCCTAGGACAGTCAGGCTCTTTCTCCTGCCATTGATAGTGGACTACATGGCAGGGTTTAATATCTGGCCCCAGTGCCATCTCCAGTTGTAGTTAACTATGCCAACTGCATAGAATGCATTCTGAAACAAAGTGCTTAGAGATTATCAAGGCCTGTAACACCACAGATTTAATCTATGAAGAATATTCCTCAATGAGAGCCTTGCAGCAACATGCTCACCTACAAAATGCAGTGCCCTCAGCAATGACACCTCCATTACTAAGAAGGAATAGAGTCCGGGGGGGGGGGCAGCAAGCAAGAGGTACAGGTCTCAATTCAACAGTCCCAAAGTTAAAGTACGTGTGTTATGTCATATGAACCTCACCAGGGTCTCCAATAATTGTCTACAATAGATCAAATTGTAATTCAGTTGAAAATGTGGTCTGTTACTAAGATTAGGTACAAGTTGATAAATTGTTGTTGAATATTCATAGATCCAGGATCAACCAAACAGCAGGAGGCCAGGGCACTCCAACTGTTCACAGTCACTGGCCTTGTAAATAACACCAAGATGTATTCCAATAAGAAGTTGTATAGTGCTTCGCACATGATAATCTTTCCTCTCCAACACTTTTCAGTTTAGAACAATATCCAAATCATCAAATGTGGCGAACTAGAACTGGAACCAGTGCCACATGTGAAGGTCTGCCCCGCAGTATGATAGAAAAAAATCAGGCACTGTGAATTATCAGCATTCCCATCTTGTATTATGTCTACAATAGATTAGGAATCATGCAAGATCTAACATAAGGATTTCTAAACCTCCCCTGGTGATTCTGTATCAAGTCAAGCTCTCAGGATATCCAAAATGCATTTGCTCAGGATAAATCTACAAACATTGGGCCTCCATAGGATGCAAGTCTTCATATTCAATACAAATTCCCTGTAAAACTGGGTGTGCTGTCACCGGAATAAATTTGGTAAGACCCATTATAATTTATGTTGGTTCTATTATAGGTTTGCCCTATGGTACAGGTATATCTGCTTAAAATATTTTTTTCTCTTTTGGAGGAGGGGGGCCAAATCACAATCATATGGTGGTTATAAGGCTTTGCAGCAAGCAGGGGCACTGGATGGGCCACCATACAATATGGCTGGGACAGTTGAACCCTTTCATAGGACATAAGCACTGCAATCCTGACCCAATGCAACAGGACCTCTTCTTGAGTATCAACCCAGATCTTCTCACTTTCAGGAAGCTGATTGTAGCAGTAAATAATAATGTGGTTCACCTATCACTTCATCTCTTCAAACAGCATAATTTTGGTCCAGCAATATACTTCATCATTACAGGTTGCCCATGACGCGTAACAAAACTAAGTTCTAAGGAAGATGAACCAGCAGATAAACCTATGAGTTGGCAAATGGTTGCCTATGAAATCCACAATGAAGAGGCTTCGGCAAATTGTTGCTGTATTGTCTCTATCAGACTTAGGATAGAACAGTTTTGGGGGCATTTGGATATTATTTTTTGAACAATCTGAATGTGGAGGCACCAAAGAAAGGTGGACTACCCCAGGCCTGTAGAAGGAACACCCAAGCTAAAGGGTTGAAAGACAGTGACAACAGCCATACATAGTATCTTTTGTGGAGGGTGGAAAGGTGGATAGGGGTCACTCTATTCCAGTAGGGGCAGGAGATCACCCCTTACTGTGGGAACCTGCCATGAGTGGGAACAAATGTAACAAAAATAAAAAAATAAAAATAAAAACTATGTATCAATGGTTGGCTTATAGAGAAGGTGGTGAAGCTTGGCTTATCAGGCATGTGGCCAGTTATAGCACTGCTGGAGATAAGGCCTGAAAGTATCCCATGAAATATGTGCCATATGCACCACACTGAGAAAAGGTACCAACTTGAACCACTGTGCAGGACTAGACTGGTACACAGTGGGCTCATTAGGTTACAAAGGCTGTGTTAGTTATCTATGGCAGGTGACAGATACAATGACAGTGCTTGGCTTGGGGTAATTTTCTGTAGTTTTAGGGCGATGTACTAATAAAATTGTGGCCTATACAAAGGACCAAGCTTCACTTCTTGCTGCAGTGGTGGAACATGAGAGGAAAAGTTAAGATTACCCATGACAGGTTTAAAATCAAGATGAGGGCTTGAAAACGTAAGTACAAGAGTATGGGTAAATACTAAATATCCTGTCTTGAAAATCTCTTGGTCTTAGTAGTTTCCTGTACTGCGTTCTTTAAAGTTCTGGCATGTATGCATGCTTACACATCCAAACACAACCTCTATGATCGTGCAAGTAAAATATATTGTAATGTAGTAAATGAGATCAGCATGGCCCATCCTATCTGCCCAGTATCAGCTAAACGCGCTGTGATTGGCTGAGAGAGACCTGGAGGGAGGGACGTCCAAAAAGTTTTGATTTGCGTCCTTGCATGTCCTGATCCTGGGGTGGGGGTGGGGGGGGGGCGCAAGCTGAAAACCGCTTAAGCATCGCTTGCCTTTATGCCAGGATGAAAGAAAATAAAAAGCTGCTTTTCTGGGCTGGAAGGTTCACGTGAGAAAGAGACAGACATGGCAGCGTCCAGTAACTCCAGTTTGGCAGGCTCCTCCGTATCGTCAGATTAGTTTTTATTCTCTTGCTTCTGAACTGTTTTGTCTTTTCTGAATGGTATTTTCTGGCTTATTTCTTAGCGTCTAGTCTTCCCATTTGCAGGGCTAAATCCTGCGGTGCCCCACGCTCGTCATTAGCCTGCAGATTTGTAGATTAGCTTGTAGCCTGTAGATTTGTTTGATGCCCCACCTCCAGGTCTCTCTCAGCCAATCACAGCGCGTTTAGCTGTCACTGGTGTCAGCTAAACGCACTATGATTGGCTGAGAGAGACCTGGAGGAGGACTAGAATTGAAAGAGACGTCCAAATAGTTTTTTGATTTGGACATCCACGGCACTAGAAGGACACCCATCACAAAAAAAATCTGGGGGAAAAACATCCAAGTGCTCGTCAGGGACGTCCTTTTTTTTTTTTGTCCATGTTAGGCACTTTAGAAGGATGGCCCTGACGAGCACTTGGACGTGGCTAGGCAAAGGTTTCCGGCTCGTTGTTTTGAGTGAAGGATGTCCATAAAGGACGTCCCTGACAAGCACTTGGACATTTTTTTCTCCGATTTCTTTTTGGTTAAATTTATAGAAGTTTTTACAGGCGAATAAATCCCGCGCAGCCCCGAGAGGTACAGACCTCCCGTTAGATTTTCCACGGTTAGGCAATCGGAAAACAGTAGTTTATCTCATTACAATACGATTTATACACATTGGGGTACTAATTTGCTCATCTGCATTCCGTTTTAGTTAGCTGCTACCATGATCGGAAAATGGCTCGGAGAAGCCTTTTGTGCGTGCCACAGTTTACTACTTGCTTGTTAATGGCTCGTTAAGTTTAGTGCATCTGGCCCTCATTCTATATAGGTAACCTCTGTTTATCCCATGCCTTTTTCATTCCATCACTGGTTTTCACCCCACCACTTCCCATGCCTGGGAAGAACATTCCAGGCATTCCTCACCCTCTCCCTTAAAAAGCATTTACTGATGTCAATACAAACCTTGTCATCCTGATATTAATGTTTTGCCATCTTTTATGTCCTGTAATATTTTATTTTTAATTATTTTGAAAATATGCAACCTTTGGGACAAAGCCAACTCTGGTTTACAGCTATGGTGTAAACCAGAGCGCTAAAATCCTCTGGCTTCAATATGCAGATTTTACTGCCACACTGTAATTGTGAACAAATGCCACCGATTCTCACATTCCTGTTTAACCATCCCTTTCAGCAGAACCCTAAATACATCTGACCTCTTTAAGGTTTAATGAAAATTTAAAATCAACAAAAGAGCAGGAGTTAGATTTTCTTGCCACTGCTCTAGGCAGCCAAATTACGCAATGTGCCTTTTCAAAAATACTCAACAAACAAGGATTAGAATTCATTACAATTCTGCACAGGTCAGGCATTTCTTCTTTTTTGCTTTATTTTCAAAAATGATTATTTATTTATTTATTGCTGTCATAAAATTATTATGTATGAAAAAAGAGACTAAAATGCTCACGTAAACAAAAGCAAGAACATAATTATTATACAATAATCACGTAAGAGCCATAGATCTATATAGCCCATATCAAAGAAGAGAAAGAAAGAAAAATAAGTGATAATCATGCAAGAAAATCAAAGCAAGGTTCTCTCCTAGTTAACATTTCTAACAAAGCCAAATGTACCACCCTCTCCAATAATACTAGTTACAATCTATGAGCAAATCAATACGCTGAAACCTTCTGCCCAGTGTGTGGCAGCGGCAGCCAAAAAAAGCAAACAGGATGCTAGGAATTATTAGGAAATGTTTGCAAAATAAGACCAAGAATACTATAATACCTCTATCGCTACATGGTGTGACCTCACCTGAGTATTATATTCAATTCTGGTCGCTGTATCTCAAAAAAGATATAGTGGAATCAGAAAAGGTTCAAAGAAGAGAGACTAAAATGATACAGAGGGTGAAAGTGGGGATAAAGGTTACGGTTCTTAGGCTTGAAAAGAGATAGCTGAGGGGGGATAAGATTGAGGTCTACAAATCCTGAGTGGTGTGGAACAGGTAAAAATGAATCGATTTTTTACTCTTTCAAAAAGTACAAAGACTAGGGGACACTCAAGGAAATTACATGGAAACACTTTTAAAACAAATAGGAGGAAATATTTTTCACTCAAAGAATAGTTAAGGTCTGGAACTAATGCTGGAGGATGTAGTAACAGTGGTTAGTGTATGTGGGTTTAAAAAAAAACCGTGTGGACAAGTTCCTGGAGGAAAAGTCCATAGTCTGTTATTGAGACAGACATGGGGAAGCCACTGCTACTTTTACTTTCTGTCAGGTACTTGTGACCTGGATTGGCCACTGTTGGAAGCAGGATAATGGGCTAGATGGACCATTGGTCTGACCCAGTAGGGCTATTCTTATGTAGAAAATATTCCAAATGGAGTAGGATCCAGAAAAGATCAGGCATTTCTAAAGCTATAGAAATACTATTTGCAAGGACATATACCATCTTCAAATTTGATTACATGGAAATTGGTTTTGAACAATGGAGGTCCCCTTTGTTCAGAGGTATAGCTGTCTCCTACCCTGTAACTTTCTTTGTGGAGTTAATAGACTGTGGTTAATTTCAGATTCACAATAAAACTCATTATAATTTGCATTCAGTCAAAAGGGGAAATGTTAGCACAAGCTAACTGTAATCATTAGAGCAGGGAATGAAATTAAACAATGGATAAAGGGCCCATTTCTTTTAGATAGGCTATAAGTTGACTGAATGTGGATTAAAGTGAATGAGGTCGGGATACAGTGTACATATGAAAGACCAAAGGGCTTTGGTTTGATAGACAGAGAAAGGGAGAACAAGCTTTATTTGGCCTTAAGACTTACATCCTTCATACAGATGTTCAGTAAGAGAAATTACCCTGCTTTTCATAATCTCTTCATCTATACAGTATTCCCTCATTCTGTAATGTGAGTTACCTAAATATACATTCTATTTGCGCAGACATAGTAACATATTCAAGTGGGCAGAGAATAGGTGGGGCAAGGGCCAGCGGCGTAGCCAGGTTTTAACATGAGGAGGAGCAGGCTTTTATAAAATAGGCGCCAGTTGGTGTCAGCTAGACAACAGTGCCTGTGGCTATGATGGGCAATGATTAATACAGGCTCTCTCTCTGTTATGTGATGTCCTGCCTACAAGGAAACAGGAAATTACATCAGGAGACAGGATGCATAAGAGGTTCCCAGACTGGCCAGAGCAGGCAACCTGTCTTCTTAACAACAAGTAATATTCAAATTGTGACCATCACCTCAGGAACATCACACACACTCCTTCCACTGCTAGACACTTTGTTTAAATCAGATGGACTATTGTTTATGTGGTGACTCTACCGGATGTGGAGACCACTAGTCCTGAGCATTTTTATTTTGGTTGACAAGGGCCACCAAAGGCGGCCCTTGCCACGGAGCCTACTTTCAAACAGGGCCAGACACTTTGTGAAATAACACAAAACCCTGCAAAATGACACCCAAAACCTATACTGAAAACTTACACCACCATAACAGCCCTAACCCACCTATGAAAAGACAGTGCTACAAATATTACACTGAGCCCCAGAGCAGTGTTTCGATAGGTGGTCCTGGAGTAGCCCTTGCCATTCAGGTTTTCAGGCTATCCACAATGAATTTGCATGTAATGGAGGCAGAATATGGAAATCAATTTCATGCATATTTATTGTGGATACCCTTAAAGCCTGACTGGCAAGGGGGTACTCCAGGACCAACTTGGGAAACACTGCCCTAGAACACCAAACTTACCACATCATAACAAACCAAACCCACCTATGAAAAGACAGTGCTATATATATTACACTGGGCTCTACAGCACCAATATACCTACTATTGGGAAACTGGAACAAGCTGAACTGTTACACATTCCTACACAGACACTACACGCTAGTAGAATCCTTCATCTCAGTCGCACATGCAGAACATGGACAGACCCTCATCTAATACAGAATAGGGAGTGTTTTTAGGAACCCCTGTCCCCTCCCCAAATTACTATGTACCAGCCACCCACAATCTGGAGGGACAAAGGATTCCAAGGCTGCGTCTTTTGAGTAAAAGCAATCAAAGTTTTCTTTACTGATATTCAAGTACAACTACAATGTGTAATTGCTTCTGGGAGAACAGCTGCTGCACAAAAGTGTTAACTATCTGTATCTCCAGTAAAAGACTCCGTTCCTTCTATCTCGCTGCACCACACGCCTGGAATAGACTTCCCGAGCATGTACGTCTAGCCCCGTCTTTGGCCATTTTCAAGTCCAAGCTAAAAGCCCACCTCTTTGACGCCGCTTTTGAGTCCTAACCACTGCTCACTTGCCTCACTTTAATTCCCCTTACCCCTTAGTTGTTCTGTATATTACCTGTCTTATTTAGATTGTGAGCTCTTTGAGCAGGGACTGTCTTTATGTGTATGGTGTACAGCGCTGCGTATGCCTTGTAGCGCTATAGAAGTGTTAAGTAGTAGTAGTAAAATACTTCCGTACAATCACTTATATATGTTCATTATGCAAACACATCATATATAGGTAATATGACAATAATCACACGTATTGGATATGATAATATTGTGGTTAATACTTATTGGATATATGATAATAGTGTGGCTAGTACTTACTGTAAATGTTAATAATGGGGTTATCTATTCACGGAAAACCTTATCATGCCTAGTCATTTTCCTAAGGAACTACTTTGTTCCCTATCTGGGACATCTGTTTCCTTTATCTTGCAAAACCTGTTTGCACAAAGGATATCTCAATAGATCAGCAACAGATCATGAGCCTTTGAGTCAGACAGATGTCAAGCAGGAGTCACAGAGACTTTTGGCCTGTCAGCATGTTTGCTCTATCAGGCCTTAATCATGGTTCATGGATTCTGGCTTTACCCATAATCTACAGGAGCCACCAAAAAAAAACATACAGACAAAAGTTGAAATAGAGACCCCCTCCACTCTGCCTAACAAAGCCAGATAGTGCAATACTGGTAAAAGAGAAACAGAAATACATTTTCTTCTGTACTTTGCAAAATAAAAATAGAAAAAAAATGTATATTTTACAAAGCAGGTACATCTCAGTCCTTACAAAGTATTACATAAAATATTTTTTTTCTTTTCTACCTTTGTTCTCTGGGAATTTTCTAATTGGGTTGATCCCAGTTTTTTTTTTTTTTTTTTTTTTGCACGTTCCATGAGTCAGTCTTCCAAATTCTTTTCCAGGTTGTCCTTTCCATTTCTTCTATCTCCTCTTTTCTTCTTCCTTTCTCTACATCTGTCTGGCACCGATCTTTCATTTTTTTCCTCCACTATCAAATAGATGTGTACTTCTGTATTTTCTTTTCCTGAACAGCTGACTTAGAACATAAGAGTAGCCATACGGGGTCAGACCAATGGTCCTTCTAGGCCAGTATCCTGTTTCTAACAGTGGCCAAAGTCAGGTCACAATCATGGCAACATTCCATGCTACAAATCCCAGGGCAAGTAGTTTCTTCCACACAAATGGATTATTCTGTTTTGAGACATGTTTCAGGTACGAGTGGTTTTATAAGTCAAAATAAAAATAAATATTTTGTTTCATGCAGATTTGAACATAACTAAATGGCCTATAAGCCCCGAATGCAGTCCATTGGTTTTCTTATATTTTGTTTTTGTGATGACTTATATACTGTGCCAAAACTGAAAACTCTCCTCTCTATTTGGGCAATAATAAAAGGAGCTCATTGTGAACACTATCCAACCTAAAAGGCTGTTTTGTGGCTGTACATGAGGAATTGTAATGTTGAATAAATAAGTGTGTTTGTATCCCTAGTTATGCATTCAAAGTTTATATAATTCTTTCAAGAAAGTCAGTTAATCGTAGAATGGCCGCATTTCTAATAGGGTAATACTAGGGCCCATCTAAAGAGCAGGTTATTTTGAGCTAGATCAAACTTGCTTTCCTTGTGCCATCACCATAGAATTCAGTTTATCATGGGAGCAAGTACATAGACAAGTCTGAAACATTTGACAAGTTGAGATTAGCATATATACCAACTGGGATTTAAAAGCCTGTCCTTTAGTGATGTCGCATGTTCAGAAATCGTAGCCATAAGTATAGCATGCACACACCAGAACAGGCATCCATATACACAGTGCACAACAACTTCTACAGAGTAAATCCAAAACTTATTTTTTATTTTCTCATTTCCATCTTCCAAAGTTGTAGACAGCAGATGTACAGATCAGCAGAACCCAAAGCAATCCAAAACAAGTGAAGTCAGAAACAACAGCTTATACCTAATTGTTCAACCGTCCTTAGGAGTCACCTTTGGGTTTAAGAAGGAAAGCCATATGCATGTAAGGATTGAATAAACAATTTACCACAAAGTTTAAAGCAAATGTCCTTAATATGTAATACTTAGTAGCAATAATGAAACAATGATGGATTTTCAGTAGTAAGCAGCCTGAGCCAACAGATTTATTTCCACTCAACAGAATTAACTTTGTATAAACTTGGCGACTAATACTGTGCTGAACTGGACAATGTTGGCATATTTAGACTGACTGGACAGAACTTCTGCATAAAGGACACCCTCCCCCCATTATTCCATACCTCTCTGTGATAGTAATAAAAAAAGGCAAGTGCATTTTTATAATATACCACTGCAATCCACAAAACAAAAGAGCAAATTCCCACATGGCCTCTTTTTCTTTTAATGTAGGCAAAGGAAAAAAAAAAAAGATTAAATGCTTCCAGGTTTCAACCTAATTAATGTTTTTCTTTTTTAATTATACTTTTAAATAGTAAGTCTGATTGTCAAGTACCTGAAAACATTTCTGCATACATGATTAGCTCTCTGCTTGCTGGAGAGAACCAGGGGGGAGCCCACCGTCTCTGAAATCCGCCCAGGTAGCCATTTAAAAGGAACCGAAAATATTTACAGAAACAAAAACAAAAAGAAGCATAAACCAAACCCCCATGCCAGCAATCGGAAAGCCAGTGGAACTGTTGGGTTGTTCACTCAGCAGTGGGTGGTGGTTCTGTGCTTCCTATCTGCTTCCCTTCTCCCTGTCTTTCTCCTGCCTGCAGATCTGCAAGTAACGCGGGGGGGGGGGGGGACCAGTGCCACGGAGGCCGAACCCATTACCTGTTCCAATCCAACTGCATCCCCCCCCCACACACGAGCCAGCCAGAAGAGACGGTCCTTACCCCAATACAGCCAGCAGTCAGAGAAGAAAAACAGCTCACACAGCCAAGGCCAAGCGCTGAACAGCCTGCACCACACACCGCGCCTGAGCTGAGGAGGATCCTGGGCCCTGGCCCCCGCAATGCTGCCTGCGCTGCTTGAAGCCAGGAAAAGAAGAATGTCGTTGAGAGAGCTCAGCCGCAGCCGCATTGCTGTAAGTTACCACAACGGCCGCTGCAGCTGAGCCTTCTCGACGACTTTCTCCTCCTAGCTTCAAACAGTGCAGGCAGCACTAAGGGGGCGGGGAACGAGAGTATACGGGCGCTGGTCAGCAGCAGCAGTCTGTTCACTTCTTCCTGCGCTGTTAGGGCAAGCACAGCAGGCGAGTCGACAGCGACGATCTGATAGTTCTGCCACCGCGTGCAAGCGGGAAGGTGGCGGCGCATGCACATAGGCACCGTTTTTTTGACAAATCTATTTGGGGGAGCGACCACTCCCCCTGCACCCCCCCTAGCTATGCCTCTGGCAAGGGCATCTTCCACAATTACTGTATTTTTCAGACTATAAGACGCACTTTTTCCCCCAAAATTTGGGAGGAAAATGGAGGGTGCGTCTTATAGTCCGAAGGTAGAGATTTCCCTCCCTCCCTCCCTCCGAGTTCGGGATCGCCTGCCTGCCCGCCCTCCCTCCCTCCGAGTTCGGGATCGCCCTCCCCCCTGGCCCTGTCACCACTTCTCCCTACTCACGCGATCTTCCCTGGTGGTCTAGTGACGTCGGGGCAGGAAAGAGCCCCCTCTTTCCTGCCCAGCGCGCTGCTCTCCATCCTCCTGTATGCAGCCTGACGGTCTCGGCGAGATTCAAAATGGCCGCCGAGACTTCAATTCTCGGCAGCCATTTTGAATCTCGCCGAGACCGTCAGGTAGCATTGCATACAGGAGGATGGAGAGCAGCGCGCTGGGCAGGAAAGAGGGGGCTCTTTCCGGCCCAGACGTCACTAGACCACCAGGGAAGATCGCGTGAGTAGGGAGAAGTGGTGACAGGGCCGGGGGGAGGGCGATCCCGAACTCGGAGGGAGGGATTCGGACAAGACGCACCGGAGCACCTAGGTTTTAGAGGAGGGAAAAAGGAAAAACAAATTTTTCCTATTTCCCTCCTCTAAAACCTAGGTGCGTCTTATGGTCCGGTGCGTCTTATAGTCCGAAAAATACGGTATTCACATCTGCTATAAAACAGTATCATTTACACATCAAAGCACAGAACTTAGGCCTTCCATAGACATGGTGTAACTGGGTACGCTGACATTTTGACATGTAAATGCTGACTTAAGCTAGTATTCTACAACGGCATCTGGACACCCAACTGCCAGTATTCAGCGGCACTAAACCGGGCAATCCCGCTGAATATCATCTCTGATCGCTCACCAAAACAGTGGGCAGGTCAAGGATGGTACAAAGTGCAACACTAGGGTGGAGCCCAGGGTTAAAGCGGGGGTGCTGGCAATATTCAATGTTGGCACCTGCATCGCTCAGCAGCCTAATTTAAGACAGCACAAAAGCCGTCCTAAATTAAGCCACTGAGTGATACAGGTGCCAGCTCTGAATATTGGGCTGGCACCTGCATAACTTTTTTTTTTTTTAATCTGGTCCCCCAAGCCCCCTCCTGCCCCCACAAGGCCTCCTCCTTCCCTGCCCCTTCCCCAGTCTGCGTCATGAAAGTAACCTGTGAGAGATTGAAGCAATTTTGGAAGAGTGTGTATGGGGCAGGAGCAAGGGGGCTGCATTCCTGCCCCCAATGACCACTGCTGGTCCACCAGGGATACAGGTAGGCCCTAGAGGGTCTACCTAGATGACTGAGGGGTTGGGTGCAGGGGGGCATTCGGGGGGGGGGGGAGTGAAATTTTGTGCCACGGGCTAGGGAGAGGGGGCAGAGGAGAGGGTTTTGTTGGGGGTGAGGGGGGTGGGAGGGGGCTTGGGGGACCAGATTTAAAAAAATGTTATGTAGGTGCTTGGCCTATATTCAGCCAGGGCCCACATTACTGTCTTATGCTGGCTCCGGCTACATATTGGCCAAAATTAGCCCCTGATATTCAGTGCCAGTGCCCGACACTGAATATTGGGGGCCAATTTAGCTAGCAACAATCAGCATTTAAGAAAACGCTGACTGCTACAAGCTGAGTATCAGGGGGATAGAAAATGATGCAAATAAAGACCATATGGCTTATTCACGCAGTCCATCCATGTAATCTATTACCCATTCCTCTTCCTTAGTGATTGTATGTGCTTGTCCCATGCTTTCTTGAATTCCGATATAGTCTTTGTCTCTAGCACCTTCACCGCCCTTTCCATTCAGAAATATTTTCTTAGATTATCTTATTCCTTCTCATTTCAGAGATTTCCTTCAGTTGAAAAAGACTTTGCTCCTCTATATTTACACCACAGAAGTATTT
The DNA here is from genome assembly GCF_901765095.1 of Microcaecilia unicolor. Taxonomy (NCBI): domain Eukaryota; kingdom Metazoa; phylum Chordata; class Amphibia; order Gymnophiona; family Siphonopidae; genus Microcaecilia; species Microcaecilia unicolor. The sequence goes on along the minus strand of NC_044033.1, from coordinate 262,113,902 downwards.
AAATGTCTCTATCATATTCCCGTATTCCGCTTTTCTTCCATAGTATTCATATTGAGCCTTTCCGTCTGTTCCTGTATGCTTTGTGATGAAGGCCATCAACCATTTTAGAAGCCATCCTCTGGATTGACTTCAACTGCTTATTACCTTTTTGAAGATGCAGTCTCCAGAATTGTACATAGAACTATAAATGAGGTCTCATCAGAGACTCGTGCAGAGATACTACCATCTTTTTCCTGTTGGTCATTCCTCTCTCCATGTGTCCAAGCATCCTTTTGGATTTTGCCATCACCTTTTCTACCTGTTTGGCCATTTAAGATCATCAGATATGATCACACCCAAACGTTGCCCTTCTTTCATGCACAGTAGTACATCACCCCCTATACTGCACCACTCCCTTGGGATTTTGCAGCCCAAACGCATAACCCTGCATTTGTTAAGTATTAAATCTTAGCTGCCAAAGTCTAGCCGTTCTTCAAGCTTTGATAGATCCCTCCACATTTTATCCACACTGAGTGTGTACCCTTGTGCAGATTTTGGTATCACCTGCAAAGAGGCAAACCTTACCAGACAGCCCTTCTGCAATATTGCTTACAAAAATGATAAAAAGAACTAGACCAAGAACTGATCCTTGTGGTCCACCACTGGTAATGCCCCTTTCCTCAGAATGAACTCCATAACTACCTTTTGTCACCTTCCACTCAACCAGTTTCTAATCCAGTCACTTTAGGGCCCATACTGAGGGTATTCAGTTTATTTATAAGTTGCTTATGTGGAACCATACGTCAGAGGCTTTGCTAAAATCTAAATACACCTCATCTAGTGCTCTTTTGAGCCAACTTTCCAGTCTCCCAGTCAACAAAATAATCACATTTGTCTGACAAGATCTACCTCTTGATACAGTCGTCGTCCTCTGCTTTCTTCACTCCTTTCTTGGAGTCTTGGGGGCCCTTTTACTAAGCCACATAAGTGTCTACATACACCCAACGTGCGCCAAAATGGAGTTACCACCCCGCTATCACGTTGCTCTTGTGGTAATTTCATTTTTGGCGCACATCCAATACGCGCGTCTTAAAAATAATTTTTATTTTTGGACGCATTCCAAGTGGCATTTGAGGCGATTAGGTTGTTACCGCCCGGTTACCATGTGAGACTTTACCGTTAGGTCAATGACTGGCAGTAAGGTCTAGGACCCAAAATGGACACACGGCAATTTTCATTTTGCCGCATGTCCATTTTTGGCAAAAATTTTAAAAAGGCATTTTTTATAGGTGCGCTGAAAAATGATTCTGCACGCGCCCAAAACACGCGTCTACACTTCTGCAGGCCATTTTTCAGCAGGCCTTTGTAAAAGGACCCTTGACTCTCTATTTCACTGGTGCTGATCTACCCTTTCTAAGGTGCTTCTTTCTTCCATGGTACATAGAAACATGATTGATGCACCTCCTTGCTCCCAATTACCAAATGACTTCCAGGACAATATTTACAAAGCTAATAAATTTCATAGTACTGATGTCACTTAGAATGAAAATCTGTCCACCAATATTTGCAGATGGATAAAATATAGTTAAAAGGTGGATTCCAAGGGACAAAAATAAATATTGCAACGTTGGTTTGTTTTGATATTATTACTACAGTACCACAAGTTTAAATATGCAGCTAATTATTTTGTAATCTGCTTGTAAATTAATTATGCAACAGCAATAGAGGAAATACAGGGCAGTGTTTCCATTTTTGCCGATATTATAGATGTGTGGAGCAGTAGGTGGATTAGACGACACACTCTCGATGTGTAAGGCTGTAGACAAATCACAAATAACTAACAGCCGAATCTTAATTTGATTACACTGATTGTTTTGTCTATTATTATGTCCTGGATGGAAAACTATGGTATATTCAAAGGGCCAGCGCTTGCCAAAATAAATCAGGAAAAATTATGTGTGTTATAACAATAGTAGCTTAGCATAAGAATTCTTTACCCAGTTATCTTGTCAGACCAGGGAGGTGATAGCTTAAGGTCTGCATTTCTGAAGTAGGCTTTTAAAACTGTAAGGTTGTTTTAGAGATTCTTCAGGGGCCCTTTTACAAAGTCGCGTAAGGCTCTACGCATGCTGAACGCATGCCAAAATGGAGTTACCGCCCAGCTACCGCGTGGCTCTTGTGGTAATTTCATTTTTGGCATGCGTCCAATAGGTGTGGCCAAAAAATGATTATTTTCAAAGGCGCGTGATGGACACGCACCAAGTGGCATTTGGCGCATGTAGGTCATTACCGCCCGGTTACCGTGTGAGACTTTACCGCTAGGTGAATGGCTGGCGGTAAGGTCACAAGTCCAAAATGGACACGCGGCAATTTTGATTTTGCTGCACGTCCATTTTCAGCAAAAATTTAAAAAGTCATTTTTTACAGGTGTGCGCGCCTAAAACCCGCGCCCACACTACCGCAAGCCATTTTTCAGCGCACCTTAGTAAAAGGACCCCTTAATTTGTAATTTTGTCAATTTGTATTTTGTACTTATCTTTTCATTATTTTTTATTCTTTAATTTTTTTTTTTAGAGTTGCATTTCAATTAAAATTTGTATGGGGGAAGATTGGATGGACAATAAGTTGGCATTATCTTAGGCTTACTGCTCCATGTTTCGCCAAAGGAAGGTATTCCAAAAGGAGTTGCCCACTTACTAACATTGGTGGCTAAAATGAGTACTGCTTGGTGTTGGAGTATCAGCACAGGACAGATACTCTTAGTTGAGCTCCACCTATTTGATAAGATCACTTTGGAATTGAAGGGACAGGGGTATCTATTTGCTTAGAAGTGGCACTCAGTGGAGGGATGAGGATCAAGGCACACAGGGGGCCCGCTATATCATTGTATTACATCACTATATGACAGGAATATCGGTTTTTCTGCCAGAGGTGTTTGCCTTTACCCAATATAGTTTTATGTATCTTGTTTTTCCTTGACACCTTTCAGTCATCTATTTCTTTCACATTTGGAGAGTGTGTGTGGGGGGAGGGGGAAGGGAAGGGGTATGGTCCATATGGGAGTAGTGTTTACATGGAACAGTAAGGAGTACTGTATAACTGGATTGTTAATTTGTACTTTTTCTACTAGCTGTTTTTGGTTTCTTTCACCCAGGGGGAATATTTCTGCCAGTACAGTGGAGGTGTTGACATTAGCTGGATTTATACCTACTGCTCTTGTATGAATGCAAGAGTCCCACATATGGACTGTTGAGTGATTGAGAGCTTTTACTGCATTTGTGTATTATTTCATGGGTAGCTTACATGCTCTTTATACAAGTTGTATGTTCTTTAGTACTGTATAGACTATATGTTATGTTCTCTTTAATAATAAACATTAACGTTTCAAAAAAAAAAAGTTGTAATCGTGAGGAAATCCAAGATGGCGTCACAGTGGCAGACATACCTGCTGTTGCTCTGCTTCTGCCTTGCCTCATCTCAACGGAGCGTCTTCTTGCCCATAGGTGATATGAGAAAGAGAAGGGGGAAGGTTCAGGAGTTTCCCTCGACCCCTGCAGACACTCCAGCATTGAAACAGATGACACTCGATAGATTTGAGGAGGTCCCGGTGGGACCCATGTTGACTTCCACTCCCTCTGTCAAAGCCGGTGTGATGGCATCAGCTAGCAGCAGAGACGGGGGGGGGGGGTTTCTCAGCCCCCCCCCCCCCGCAGCCAGGATACAGAGCTGCTGTGGACCAGGGGCGTATCTGCGTGGGGCCACAGGGGCCTGGGCCCCCGCAGATTTCGCCCTGGACCCCCCTACTGCTGCCGTGGGTACCTTTGCTGGCGGGGGACCCCAACCCCCACCAGCCGAGGTCCGCTTCCTCCTGCCACTGCGAGGTTTTTTAAGTTCATCGGGATTCGTCCTCCGTCACTCTGTGCTGCTGTTCAAAGAAGCTGCTAGCTGAATGCAGTTTCGGACTGAGTCTGACGTCGCTGCTGCACGTTGTACATGAGTCTGACGTCCTGCACGTACAACGTGCAGCAGCGACGTCAGACTCAGTCCGAAACTGCATTCAGCTAGCAGCTTCTTTGAACAGCAGCACAGAGTGACGGAGGACGAATCCCGATGAAGAACTTAAAAAACCTCGCAGCGGCAGGAGGAAGCGAACCTCGGCTGGTGGGGGTTGGGGTCCCCCACCAGCAAAGGTACCCACGGCGGCAGGGGGGGGGTCGGAAATGGCGGCGGCAGCGGCTATAATGTGCCCCCTCACTCTGGCTTCGGCCCCCGCTACCGCCGACTTTCAGATACGCCCCTGCTGTGGACAGTCCTGCATCTGGTACCCAGGTGGTTGGAAGTCCTGTAATGCAGGGAGAGCACTTGTCTTCAGCAACAGAGGGTTTGGATCCCGAATCAGAGACCTTATTACAGGTTGCTACACACATTTGACCCACCCAAATCGTGAGTACTTTGTCTCAGGTTAAGAACCCAGCTACTCAGAAGATGTAAAGGTTTTATCTGCAGTTGTCTTCCTTCAGGCACAAGCTTCTTGCCTAGATTCATTAGATACAAAAATTCAATTCCTGGAAGTGTTGAGGACAGGCTCAGTTAATGATAAGAATCTTTTACACCGTGGTATGGAGTACTTGGAGAATCATATTCGGAGACATAACTTGAGACCTTCCTTAGGTCTCCTTTGATTGCGCCAGTGGACATGGTCAAGAAATATCTTGTGGAGGTCTTACGGGTGCCGAATGACTCATTACCCCTTATTACTCGAACCCAGTATATTCTGTGTTCCAGAAGATCTGCTAATGTGACCCCTCAAGGTCAAGTAGGGAATAATATGAATCTGATGTCCTTCTTGAGTCATCTCTAGAAGTTATTACTCAGAGAACTACTTTGGTGGTTTCTTTTGCTCTGGAACCGGAGCACAATGCAGTTTTGAAACTTTCCTTCAGACAGAAATGCTGTTTTGGGGAACAAAAGTGCGAGTCTTTCCTGCTCTTTTAAGAGACACAGATGAGATGCAAGGCCTTCCTGACCTTTCGGCCTAGGGTACAGGCTTTGGGTGCTAGTTTTGTGCTTAAATTTCTTTGCTTATGTTTTATAATTTTTCAGGGTAAACAATTTCAATTTTTTGATCCAAAGCAGTTGGAAGAATTTCTTCTGGCTAAAGAGGAAGTAAATGTCATTCTATAACCCTATAAGCATGCTGTAGGGGCAGGCTGGGGAACGTCTTTCAGATCAACAATCTGCCAACTGATGTTTTCTTTTTCTTGAGTGTTTTTTTTTTCTTTCTTATTTCTTGGATCTCTTTTGTGGGCGAAGGTCAAATCTATTTCACTGTTTTTCTTTTCCTTGTTTTGTAATTTCTTTATTTCTTGTTTATATATATTGTAGTGCTGAGATAAAATTCTTGTAAACTTTAACAAATATAAAACCAAAAAATGTTGTAATCGCGATTAATCACACAATTAAAGATATATGTTTTCCCCCCCATTGCAGCTCCTTATGACTCTGGGTAATGGAGGGTTAAGTGACTTGCCTAGAATCACAAGGAGCTGCAGTGGGAGGGGGGGGGGGGGAATAAGGAATAACATACCCTTTTATTGCACAATTAATCACAATTAAATTTTATTAAATTTTAATTGACATTTATATATAGAGAGATTTTGCTCACAACTTTGACCTGGATTGGCCACTGTCGGTGACAGGATGCTGGGCTAGATGGACCTTTGGTCTTTCCCAGTATGGCACTACTTATGTACTTATGTAGCTCAAGGTGAGTTACATTCAGGTACTCTGTCCCAGGAGGGCTCACAATCTAAATGCAGCCCTTGTCACTTTAGCCCTTTGCTTTAGTCTTAAAAAGGGGATAGAATTTGAGAAGTAAACAAATTATGAAAAATTACAGGATGACCTTAGAAAATTGGAAGACTGGACTTCGAAATGGCAGATGAAATTTAATGTGGACAAATGCAAAGTGATAAATATTGGGAAGAATAATTCAAATCATAGTTACCTGATGCTGGGGTCCAACCTAGGAGTCAGCACCCAAGAAAAGAATTTAATTGTCACTGTAGACAATATGCTGAAATCTTCTGCCCAGTGTGAGGCAGTGACCAAAAAATCAAACAGTTTGCTAGGAATTCTTAGGAAAGGGATGATAAATAAGACCAAGAACATTATAATGCCTCTGTATCACTCCATGGTACGACCTCACCTTGAGTACTGCATTCAATTCTGGCTGCCATATCTCAAAAAAGATATAGTGGAATTAGAAAAGATTCAAAGAAGAGCAACAAAATGATAAAGGGGATGGAACTCCTCCCATATGAAGAAAGACTAAAGCGGTTAGGGCTCTTCAGCTTAGAAAAGAGATGGTTGAGGGGGGATATGATTGAGGTCTATAAAATCCTGTGTGGTTTTAGAACGGGTAGAAGTAAACTGATTTTTCGTTCTTTCAAAAAGTACAAAGACCAGGGGACACTCAATGAAATTACATGGAAATACATTTAAAAACATACGAGGAAATATTTTTTTCACGCAAAGAATAGTTAAGTTCTGGAACTCGCTATCGAAGGATGTAATAACAGTGGTTAGCATATCTGGGTTTTAAAAAGGGTTTGACAAGTTCCTGGAGGAAAAGTCCATAGTCTATTACTGAGATGGACATGGGGGAAGCCACTGCTTGCCCCGGGATTGGTAGCATGGAAAGTTGTTACCATTTGGGTTTCTGCCAGGTACTTGTGACCTGGATTGGCTACTGTTGGAATCAGGATACTGGGCTAGATGGAACACTGATCTGACCCAGTATGGCTATTCTTATATGTTCTTATGTGCTGTATTTGGTGGTATTTCTAAAGAGGGATTTGTCTCAGGATCTGAACAATTAGCAGGGCAGTTACGAACATGAGCAAGAGAATAATGCACTTTTTTGCCATATAACGTGCATTAAGTGGCAAAATCATGCACTATTTTCCTGTGTTGCACAATGTTTTTTTAGTGCAGAACAGGTTATGTAATGACAAGATGCATACAAATGCACGTAAAACATTTCATTATTATGCAAAATTAATAACATAGTTTGTGTTTGACCTTGCAAGCTGCATTTTCATGGGAAGAATGTGGCCCCATTCCATTAACCTCCCCCCCCCCAACACCCCAACAGCTCCTTTTTAGTATTCCCTACTCCCCAAGGGGGGGATTTATCAAAGCTTTAGCATGTGCTAATTTCAGGGCCTCAGCCTGCCCCTACAGCTAATTTCATTAGCACATGCTAACCCCCAGATTCTATATAGTGTGCCTAGAGATCTGTGCCGAAATCCAAGGATATTCTGTAACAATGTGCATAATTTAATTGGCTTAAGCCAATCAGCACTGATAACAGCACTTAACAAGCAATAATGAGCACTAATTGCAATAATTAGAATTTACATGCAGAACTCCCTACGCGTTTTCTGTAATGCAATGCGCCTAAATTTTAATGTGCGCAGGCAAAAAGGGGCATGGTTACGGGTGTGGAACTGGGAATTTCGTGGGCGTTCCAAAATTTATGCGTGTTGTTACAGAATATGGCCCTCTGTGCCTAAATCTATGCGCCAACGTTTACGCCACATTTTCACTGGTGTAAATGGAGGTGTGAAGTTTTAGTTGCTACAATTTCAACTAAGCATATTCTATATACTGAGCCTAAATCTAGGCGCCGCTTATCTAATATGCTTAGGTGGAAATGTTTTCCAGCGGATTTTCTAGGCGCTGTATATAGAATCTGGCTCTAAATGTTAAGATGTCCATTTTATACCTATGGGCTTCTTAACATTTAGAATGTGCTGAAGCTTTGATGAATTCCCTCCTAACCTTCCTCACTACACTGATCTCCCCAGCAATTACTAAGGGTCTCCTGAAGGCTAGTGGCTAGGCAGGAGCCATCCCCATTTGCTATTTTTTGAGCGCCAGAAATGGCACGTGGTGGGGGCAGGCACAACTGCTGGGCCCTGTTTACTCAGCAGCGCTGTAGGCGGGCAAACTATTTAGCACGTGCTAAAAACTAGAGCACGCGCTAACGATAGACACACCCATTATATTCCTATGAATGTCTCTAGCGTTAGCGCACGCTATTTTTTAGCGCATGCTAAAAAGTTTGCATGCCTACAGTGCAGTTTAGTAAACAGGGCCCAGACTTTGGGGGTAAATCAAATGAGTTAACCTAATTTTGGATAGGATTAGAGCAGAGAAAAGAGGGCTGGTACAACACTAACATATCCACTCACAAGAAAACACTTAAGAATCCTTTTACTAAGCTGCTGCAAAAGTGGCCGTACCATGCCTTTGTGTGGGTTTTCCCTGCGCACTAAGACCATCTGTGATTTTCTATGTTGCCATTAGCATACAGTTATTAAAAAAATATTACAATGTGAGCAGCACATACCACCACCCATTTGTAGGTTGTAAGGTCTCAAGTGATAACCCTGCGCTAACCAGCTACCACGTTGTAATGTAGCTAACTGATTTGCTCAGGAACACCCACTCTCTGCGTCCTGACACACGCTCTTAAGAAAAAAATTACAAATACTTTTTATCGCCCAGATTAGTGCATGCTAATTTGGCAGTTACCACAGGACGCCTGAGCACATCTCTGCATTAGGTGCGTGTTAGCATCTACTGCAGCTTAGTAAAAGGACTCCTTAGACCAGTGCACTTTTCCCAAGTCCAGTTCTGGAGTACCCCTTGCCAGTCAGGTTTTCAGGATATCCACATTTATAGGCAAATCTCTTTCATGCATATTCATTATGGATATCCTGAAAACTGACTGGCAAGGGGTACTCCAGGACTGGACTTGGAAAACACTGCCTTAGACACCAATATAACTCAGCCTGGAAGCGTTTGATGCTCATTAAGAATGAAATATAGAGCAAGCTTTTTATATACAAAAGTGAGGATGTTATCAGCCTTTTTAGTTTCGTTTCAAACAATCCATATTTTCTTTTACTTTCACTTCAATCAAACTTTTCACTGCGCACTGGTCAAGCTTCTCTTCGGCCATCACCCCACCTAGTCTCAGAGGATTTGGTGAAAAGCAAAGCTCAGTACACCTTCAGGCTGCTGGTTAACACTGATTCCTTTAAATATTGAAAAGCCACAAAGAACTTGAGAAAATATGAGTCCTTGATGCCTTTAGATATCATTCCTCAATGTAATGTACTACAGCTATGACTAACAGCTGGCTTGAATTCTTTCCACAGGGCTCAGATAATAACCCAAACTCTCCCAAACTCCCAACATTTAACCAGGCATGTGATACTGTACAGTGATCAAAAAGTGACAACTAGGCCATAACTCTATTTTAAGTTAGTCCTCAGAAATCTTTGAGGCCCAATTCCTCACCTTTATCGGTTCTTTTGATTTTACCATAACAGTTTTTGAGGGTACGCTGGGCTGGTGCAAAGGTATTAAATGTCCCAGGCGAACATTCAATCTTACACCTCTCTTCCCGCAATGAACTTTCAGCCTCCTAGCCCCTGCGATTCTGTTAAACTCAAACAATCCTTTAAAAATGCTTAACTGGACATCAAGCTTTTATTTTATTTTCGATATAAAATTGTGTGCAGAGGCTGAGCTTAGCTGTGCACACTAAGGGGTCCTTTTACTAAGCCCTGTAAGCCCCTACATGCGCCAATTTCGAGTTACTGCCCGGGTACCGTGTGGCCCAGGCGGTAACTTTATTTTTGACGCAAGTCCAACATGCGCATCAGAAAATATTTTTATTTTCTGGCACGTGGGCAGTAATTGGCATTTGGATGTGCGGCAACCATTACCGCCAGGTTAACGCGTGAGACCTTACTGCTAAGTCAATGGCTGGCGGTAAGGTTTCAGACTCAAAATGGACGCGCGCCAATTTTCATTTTGCTGCACGTCCATTTTCAGCCCCCCCCCCCCAAAAAAGCATTTTCACAGGTGCGCTGAAAATGTTTCTGTGAGCGTCCAAAGCATGTGCCTACACTAGCACAGACCATTTTTCAGCGCACCTTAGTAAAAGGACCCCAAAGACAGGGATGAGGAACTAAGGGGAGGGGGTATGCCAGAGCAAAGAATAACGGGTCAGATTCTATATAAGGCGCCTACAAAATCTGTGCGGTAAACATTTCCGGCTAAGTGTATTCTATAAGCGGCATCTAGATTTAGGAGCGGTATATAGAATATGCTTAGTTGATATCCTAACGCCTAAAACTACGCACCTCCATTTACACCAACGAAAATGTGGCGTAAATCCCTACAGGTACATTTATGCGCACTGGGCCATATTCTGTAATTGCATGCGTAAATTTTGGAACACTTATAACCATGCCCCTTTTGAACTGCATGCATTAGAATTCAGACGCAATTCATTACAGAATATGTTTAGCGAGTTGTGCACGTAAATTCTAATTATTGCCAATTAGTGCTCATTATTGCTTGTTAGGTGCTGTTATCAATGCTGATTACCTAGTTAAGCCAGTTAAGTTATGCACGATTTTATGGAATATGCTTAGATTTCAGCACGGAACACTAGAATCCAGCAGAAACTGCAATATGTAACGTAGTTTTGTTGGTATTGTAAAACGTGCACTGGCACTTGGTGGTGCTTATGAATAGATATGCATACGAGTTGGGAAGCTCTTCTGTGCAGAAATGCTGGTACTGGAAAAACTATGCATGGAGTAGCAATTCCAGCACACACACACAGGAACGTATGTACATGGAAAATCTGAGTGCCAATACGTTTTCTTTTGTGTGCAAAATCTAGCTGTCGCTAGAGTAGACCCATATGTGCATACATCCAACATGTTCATCATGTTAGTGCACAGTTTTTGCACACAGCTTATTTGCTAAGGGCACAATTGAGTTTGGAATCTCTACACTGAGCATTAGCACAGAGCTCTAATCACTGGCCACACTGTAAGCGCAATTTCCAAATCTTTTACAGAATGGTGGTAAGACCAACACGAGCTTACCTCTTGCTCTTCCGGGATTACCGCCGGCCCAACATGGCTGCCAGCGGTAGTCCCGCCCTGAGCTTGCGCCATTTCCGTGAGAAAAAGAAAACCCCTGGAAAAAGCTTGCGTGGTGATAACCCAGCAGTAATCAGTCATCGCCGCACACTGCCCGGTTACTGCCAGGTTAGCATGGGAACCCTTATCGTCACCTCAATGGATGGCGGTAAGGGCTCCTTATCGCCTGGCCATGTGTGCTGGGGGCTTTTTTTACCCACTGCGGTAAAAACAGCCCCTGCTGCTAGCGCAGGCCCCTTTTTCCAGCAGCTTGGTAAAAGGACCCCCTTAGTAAATGGGTTATTTGAAAACTGCTCAAACAAAAATTAACTAAAATTCAAAAACAAATAGTGGAAACCATACATACACCCAAGTGACACTCAGTATTGTTCTTTTTACATTTTCTAAATTTTCAATTTTTCATGAAAAGGAGGAAAAGCCTCAGCAGTCAAAGGTAATTGCCATAGGCTGGGCCCAGCTGATACGACTTGCTTCAATTTCACAAGCCCAGCGGGTCATATCAGTTGTGCCCAGCCTATGGCAATTACCTTTGACTGCTGAGACTTTTTCTCCTTTTCATGAAAAATTGAAAATTTAGAAAATTTAAAAAGAACACTGAGTGTTACATGATTCACTAATATATTGGGTGTATGTATGGTTTCCACTATTTGTTTTTGATTTTTAATTTTAACTATTTGAAAGCTGCCCATCCTGTCCTGCACAGAAAGCTTCATGGAAGAGCCAAAACTCTACTGCAAAATTGCCACCAAAAAATAATAGCACGGCATGAAGCAATGAGCATGTAAATTAAATTCATGGCAGTAATTCACAGCTCATTATTAAATGTTGGCTTTCCTGCCAGTGCCTGAGCGGTGACTGGCTCAGGCACTGACAGAAAGCCTGACAATGAATTAAAAAATAAAACTGCAAGCACCCTGACCCAGCTTTCTGCAGGGCCCCTATCCCTGGTAGTCTAGTGGCCTGCCTCCCTCCCTCTCCCTCTCCCCAAGCAGATCCCAAAACTTCCTCATAGCAGTAAAGCTTAAAAATATATGTGGTAGTATAGTGAAACCCCACTCCCTTCAATCTGACCCTACCCCCCCCCCCCCAGCACCCAAAATCAGCACAAAAATTCCTGGTGGGCTAGTGGGCTCCCTCACTTCCTCCACCCTGACTTGCCCTCCCCCACCTGTTAAAGGAAAGCTCCCTGGTGGCACCCCCTAACCCACTGATCCCCCTTTCAAGACTCCTAGACTCCCCAATCTGAAAGCAAGTGATGTCCACTCACTTCTGCCTCTGGTGCCATCAGCTTCAAAATGATGTCATCCTGCTCCGTGTGGTGCATCCTGGGAAACATCAGGCAGAGGCCAGTCTACTTGCATGGGGCAGGGCACACTCAGGGCCGCCGAGAGGGGGGGACAGGGGGGACAAAAGTCCCCGGCAGGGTTGCCAGGTGGAAAATTTTTTTCCCACCCAAACCAGCCTAAATCCAGCCCAAACCCCGCCCAAACTCAAACCCCGCCCCTGACACCCCCACCCCCACGTCATCACCCCTGCCCCCGCCGTCATCAACCCCGCCCCCGCCGTCATCGGTCCCGCCTCCCCCATCATCGACCACGCCCAGAACGTCACTAACCCCGCCCAAAACGTCACTAACCCCGCCCCCCGCGGCCGAAAAAAAACGCCTAAAAAACCGCCCAAAAGACAAAAAAGAAGCCCAAAAAACCGCGACCCGCCGCGGGCAAAAATTTCCCGTGGCAGGTCGCGGAAAACCGCCCACCTGGCAACACTGGTCCCCGGGCCCGGGCCTCCGGAGAGGGCCCGGCGACACCGCAGTCCGACCCACCTAGGGTTACCATACGTCCGGATTTCCCCGGACATGTCCTCTTTTTGAGGGCATGTCCGGGGCGTCCGGCGGATTTTGTCCGCGCCCACGTTTGTCTGGATTTCTGGACAAACGTGGGTGCGGGTGCGAGCAGGCGCGTGCATGCGGTGGGCGGGCAATCGGCGCCGTGGGTCTGGTCTCCCGTCCCCTCCCCTTCCTTACCATGTTCCCTGGTGGTCTAGTGACGTCTTCGGGGCAGGAAAGAGCCCCCTCTTTCCTGCCCGGAGCGCTGCCTCCCCTGTCTATCATCCTTCTCGGTCTGGCTGGGAATTTAAAATGGCCGCCGAGAGTTGAACTCTCGGTGGCCATTTTGAATCCCCAGCCATACCGAGGAGGATGCAGCAGGCAAGGGCAGGCAGCGCTCCGGGCAGGAAAGAGGGGGCTCTTTCCTGCCCCGAAGAGAAGACGCTACTAGACCACCAGGGCTAGATAGTAAGTGAGGGGGGGTATGTGATGGGGGGGAGGGGACTATGTGACGGGGGGGGGGGGGGGGGAATAGGGGCGGAACCCGACCTGAAGGGGGCGTGGCATGAGGCATGGCGGGGGCGGGGTAGGGGGCATGACATGTGTCCTCTTTTTCAGAGGACACAAAATGGTAACCCTAGACCCACCCTCCCTCCATCGCTCCCAGCACTAACCTTAAATGCCTCCTTTCACCACATTCGCAGCAAGCAGCAGCAAGGCAGGCCACTCCTTCCTTCCGTGTCCCGCCCTCGCCTGACGTAACGTCCGCAAGGGCGGGGCATGGAAGGAAGGAGAGGTCTGCCCTGCTGCTGCTTGCTGCAAACGTGCTGAAAGGAGGCGTTTAAGGTTAGTGCAGGGCCTGGCCCGGTAGCGGGTGGAGGGGGAGCCGGCGACCTAAGGTGGGGGGGCCCAGCGGCGACGACAACCTCGGGTGCTGGTGGGGCCCGGGGGCGGCCTTGTCCCAGGCCCGGCTCTGGCTCTCGGCGGCCCTGGGCACACTATTTTGAAGTTGATGGCATTGGAGGGCAGGAGTGAATGGGCATCACTCCTGCCTTCAGGTATGATGGGATCCAGGGGTGCCACTAAACACCAGGGGGGTTTCCTTTAACATGTGGAGGTGAGCTTATCAGGGTGGGGGATGGGAATTGGGCTGATGTTGGGGGGAGGGTGTTTAGAATTAGGGAGGGTGGAAAGGCCCACTAGGCTACCAGGTATTTTTAAGTTTTACTGTGGGGGGATGGATGGTTGGGAGGATTGGGTCAGGGACAGGGAGGGAGGCTGCTAGACTACCAGGGATAGGGGCTGCTGCAGGAAGCACCGGGGCAAGTTGGAGTAAGAGAGAGAGCAGGTGTTCCTAGGCACCTATTCCTCTCAACCAATCCTTTTACACTGTCCCGGACCTGGTGCAAAATTTCCCGTGTGTTTTTTTAAAATTCTGCATGGCTGCGGGATAATAAATGAATACACTCACTATTCCTTATTCTCCGGCTTGTCTGCTTTGTTCTTTCAATGGTTACCAACTTGTACTACCAAGCACTAAAGTTTGCTCAATTAGAGTTCACTATAAATCGCGCTTTCTTTGCTGCACCCTCTTTTTGGAACTTGCTCCCTCTCCATATCCGTGCTGAGACCTCATTTAAGGCTTTTAAACCTGCACTAAAGGCTTGGCTTTTTACACAGGCCTTTGAAACAATTTGAATGTATTCCCTTTGAGAATTCAATACTGTGGTAGTAAGTTATAGTTTAAGCTCTCTGCTGTTTCTGTGTGTCTGCTTTCATTTCCTCCTATTCTATACTTATTAATAAGTTGGTTTTGTTAGAATATGTTATCTTTCCTGTCCAAATTGTAGTTCTTTTTCCATTTTTTTTATATTTTATTAATTGTAAACCGCTGAGACCTGCGAGTTAGCTTTGGTGGTATAGCAAATTTTAATAAATCATAAAGCACATTTGAATGTGGCCTGCGGTATGGGTTTCCACACAAGTTAACACCTAAGCTGAAACCCTTTCTTTATTGCTATCCCATGATAAAACTGTGTTAACTCATGGTAACTGTGCAGGAAGTTTTCTGCATGAGCCCCTTAGTGTGGCTGTCAGGACCTATTGTACTGCCTTGACTACCTTTGTTTGCCTAATGGAAAAGTCAGGCCTAGACAATTGTTACTTGTGTTCCCAAATTACCACTTTTTGAGCAAAGAATGCATTAGTTCTCTCACTGCAGGACAGGAGGCTTGTTGGCTCTAGCTGCTGCCCTGCAAAACCCTGTGCATGGTTGAGTCATACATATCGTACATTTTCCTTTAACTGTGGAAGATGAAACATTTCGCAGAACAAAAGCACACAGATTACCGATCTGTTTGTTTCCTGAAATCATACAAGAATGATTATTTCCTCATTGTGTTGGAGAGCTGCTTTTGTTTTGAAGCCCCATCTCTACTTTCTTGTAAAAAGTGACCAGCACCATAAAAATACAGAATCTTTGAATGCACATCCCATTCCCCAGATACATATTAATGAAAGAATTCAAGGGTCATAAGCAGTTTGCAAATGTATTTGCAAAATAGCTAGTTATGGTAATTTATCACTGGGAAAACAAAACTGATTACCAATACCTGTATGTCTCGAAGAATAAATGTACCATAAAAGTACTCTGCTGTAACATTAATCTAGCGCTCTCACTGTAACCTTTTCTCATTGAAAATTTGCTTCCAGAATATAATCAAAGTTGGGTTCGGGACCAAAGACTGAAACAATTTATTTTTTCATTAATTCTGTACAAGGTCTAGTAAAATTATGTTTCTAGCAGGGATCTGCAGGCAAAAAAAAAAATCATTTAGTTTTGTTTCCTGTGCCATTTGCAGATTTTTTTCATTCGATTTTATACATTTCTATTTTGGTTTTATAAACTTTAATTTTAGGAACATTTTGTTGGAAAGGGGAGGGGACTTGATATACCGCTTTTCTGTGGTTGCAGTCAAAATGGTTTACATACTATATACAGGTACTTATTTTGTACCTGGGGCAATGGAGGGTTAAGTGACTTGTTAATTAAGAGGTGGCTGTGGCTGCTATCCAAAAAAAGAAAAAAAAGACCCTACTTGTGGCATAACACCCTAACCCACCCATCAGAACCTGAGCCCCCATGACAAGCAACACTCCTTTATGAGCACTGCCCCCCATATGACTCCTCCTCTTATTCATGAGCAGAGGATTGATTCTGGACCGGCCTCGGCCATGTGTAATGATGTCTATGCTCTGAAGAGCCTTGAGGTGCACTCTTACCCCCAGATTCTGGGAAAGCTTCCTCCCCCAATGTAGAGGGGGTACTGCATGCCCTGATCTTGACACCAACTCCTGCCAGGTGCCTGTGTCGAAGATCTGGGCACCAGCACCAATGGAATCTTAGAGACGGCCTGGGGCTATTCCACTGGAGGCACAAGCAACCTCGATGCAAAAATGGGAGCCCCCGCCCTGCAGCAACTGTGTCAGCAAATCTTGGAGCATGCTCTGAAACCACTCATCAGAGGTGGGCATTGGCAAAGACATAGGAGCCAGGGCAGAGGCAGTCTGAGAAGGACTTGGTGCTGATCTGGTAGTGGGGACCAGGCCACTTGATGACTGGTGCACTAGCACCTCTTCTAAGGAGGGGGAGCAGTCCTCTCAATGCCGACATTTTTTGGGTATCAGAGGAGCCGACGCCCCAATGCTCTCAGCACCATGCGCTGAGGAACACCGATGCTTATGCTTTTTGGCTTCCCTCGATGCACAAATCCTCAATCCCCTGGTGCCGACAAGGACAACGCCAAATCTGTGGGTCTCTGTCAGATCCTATGTTGGCCAGTCCCAGCCTGCTAATAGCACCTGATATCGAGGCAGATGGAGACCCTATGCCAGTGCACTCCCATTGAATGCTGAAATTGAAGCAGCCATGGAGGTTGATGTCACCAGTTCCAAAGTTGATGGTCTGGCCTTCGAGGAGCCAAAAAGATGCTCCAATTGAGCCAGTTGTACCCGCTGAGTTCTCACCTGCATTTCTAAACAGAGATCATAATCAGAAGGGTCGTGATCTGGCCCAAAGCACACGATGCCCCAATTGTGCACCAAGGCAGAAATCAGATGTCTACACTTGGCGCACTTCTTGAAGCCACTGGGGTCTTCTGTGACATTGAAAAAAGAATATCGGCTAAATTAAACTCCTTAATCTTGAACTCAGAAAAAAGGGCAGTGTTCATACTGAGGACAGGGCTGCGGCCTAATCGAGCAGCCACACTTCAAAATAAAGGAAACTCAAAAGAGCCGAAAAATGTCTAAAAAAAAATAGAGGGATTGAGACAATAACTGAAACTGAGGAAAAAATGAAGAAAAAATGAAAAAATGCCCATAAGGGAAGGCACTCGCAAGAATGAAAAGCACAGCGTGAGAGAGAGAACATGAGAATGCGTCCTCTCAGCTCCGTGGAAAAACTAAGACTGAAGGACCTGTGCTTGCCCATCAGGAAGGCACCAGCGCATGTGCAGTGGGATGCTACAAGAAAAATCTACCTTACTAGCTAGTCAGCTTCTGAATCGGGCTCCGTTGGATGATGTCAGCCAGATGTGAGAATAATAAGGCCTGCTTGTTCTTGGAGAATCCATTAAATCATTTTACTTTAGATAAAGTAAGGCCTTAGGAGAATCTCTTCATAAAGGAGGTTAATAAATCCCAATAAATAAAATAAATATATAGAAAGACAGATAACCAACCATACCTACATATACACACACATAAAAACGTACCTATATTTCTGGCAAACATCTCAGTGATTATTCTATTCAAAATAGCAGAAGATGTAGCAATGGTGACAGAAACGTGAAAGTGTGGAAAAAAAAAACTTTTCTACATATTTTCCCCAAAGTTATTCACTTTTTCACAAAATTTCCAATATTTCCAAATCTGGCTCAGGGAAAAAAAAGAACCTTTTTTTCCCCAATTTTTAACTGGCTTTCACACATGCTAAGCATTATGAAATAAAACACCCTGACTTACGAAAAGTGCGCATATAGGAGTATCCACTGAAAAACTGTCACAATCCGTACTTAGATGAGAATAGATCATCTCCAACAAACAATTACCTTCTAAACTATGACTACTTAAAAGCCATTAAAGGACTCAAAATACAGAGCTAGAAGGTGCACATGGATAAATATGGGGCCCGATATTCAGAACACTGGAGGTAGCCTGCATGCCACAATCGGCGCTGACCCTGGATATTCAACGCCGGGTCATTTCCAGTGACTGGCACTGAATATCTGATTTTTTTGGTTGGCTCAAACTTAACCGGCTAAGTGAAATTCAGCGCTGCCTGGTTAAGTTTATAGCAGCCAAAGATAGGACTTCTATTTAGGCGGTCCAATCTGGTCACTAAATCAGTGGTGTTCCTTGGTTGGCTGCCACCCGGGATGGATCGTCGCTGTGCACCCCCTCCCCCCCAACTCATCACCTCCAAGCCCTACCGGGTGCATTCTTCTTACCTGCTGGGGTGCTGGGAGCAGCCGCATGGCTGTCGGCTCCGCAAGTTCCCTGCTCCCTCTGCCCTGGAACAGGACGTAACAGCAGAAGGAGCAGGGAATCGGTGGAGCCGACAGCCGTGCGGCTGATCCCTGCACCCATCCAACGTGCACCCGTGGCGGACCGCACCCACCACCCCGCCGCTGCACTAAATTTAGCCGACCAACGCTTGAATAATCGTGGATAGCCAGCTATATCAGGCAACATAGCCAGTTAGCTGCTATCTGCTAACCGCGAATATTCAGTGGCGGTAACTGGCTTTCTCTCGCTGAATATTAGCAGTTAACCGGCTAAACGCTATTTAACCAGCCAGGAGCCATTCCTTGCTGGTTAAATAGTGCTGAATATCAGCCAGACGTCATTTAGCATTTAAACTGTATGTGTTCCTTATTGATCAGATTAAGGCTAGAGGCGTAAGCAGTGTGTCATAGTGCGACGGCCCTGAGCATTACACATCTTTTCAGGATAAGAGGCAGATTTTAAGGCAGGGTTCTCATTATGAGATTGAGGCAGGCCTTGACTACAGTCAACAGATCAAAGCAGATAAAAAGGCTCAATATTCACATTTCTCCTCAGTGAACTACGTTGTATTAAGTACAATGTGGTCCATGTGCTAAGCATGCAATTTAAGGGCCCTGTTTACTAAGGTGCATTAGTGTTTTTGGCGCGCTTACACTTGGCATGTGCATGCTAACCATGTAGACGCCTATAGGGATATTATAGGCACGTACATGGTTAATGCGCGTTAAAAACGTTCACACACCTATAATGCTGCTTAGTAAACAGGGCCCTAGATGTTTTGGCTCAAAGGTAGAAGTTACGGTTCAGGACGAGGCCAGTAAATAATTAAAAGGCAAAAATGAATGAACTAGGCCCAGTTTATCATCAAGTCGTGCTATCAGGCTGCAAAGACATCTTTAACCGTTACATATCTGCATTAAACAATAAATATCACCCACAGTATTCAATCAGCTTATATCAAACCCCCATTTTCGATGATTATTTTATCTTTGATTACTATTCTTCATTCTTTCAGTGATTATAACTGCGTTAAAGCCTCTAACCTAAAGGTTGGAAAACTGTGCTCTTCAAACAGATTGCTGATTTGATGTCTAATGCTGATTGGGAGTAATAATTTCAGTTCTGTCCTTAGCTAATCAGAAGTGAGATTCCCTGCTGGTAAACCTAGCTTATTAATGCTCCAGTTTATGATTCTGTAAACGCAGTCAATGAAAACCAAGCCCATTTTAGTATGTTCCCCTGTCAGATCATCGTTATTGTCTTCATCATCAACTGAACTGCACAGATCTCATTTGTGTAACTCCAAATTAAAATAAAAAGTTTTGTAGGCAATCTTGAATAATCAGAGGCTGTTTGTGCAAGATAAACCTCAAAGACCAGAACAATTTAAATCTACAGCCCTTACTGTTGTTTTGGGGGGTTTTCCCCCACTGGCCTCGAACCTGCAAACTATTTGCTCCTGGGAAAATGGAGAGACTGAAGACAGGGATACTAGGCTCTTCAGAATAATTTCAGTAATAGTAGCAGGATTTGATATGGCTTGATATCTTTTGGAAGTAAAATTTAAAAGCTGGCTGCATTGGTGCAAATTCCACGAGTACTTGAACTTGTGTGGCTTGGATCAATAATCAAAGTGAAAAGCTCCAGGAAGAACTGCAAATATACAGTGCACCTGCCTTTCCTGAGCATAATTCTTCTATCCAAAAATATGTGCACAATTTTGGTTATCTAACACTATACATGCATCTCTGAGCTGAAGCCTGGCCCCATTGCTGATGGCATTTCTGTATTCAACAAATTAAAGTATGCACATTGTCTTATACTGCACATAGGACTAGATTCTATATATGGTGCAGAAAAAAAATCAGTGCAAAGAAAAATGCGCTTTTAGCACTATTCTGTAACGTTAGGTATGGTTTACACAATAAGTGTAGCACCCAGACCAGTGACTAAATTTCGGCATGACCATTTATGCCAAATAAAACCTGGTATAAATGCCTGCACCTGATTCAGGGGTGATACAATACCTCAAGGAGTCATTCCGTCACTTTCCTCAAGGTGTAAAACCTGGGGTAGGGTACTATCAACACCCAGGAAAACAGCATTCAGTACAGAGAGGCTGCTCTGTTCTCCTGAGTGTTGACAGTACCCTACCCCAGGTTTCACACCTTGAGGAAAGCGACAAGATTACTCCCTGAGGTATTGTATCACTCCTGAAGCAGCTCAGCAGGTGAAACACGGCCGTGTCGGACACTCTTTTACCCACATTTTACAATAAAGGTTGTCATACATCTCTCACCGTGCCTGCTTCTGCATCTTCCATTCTACTGGAACTAGCGGACTGCTTGCCCACTTGTTAGCTAGGACTATCCACAATGAATATTGTGAAGGAGAGGACCTGGGGGTAGATAAGAGGGAAGTGGAAGAGGAAGAAGGGAGGCGGCTCACGAGCATAGGCAGAACAGAGCCTTGCCTCCATTCCATCCCCAGAGAGCGAGAGAAGTAGTAATGCCCCCTAGAAAAGGGTGGAGGGAAAAAGACTACATTACCCAGCATCCCCCGAGAGAGAGAGAGCAGAGAAAGGTTCATGACCCCTGTAAAATGGAGGAGAGGAAGAGACTACATTTCCCAGCAACCTCGGGGCAAAGCCTGGTACAGAGATTACCTTCCCCAGCAGGAACAGGGGGAGAACTCTAACAAGGAAAGGGTGGTGCCCCTGCAGGGTAATCAAGGGAAAGAGGAACAGCTGCAAAGTGGGTGGGACGGGGAGCCCATGGAGTATCAAGAAGCTGGGCAGAGAGAAAGAGAGGAGAGCGAGGAAGAGCCTATGGACCTCTCAGCCTGGGCTCACTCCTTAGGTAACAAAATAAGGGACCAGGTAACTTCATGGTATGGTAACTGGTACCATACCATGGTACCATGGTATGGTATGGTAACTGGGCTAAGAGAGGAAAGAGGAAAGGTCATGTGGGAGAATGGGTCAGTGCTTAGAGAGAGTGACCCAGATGGGTGGGGCCTTTTCATTTTCCAGAGCTCAGGCTGTGAATGAACTTTGAGTTTAAAGAGTTCTGGTGGAAGAGGGGTGAGAGATTTTCCCGGAGTGGGCTGAGCCCAGCAGGAATAAGGTGGAGTGTGAACTGTGGCTAAAAAGCCTAAAAGAAGCTGAAGGGGGTTGAGCAGTGTGCTGAAGCCTCAAGAACTGTGTTTGTTTGTTTGTTTTTTTTGGAACTGCTTGCATTGTTTTGGCCCCTCCCAAGGGAGAGGGGGGGGGGGGAGAAAGAAGACCCAGGGCTATAAAACTGTCTAAAAGGAGCCCAGCTGGGTGCTGGAAGCCTGGGAGTTAAAAAGTTTTTTTTTCTTGCTGTGTTTGTACCCCTGAGAGGAGCACAGGGGGAATTGTGAGGTTTTTTTTTGTTGATTCAAGTATTGTGTCTTTTTACACTGCTGGACTGTTGGATCCCAAGCAAAATAAAGAACTTGTTAAGTTTGCTTTGAAGTTGATTTCTTTGACCCCTGCCCTGTGGACTGCAGTGAACCAGGAGGTTGGGCAGCAAGGGTGAAGGGGAGATCCCGAGGACCCTCAGGCGGAGGAGAGGATCATTTTCACAATATGCATGAAATAGATTTACATGTATTGCCTCATTTGCACAGAAATCTCTCTCATGTATAATTCATCGTGGATATCCAAAAAACCTGACTGGCTAGGGTGTACTCCAGAACTGTCTAGAAAAACACTGGTGTACAGAGTATATGCAAGACTGCTTTACTACATAGCTTTGCCTTTTAATAACCAACATACTTTTGCAGCATACTTTGCAAGATATAATACATATGCTCAGGGCTTTTTTTGAGGGGGTACTTGGGGGTACTGAGTACCGGCACCTTTTTCATTGTCTGCTAAAATTGACCCATGGTCTCCAAGTTTTAATGAAAGAGCTCAGGCTCTACACAACAATTCTGCCTTATCATAGGTTCTGTTACTGGTTGCAGGGGGCCTGGTTATTGTAGGGTGGGTCCCTCAGTGATCACTCCCACCCCTGAAGGGTGGCCTGCCATTTGAGTACCGACACCTTTTTCGCTAGAAAATATGCACTGCATATGCTATGTATATTTCCCTTAAAATATGTGTTAAAGAGTTCTGAATGTTTCCTAATTATTGAGGGCCTTCATTACAAAGCTGCACTAGCGATTCCTGCGTGTTAAATGAGAGGAAGCCCATTCAATTCCTAGGATCATTCACTGCATGGAAATTGCTAGTGCGGCTTTGTAAAAGAAGCCCTATATATAAGAACAAATTAAATTGTGCCATTGGACATGGTGAAAGGAGGACAATCAATGGGACACTGTGTAACCAGGGTATAAATTATATTGCAATGATAGAATGGATCAAATTGGAAGGATTGTGCTATATGTTAAAGAGGGAATTGAATCAAACAAAATAAAAACTGTGCATGAAACCAATAGCACCGTGGAATCCTTATGGAAAGAAATTTCATGTGTAAAGGGAAGAAGTATACTGGTAGGGCTGTACAACAGACCACCAGGACAGAACGAACAGACAGATGAAGAAATGTTAACAGAAATGAGGAAAGCTGGCAAACTGAGCAACAAGTTTAAGTTTAAAAAAGAAATTTAAGCAGTTACAATACATTACCAATTGAGGGAGGGAAAAAGGAACAAACTACAAGAAAAAAAAACAACAAAGAATACAAAAGGACAGTGGGAAAAGAAAAAGTAACATCTCAAAAAAAAAAAAAAAGGAGCAAAAGGGGAAGGGGAGAACAATAGTAGGCTTGGAGCTGTCTTATTCAAGTATCCCAGAGCAAAGCCCCCTAGGGAAAGAGAGAGCAGATTCAAGCAGCAGTTTGGCGGAAGGCCAAAGAAAAATAAAAAGCCTTTAACTGGGACTTAAAAGTAGTAAAGTACTTCTGAAGGTGCAAATATTGGGGAAGGGCATTCCACAAAGTGGGGAATGCTACACTGAAACAAGAACTTCTAAAGACATCCCGAAAAACCTGGCAGAAAGAGGGATTCATAACAAGGCCCTGACCGGCCAACTGAAGAGAACTCAAGGGTGCATCCTGTGAACAACAGGGAGCATATGTTAAGCCATGAGAAGGGCTGTGACATGATCATACTTCTTTCGGTTATAAAGAAGTTTTACAGCAGTATTTTGGACTAACTGCAACTGGTACAGCTGATATGCAGGTAAACCTACAAGAATAGAATTACAATAATCGAGCTGACAAAATAAGAAAGTGAAGGAAAATACAGAGAGAACTGAAATCCAAGAAGGGACAAACAGTGCAGAGACATCGGAGAGTCAGAAAAAGAAGAGGAAACCATGCACAAGACATGGTTTTTGAAAGAAAGGGTGCTATCAAGTGTAACCCTCATAATTCCAATGCAGGAAACATAAGGGAGGGAATAACCCGATAGAAAAACATTGAGGTGTGATAACTGGGAAAAAAATCATAGCCGCCGACTTGGTGAAATTAAGTTTCAGGTGGATCTGAAGCAACCACTCAGCAACAGAGTCTAATTTGCTAGAGATAACAGAATAATCAGAAGCAGAAACAGAGTTAAAAGGAAACAAAAGCTGTATATCGTCAGAACATTTGAAAAAAGTAAAGTCCAAAGATTGAAGAAGAGAAGTCAAAGGAACCAAGAAAATATTAAATAGAGTGGGTCCTTAGATTTGATCCCTGGGGATCACCGGAAAGTAAGGGACAAGGAGAAAAGGAAGAACTGGAGAAATGGACTACGTAAGATCAGCCAGTCAAATAAGATTGAAACCACTGTAACACCAGTCCAGAAATTCTCAGGTTTCTTAGGTGTGAGAGAAGGATCAAATGGTCCACTAAATCGAAAGCTGCAGACATGTCTAGTGAAAAAAGAGCAACATCCTTCCCCTTATCTAGCATCAAATTTATGTAATTAGTAATCCCAAGAAGGGAGTGTTCAGTAGACTGATGGATATAGAAACCAATTTGATGGGGATGAAGAGTATTAATATGCTCTAGGTGATCAGAAAGTTAGAAGAAAACAATATAATAATGGGGGATTTCAATTACACCAATATTGACTGGATAAATGTCACATCAGGGAATGCTAGGGAGGTAAAATTCCTAGACACAATAAATGGCTGCTTCTTAGAGCAATTGGTCCAGGAACCAACAAGAGGGGGAGCTATTTTAGATTTAGTTCTTAGTAGAATACAGGGCTTAAGTATGAGAGGTAATGGCATTAGGTCCACTAGAAAAAAGTGATCATAACATCACTAAGGAAGTCACTAAGTGAAATATAATGGAACAGCATTTAACTTTTGAAAGAGCGACTATGATAAAATGAGAAAAATGGTTAAAAAAAAGCTAAAAGGATCAGCTGCAAAGGTTAGGACTTTAAATCAGTCATGGACGTTGTTTAAAAATACCATCTTGGAAGCCCAGATCAGAAGTATTCCACATGTTAATAAAGGTGGAAAGAAGAGCAAACGACAACCAGCATGGTTAGTGAAAGAGGCTATTAGAGCTAAAAGAATAATCTTCTAAAAAATGGAAAAAGGATCCAGATGAAGAGAATAAGAAGCAACATAAGCACTGGCAAGTTAGATGCAAAGTACTGATAAAGGAGGCTAAAAGATAATATGAAGAAAAACTTGCCACAGAAGCAAAAACTCATAGTAACAACTTTTTCAGGTACATAACAAGCAGAAAGCCTGTGAGAGAATTTGTGGGACTGTTAGATCATCAAGGAGCAAAAGGGGCACTCAGGGAGGACAAGGCTATAGCGGAGAGACTGAATGAATTCTTTGCTTCACTCTTTACTGAAAAAAGATGTAAGAGATCTACTTGTGCCAGAAATGGATTTCAAGGGTGACCATGTAGAGGAACTGAAAGAAATCTTGGTGAACCTGGAAAATGTACTGAGCTAAAATCAACAAATTTAAGAATAGTAAATCACCTGGACCAGATGATATGCAACCAAGGGTACTGAAAGAACTCAAACATGAAATTGCGGATCTGCTTTTAGTGATCTACAAACTGTTGCTAAAATTGTCCATAATACCTGAAACTTGGAGGGTGGCCAACATAACGCTGATTTTTAAGAAGGGTTCCAGGGGTGATCTGAGAAATTAGAGACTGGCAAGTCTGATTTCAGTGCCAGGCAAAACAGTGGAAACCATTATAAAAAAATAAAATTACAGAACACATAGACAAACATGGTTTAATGAGGCAGAGTTGACATGGATTCTGCCAAGGGAAGTCTTGCTTCACCAATTTGCTTCATTTCTTTGAAGGCATAAACAAACATGTAGATAAAGGCGAGCCAGTTGATGTAGTGTATCTAGATTTTCAGAAAGCTTTTGACAAAGTCCCTCAAGAGAGAGTCCTGAGAAAATTAAAAAGCCATGGTATGGGACGCAATGTGCTGCTGTGGATTAAGAACTGGTTAATGGATAGAAAACAAAAGAAAGGGTTAAATGGCCATTTTTCTCTGTGGAGGAGGGTAAATAGTGGAATGCT
Source organism: Microcaecilia unicolor (assembly GCF_901765095.1). Lineage (NCBI taxonomy): Eukaryota > Metazoa > Chordata > Amphibia > Gymnophiona > Siphonopidae > Microcaecilia > Microcaecilia unicolor. The sequence continues at coordinate 262,087,965 of NC_044033.1, read as the reverse complement.
GCAGAGATCTGTACTGGGACTGATGCTATTTAGCATATTTATTAATGGTCTGGAAATTGCAGCGACAAGTGAGGTGAATAAGGAGCTTTTTTACTGCTGCACTTAAAGAGGTCATGTACTATGATTAGCACCTGGGTTTTCCCATGCGCTGAGGCCACTTCTAGTGTAGCTGTAAAATGGCGAGACTTCTATTTTTTACATGGACAGGCGCTAATTTCTCAAATAGTACATGAGCCCTTACCGACACCTACTTAGTAGGCAGAAAGGGCTCACGTGCTAACCATGCACTAATCGATTGATGTATGGCAATGTAGCTGCGCTAACCAATTCGCGCTGGAGACGCCTACTGTTCACCCTCCAAACCTGCATGTGCAGATGCCTGAACTACCGCCAGGCCTGATTTTCTTTTGGTTTGGGATTGTCTTCTATTTGATTTCCCTTTTCTTTTGTTAGAATGCATGCATGTCCCCTTAGACGTGGGCTAAGTGCCAGTGTTATTTAAAGTATTTTATTCTGTATGCTTAATTCTGGTAATGTTTCTTTATATTATGTAATAGTATTTGAACAATTTTTTAATTAAAAAACAAACAAACAAAAAAGCTATCTACACTGTATAAGGGTGGGAATAATGAGAGTAACCTTTTGCATTCTTATTTTAACAGGGAGGGAACACAGAAAGCAGAAAAAAAAAGATGTTTGGACATTTGATAGCTGTCTTAACTGTATATCTGAAAGAATAACTGGTATGATGCTATTCAGTTTTGCTACCCCACAAAATGTGCTCAGAATTAAATATTTTCTACACTTAGATGACTTGTCCCTGTGTGTATTTAAAATCACTGCAAATGAATACAATCAGCCTGACAAAATAGTTTAGCAGTTAGCAAGCACTGCTGCCAAACAATCTCCACTGATCTGATTCTTGGCTGGGGCCGACTGAGGCTGAGAATACTGCTGAAATATTATTCAGTACATCTGGGAAAGGAAGAAGAGTGTGCACACTCAGAGAAACATCTGCAGATACAGCAAGGACCCTGCTCCCTGCCCCATATCTTGTGATGCTGAGGTCAGGGCTACAAAATCCAGCAACAGCTGCAGAACTGGCTGGTCCGCACAGAATAGCTGTAGGACACTGGGAGCCCAGTTCAAGTGAAAGCAGTCTACGGAGGGAATGGGAGCTCTGAAGTGTAAATGATGGATTGGATAGGATATACCACTGGGTGGATTTTGGAGGGAGGGAGCACAGAGCAGAGGTCAGAAAGGGTGAAGAGTGTGTAAATGAATGGGACCAGCATAGGGAGATGGTGAATCCTCCCTCCTCAGTCCATGATTCCCACTTTCTTCATCTCGCTCATGATGCTTCCTTCAGCTGGTCTCTCCCCTCCAAGCACAGATCATAAAATGCACACCTTCTCCCCCCAAAAAGCTCAAATTAAGCAGACACCAGAAATTGTCAGAAAACAAATAAGCAAATACAGATCAGCACTTAAGATAGGCCTACAAACTGGAATTGAGATGTCCAGGGTGGAGCATCTACAATTTGGCAAGTATGTTAGAAAAGGTTTTGCTGATGTTGATCCTTTTTCAAGCTACATGCAGAACTGAATGCCTATGAGGTGCCAAGAGGACTTATTTCTAGAAATGTACACACCTACAACACTGACAGCATGGACCTCTCCCCCAATTATGCTTGGCCACTGTTGGAAACAGGATACTGGGCAAGATGGACCATTGGTCTGACCCGGTATGTCTATTCTTATGTTATGTAATAGCGCCGTTTACATGCTAAATTGCTCCATTTATGGTATAAGTGGGTGTGCCTAAATGTTAGCATGTAAATGCTGACTTACACTAGTATTCTAGAATTTGGGTTGCCAACTAAATCCAGATTTGCTCGACAGGGTTGATCCCAGTCCTGGCCTTATCCTAATGCATGAAGGAATGGCATGAGGCTATTTGTATATAAAAAGCTGTCATAAGTCAAGCTAAGTTAGACTATTTCTCCAATTATGTTGGGTAAGAACATCTTGACACTAAGAGACTCTATTTTCTAGTACATACTTTAATGAGTACTGATGACATATTAATGACATATTAAAAGTTAATAAGGAGGTGCCATCAGCAGATGAGCTTGAAATATTTTTTTAGAATTAAAACTAAAAAACAAAAAGGAGATTTCCCAACTGGATTTCATTCAGAATCTAGACTTAACTAACAACATTATTCATGCTGATAGAGTTTGGAATAATTTTTTCCATTTCTGCTGGTCCTTTAGTTCAACAATGCTTGCATAGCTATTCAGAATCTCATTGTTTATCTGATGTTTGTCCAGCAAATTTGATGGCTAAAGCACCCCCTCAATTCACATGGTTCTCGTATCAAGGTTTATTGGAAATGTTGGATAATGGTCAATTTCCAAAGGAGAATGGTTTAATTATCCTTACCACTACCCCTAAAAATCCATCAGTGCAATCTAGCACAGTTTTAAACTATAGACCAGTAGTTTCCATACCACTTTTAATTAAGGTAATGGAGGGACTTGTAGTGCATCAATTGACAAATAAATTATTTCGTTATGATATTTTATATGAATCTCAGTCAGGGTTCAGGAGAGATAGTTTTGGCTACACTGTCATCTGAGCTTTAGCAAGAAGTTAGTACGAGTAAGAAGGTTCTTTTGATGCAATACGATCTCTCGTGTATCTGAAACAGTGGATCATATGGTACTGTTATCTATTTTGGATTTTTATGGGGTGAAAGGTGTGTTTCTTTGATGGTTTGAAGTTTTTTTGACTAACTGAAGTTATAAAGTAAGGATGAATGTATGGATTCTGAGCTGTGGAGTCCCTCAGTGTTCTCCTTTGTCCCCCATTCTTTTTAATTTAATGATGGCACCTTTGGGTAAAAAGCTAGCTGGGTTGGAGTTTAGAATGTTAATGTATGCAGATAATAAAACTGTATTCCATCTAAGGTGATTAATATAATAGAAGGATGGACAACTATTTTTTATTTTATTTATTAGGATTTTTTAACTAGTATTTTGAAGGAATTCACTCAAGGCGGTGTAGAGTAAGAATAAATCAAACATAAGCAACAGACAGTTACAGCAGTAAAAATATTCAAATAACAATACAAAAGTATGGCATAGTATATTACTTGCAATGTCATCACAATATGTAATAGAGCATTTTAATTGACAGTGCAAGGTATAAGCAGAGATGGAACACATATATGGGTAAGAGTAAGAGAAGTTAGAAAACAAGGTGAGTAAGGATAAAACAAAGTTTATAGCGTTTGGTAGCAAATTCAATATGAGAAGTGAGAAAAAGTTATGTGTTAATATTGATTTTCCACTGGAGTCTACCCTTAAAAAAGGAGTAACTTGATATCTCTTGTATTGCGCTGTGAAAGCTATGTCGTATAAGATCAAATTTTACGTCGGAAGTGTGTAGATCAATTGTGCAAGCAATTCTGCTGTCGCATATTGATTATTGTAACGTTACTTACCTAGGTTGTAAGGATGTAGTGTAAAAATAAAATTCAAATTTTATTAAATACCACCGTTTGATTAATATCTAGGGTATCTAGATTTAACAGAGTTTCCCCATTATTGATACAGTTGCCTTGTTTTTCAAATTGTGAATGGTGAAGTACCGGAGTATATGGTGAGTCTCTTACGATTATTGCACAAAAATCTTACGACTGGATCTAGATGTTTTCTACTTTTACAATATCCAGATCCAAAACAGGTGGCTTATAAACAGGTTTTCTGACACATTTGCTTATTTGGCAGCTAGCCACTGAAATTAATTACCTATTGATCAAAGAAAGCAAAGTACCTGCATATAATGTGTTCAGCTCTGCATAGTCTAGTAGCGCTATAGAAATGATTAGTAATAGTAGTGATTATATGATTTTTTTTTTAACCTTGTTTAAGAAATTGTTAATATGACTGTGTTATTTTTCTTGACGGTTAGGTGACCATCACATGTAATATGTAATATTCCTGGAGTTGGTCCAGTTTACTCTTTTGTGAGCCACACTGAACTTTTGTGGGATACAAGTGTCATGTATTATAATTATTTCCCTATTGGATTCCCTAAGAAAAGCAAGGCTGCAAGTTCCTGCATGCATTGGGGTAAGCTTAGGAGGACTGGATCAACCTTGTCTTGCAAATCTGGATCTAGTTGCAACCCTATCTAGAATGGAGTCTGTGCACCCGTTATAGAATTTGTGCTTAGTGTCCAGTATTTTGGTGCCAGAACTTTGGTGTACTTTATAATACTGCCCCTCTATTTGTCTCCAAGTTCTCGCCCCTCCTTCGCTCAGTGTATACACACTCTTCTCCAAGTGAGCAAGCTCTGAGTATGTGTGTATGTGGGGGGGGGGGGGGGGGGGTCACGACCGCTGAGAGAAACAGCCTGGCCAGAAGCAGGACCGTTCCCCCCCACCACCACCTGGACCACTGCTGTGCCCCCAACTCAGGCTGTCCCCAACACTCAGGCCGCCGTGCCTGCCCCTGCTCCCTTACCTTCCTATGTCTGCTCCTCCCTCATTCTGTCGTCTCCTGCTCCTGTGTGCTGCGACCCGGGTTATCACATTAATGCAAACATCCAGGTGCTGGCACACAGGAGCAGGAGAGAGACAAACCCAGAAGCAGGCAGGCAGGAAGAAGCTTCTGCTTCCTCAATATCTTGTCAGCGCCAGGCCCCTCCTTGGAGTCCAGGCCAGGCCCTGGGAATCTCTCCCCCCCCCCCCCCCCCCCCCCCCCACACACTCTTGGAGGCCTTGCAGGGGGAGGAATATCTCTTCAAGGCCCAGGCATAAATTTCTCTTGTTTGGTTTTTTTTTTCCTGAGGTATTGGATGCTCCAAGTGACTTTACTGAGACCTGCTGCAAAACAAGTGTTTCTCTGAGGAAACTCATGAGGTGGTACAGCATCTACCTCCTTCATCGATGTCTGTGCATGTCTGGGACATGACATACCAGCTTCCTGTGGTTACAATCAAAGTGGTTTACCTGTTATTTGCAGGTACAGTGGAACTATAGTGCTATGATTAGGATCCATAAAATATCATCATGTTAAATGCAGGTGTCAATAGAACACGAACACAACTGAACCAGAAATTGACCTGTTGCAAAAGGAGCTGTATGTAAAAAAAAAAAAAGGGGGGGGATCCAAGACATGATCGCATTATATGCAGATTTGTGTTATTGCGGGACACGTTATATCAGAGTTCCACTGTACTTATTTTGTACTTGGGGCAGTGGAGGGTTAAGTGACTTGACTAGAGTCACAGGAAGCAGCAGTGTGCATCAAACCCAGTTCCCTTGGTTCTCAGGCCACTGCATTAACCTTTAAGCTATGCCTCCACTCCAGTAATTATCAGTTTGTTAGAGTTTGTTGATTTCCCATATGCTGGGCACCTATTCTCCTCTTGACTGAATTTCGCTTTGGTCTGGGGACGCTCTTTCCCTTTCCCTGGGAATATGTCTGCACTGTACCCAGTAGTGGCACTACCATTAGGCTACCTGAGGCGGCATCACCCTCTGTCCTTCCTTCCCCAGCCCCCTTGCTCGAACTTACCTTTTCTTTTGTTGTTTTTTAAAAAGCTGTGGCGACAGCAGTGATTTCCATGGGCTACCCTGCCACCAGTCCCGGCCCCTTCTCTCTTCTGTGGCCCACCTCTCTGATGTAACTTCCTGTTTCTTAAGATGTGGGCTGCAGTAGAGAGAAGGGATCAGGATGGGTGACAGGGCAGCCTATGAGAATCGCTGCTGCTGCCGCCTCCACCTTTTAAAAATCAAGAAAAAAAAAGGTAAATTCAGGGATGGGGGTTGGGGAAGGAAGGGGGAGATGTCAGATGGTGGGCGGGGCGGCGGAGGAGGAGCCGGGGCGGCAGCTCATTCCTCACCTCAGGCGGCAGACTGTCTTGGGCCGCCCCTGACTGTACCTTCTCCTGTACTCAAGCTCCTCTTCGGTGCTTCTCTCCCCATTTACGTCTTTTCTCACCCACAAGTCACAGTCACATTCCTTTTTCACCCCCACTCTGATCTTCATTCATTGCCCAACACCCATATATGTCATCACTCCAGATACAGCAGGGAAAATTGCAGAACCCACCATGCTGACAGTTTGTGAGTGAACTTGTGGACAAGGCAAGTACATGCTTAGAATGGAGTGGCTTAATAGAGCTGGAGAGTTGCCAAGTTACCCAGTTCCAAGAGGGAGATTTCAGGCCATTTCTGGATTTCTGACAACTTCATCCTAGGACATTAATAGATCTGCAGCATTGATTACAATGGGTAGACTCAGGGACTAAAAATAGCCCACAGAATTGGGATGTAAGTTCAACAGGGCTGGCAAAGAAGTCTCCCTCCTGGAATTGAGTAATTTGGCAGCTCTGGAGCAGCGGGCTGAGATCCAGGGTAGTTGGGCAAGTCATTTTCATCCTCCACTGCCTCTGGGACAAATTGGAGATGCAATGGTGGATTGCTCCAAAGAATGAGATGTCTGAGCAATGTGTCTGAGGTATAAATTTAAAGTGAAAAAGCTTCACAAACGGAAGAAGCTTTGAGAATTAAGTGGAGTCTTGGGAACTGGGTGAAAGGATATAGGCAGAGTGCAGTAGTATTGGGACAGTTTTCAAAGGAATTTTCTCAGGTGAAGTTAGCTTGATAAATTCTTTAGGTTGAAAACCTCCCTTCACTTAGGGCCCTGTTTACTAAGCCGTGCTAGAGGCGTGCTAGCGTTTTTAGCACACGCGAACCATGTACAGTGCTTTTTTTGTAGGAAAAAAGGTACCGGTACACATTATGGGCGGGATCATCACCTATGGCTCTGCCCCTATGGTAGCCACACCCATATTAGCCACACCCCTTATACTAGCCATGGCACATGCAAACAGGCATCATTGAAAACATTATACCAGTATCGGAGTAAAAAAAATTGTGATTTCCTTTTTCATTATAAATAATTTCTGTAAGTTGTTACAGCTCCAGTATACCCAGTGCAAAATAAGACAGCAAATGTAACAGTGGCGTAGCCACGGGCGGGCCCAGGCCCACCCACTTTGCCTCCAGGCCCGCCCAGCCAACGTCCGCCCCGCCCCGGTGGTCAGCACTCACCACCTGCCTACCAGCCAGGGCCAGTCCAACCCGGTAAGCGGGGTAAGCGCCGCAGGGGGGCGCCTGCCTTCAAGGGCGCATCCCTTCCGGCGGTCTGCCCAGCTGTTTGACGACGGGTCGGGACGGGTACAAACCAATGAGGGGGGGTCCAACCGGTGGTGTCCTCTCTGCTCTGCCTGCCCATGCACCTTCCCGGTTCCCGGCTTCCCCCGTGGTGGCGCTGCTCTTGCCTTGTCTCCTTCCAGCCTTCCACTCATCACGATGACGTCAAGACACCGTCTCCTCCCCCTGCGGCACCTTTGTGCACGCCTTCCGGTTGCAGCCCTCCCCTGCTTGAAGCTGAAGCCAGCGTGAGCATCTCTCGCGTCTCAGACATAATATAGTAAGTTGTTTAAGCCTGCACAAAAGCTGACTTTTAGAAGTTGGTCTCCCATTGGCCCTTTTGTCTCTCCCTTTCCTCAGTCTCCTGTCCCCCCACTATCATTTACCCAGTCCTAGTCCCCTATAACTTCATGTGCTCCCATGAGGGGTGATCTGGAAAATAATTGAAAAACCCTTATGAGAGTCTGATCTGTTAAGTAAATAAGGACCTGCAGCAACAAAAGGGATAAAGAGAGAGATACTGGTACAACTAAAGCCTTTAGTTGTACCAGTATCTCTCTCTTTGTCCCTTTTGTTGCAGCATGTCCTTATTTTTTTCAGAGTTTAGCAGGTAATTTTTTATAATTGCATGCACTCATGAAAGCTGCGCACATTATTTCTCCTTCTGTGGGCTTCAGTTAATTGTAAAAATGAAAGTATGCTTGTATTCTCTAAAACATTTACTGCAGGGAATTCGTGCTTACATTGACATGCACAATTTCTGGATTATTATGCATGTTTGAAAATGCAATATGACCTACAGCCAGTGGTACGTATTTAAGAATGCCCAGTTGAAACAATTTCTTATTGAAATGCTGCCGGCTCATTCTCTCTTGGCATCCAACCCCCTGGGCTGAAAAAGGGGATAGGGTGGGAGAAGAGAGAATGAAGATGCTAGATGGGGGGGGGGGGGTGCGAACTGATAGTCTGCAGGGGGGCAACAGAGACCCTAGGACCGGCCCTGCTACCAGCTCCATCGACAAGCAGACGACCCTCTTCTGCCACCCAGCCTTAAAAAAAACCTCAGTGAAACGCCTCGCGTCTGCTCTGCTGTAAAGCAAGCAGCAAATTGCTTATAGGAAGTTACGTCAGAGGGCGAGACACAGTGATTGAAGGGCCGACGCGATGAAGCGATTTGCTGCTCACTTTACAGCAGAGCAGACGCGAGGCGTTTCACTGGGTGTTTTTTTTTTAAGATGAACCCATCAGGAAAAAGGATATCCTCACTGAATTTGACCATCTCTATTGTATGTAACTGTATAGAAAAATGAGCACAAAATACAGAGTTTATAACTGCCCGGCAGCCACCCGAGATAAGTTTATTCAGCAGGAAGGAGGTCTTCAGCTGGCAGGGCTTGGGGATCCCTGCCAGCAAAGGTACTTCATTTACTTTGGTAGGGTGCGGAAATTAAGTTAGGGTTTTGTTTTACTTGAAGAGATCCAGGGGATCCAAGATTTAACTGAAACCAGGTGGAAATTAAATTAGGGTTTTGTTTTAATTAGAGTGGGGTGCTGGGAGGGGGGTGCAAACTAAATTAGGGTTTTTAGGTTGGTGGAGGGGCAGTGATAAAATGCTGGCCCACCCACTTTGTTCTGGGGCCCGCCCAAAATTGGCTGTATGGCTACGCCACTGAAATGTAAGTTCTCAAATTGGACATATTCCAAACACTAAAATGAAAATCTCTCCCCTCCAACTATCCATGTCCAGCAATTCTCCTCTCCATCCATTTCCAGCATTTCTCCTCTCTTCCCTGCCCTCCCCTCCCATCCATGTCCAGCGATTCTCTCTTCCCTGCCCTCTCCTACCATCCACATCCAGCATGTCTCCTCCCCTCCCACACATGCCCAGCAATTCTCCTCTCTCCCCTGTCCTCCCCTCTTCCATGTCCAGCGATTCTCCTTCTCCCATCCTCTCCTGCCATTCATGTCCAGCGATTCTTCTCTCCCCCCCCCCCCCCCCCCCGTCCTCCCCTGCTACTCATGCACAGCGATACTCCTTCCCCCTGCCTGCCAGCCTGCCTGCTCAGGAGTCCGGGCCCCCAGCATCAGCCAGTGCAGCGATTAAGAGAGGCTGCCAGCGTCGGAGCCTTCCCTCTGCAAGTCCTGCCTACTTTGTTTCAACTTCCTGTTTCCGCATAGGCAGAACTCACAGAGGGAAGGCCCCGACACCAGCAGCCTCTCAATCGCTGAACCGCGCTGCCAAGTCGCTAAAGAAAAGTAAGGAAGGTCGTGGGGAAGAGGGGAACGAGAGGAAGGGTGCAGACTAGCTGCAAGACTCGCAGGAAAAACAACAGTGCCAGTACACCGTACCGGTGCGTACCGGCACAAAAAAAAGCCTTGACCGTGCAGAACCTCCATAATAATTCTATGGGCGCCTACACAGTTAACGTGTGCTAATTTTTAACATGCACTAAAAACGCTAGTGCACCTTAGTAAACAGGGCTCTTAGTATATGCACAAGTACATCAGTAGCAGTGGAGTTTTCAGTCCCATCTCAAAATTTCAAAGGGAAACTCTATACGAGTCTGTCCCCACAAGAGACAAACACAGGCATACACTGTTGCTTTTCATTCTCTAACACAAACATCAACACTTTTTTTTGACTGACACACACACACACACTGTCTCTTCTGGTGACCCCCCAGCTCTGCCCCCATCATACAATGTTCTTGTGTTTGCAGTCAGTTTTCTGAGTCTGCAGCAGCAGACTTTCACACTTCGCCCATTTTTCTCACTTTCCCATCCCTCCTCAATGTTCCTCCCACTCACCACACTCACTGATTCCACTAGTTTTCTTCAAGGCCCCCTGCAGAACACAATGTCCCCCCTTTCAGCACCTACTGTTAAGCCCCTTCCTTCCTGTGACTAAGCAGTCTTCCCATTGGCTAGACTCTACCACAGTCTCTGCACTGGAAAGGGTGAGAAAGGGAGAGCTGTAGATGTCTAAATTCTGAAAAATATCCAGACACTTTAGCCATTCATCTGCTTTCCATATAGTTAGTTACAAGTCTGTAGAATGCTGAAAAAATCTAGATAGTTGGCAATCCTAGCCTCCTGAGTTCTATATGGATCTGACAGCCCCTCTCCCCTCCTAAATTTTTGGATGTTTGCCTGTGCGTTAATCTGGCCCTGCTTAAAATTAGCAAGCAACAGAAACAGGCCAGAAAACTATAGTAGAGCTGCAAAGTTAGCCAGTTCCAGGAGGTAGACTTTTTGGCCAGTCGTAATTTTGAACTTGCATCCCAAAAGCAATGTGGTATATTTGTAGTATTTGGTATCTACTGAAATCAATGCTGAAATTATCATAATGCTTCAATCTAGGGCTGGCTGAAATAATCTACCTTGTGGAACTGGTTGACTCAGCAGAAACCAGACTGTGAGCAGTGTCCTCCTATACTACAGCAACATACAAACTGTAAGAAATGCACATTCCCAAAGCTTGCATATTACAATCAATAAAAAAAAATTAACCTTTGCCACACCTGAACATTTTGTTTTTCTAACTGGGTTATTCCTTTTGTCTTTTTTGCACTTGTCCGCTTTAAGTCTTTTCTCGGGATCTCTTCCATTTTCTGTTTCTTCTCTCTCCCTATCTTCTTCCTCTACATCTCACAATTTTCCCTTTCAACTTTGATCTCCATTCCAAGAGGACCTTATGAGACTGGGTGTCTAAATGGCAGATGACGTTTATGCATGTGGGAATGAGAAACCCGAATTATAGTTACGTAATGCAGGGTTCCATGTTAGGAGTCACCGACCAAGAAAGGGATCTAGGTGTCGTCGTTGATGATACATTGAAACCTTCTGCTCAGTGTGCTGCGGCGGCTAGAAAAGCAAATAGAATGTTAGGTATTATTAGGAAAGGAATGGAAAACAAAAATGAGGACATTATAATGCCTTTGTATCGCTCCATGGTGCAAAAGCACCTTGAATATTATGTTCAATTCTGGTTGCCACATCTCAAAAAAGAAATAGAGGGGCATAATCGAAAGGGATGCCCAAGTTTTGCTGAGGACGTCCTCGCAAAAGTCCCGGTGGAGGGGCGGGAAAACCCGTATTATCGAAACAAGATGGACGATCAGGGGTGCCCAAATCTTGACATTTAGGTCGTCCTTAGAGATGGTCGTCCCTAGACTTGGTCGTTTCTGATTTTCGGCGATAATGGAAACCAAGGACACCCATCTCAGAAACTATCAAATGCAAGCCCTTTGGTCATGGGAGGAGCCAGCATTCATAGTGCACTGGTCCCCCTGACATGCCAGGACACCAACCAGGCACCCTAGGGGGCACTGCAGTGGACTTCATAAATTGATCCCAGGTACATAGCTCCCTTACCTTGCATGCTGAGACCCCAACCCCCCCCCAAAAAAAAAACCCCACTACCCACAACTGTACACCACTATCGTAGCCCTTGTGGGTGAAGGGGGGCACCTAGATGTGGGTACAGTGGGTTTATGGTGGGTTTTGGAGAGCTCGCATTTACCACCGCAAGTGTAACAGGTAAGGGGGGATGGGCCTGGGTCCGCCTGCCTAAAGTGCACTGCACCCCCAGGGACCTGCATACTGCTGTCATGGAGATGGGTATGACGTTTGAGGCTGGTAAAAAATATTTAAAAAGGTTTTTTTTAGGGTGGGAGAGGGTTGGTGACCACTGGGGGAGTAAGGGAAGGTCATCCCCGAAGGTGGTCATCTGGTCAGTTCGGGCACCTTTTTGTGGCTTGTTCGTAAGAAAAACAGGACCAGGTAAAGTCGTCCAAGTGCTCCTCAGGGACGCCCTTTTTTTTCCATTATCGGTCGAGGACGCCCATGTATTAGGTATGCCCAAGTCCAGCCTTCGCTACGCCTCTGACACACCCCTGTGAACTTTGGTCATCCCCGCGATGGAAAGCAGTTGGGGACGCCTGAAATCGGCTTTCGATTATGCCGATTTGGGCGACCCTGTGAGAAGGACGCCCATCTTCCGATTTGTGTCGAAAGATGGCCGTCCTTCTCTTTCGAAAATGAGCCTGACAGTGGAATTAGAAAAGGTGCAGAGAAGAGCGAAGAAAACGATAAAGGGGATGGGACAACTTCCCTATGAGGAAAGGCTAAAGTGGCTAGGGCTCTTCAGCTTGGAGAAAAGATGGCTGAGGGGAGATATGATAGAGGTCTATAAAATAATGAGTGCAGTGGAACTGGTAGATGTGAAGCGTCTGTTTACTCTTTCCAAAAATACTAGGACTAGGGGGCATGCAATGAAGCTACAAAGTAATACATTTAAAATGAATCGGAGAAAATTTTTCTTCATTCAATGTGTAATTAAGCTCTGGAATTCGTTGCCAGAGAACGTGGTAATGGCGCTTAGGTTAGCGAGGTTTAAAAAAGGTTTGGACGGCTTCCTAAAGGAAAAGTCCATAGACCATTATTAAAATGGACTTGGGTAAAATCCACTGCTTATCTCTGCGATAAGCAGCATAAAATGTTTTATACTTTTTTGGGATCTTGCCAGGTATTTGTGACCTGGATTGGCCACTGTTGGAAACAGGATGCTGGGCTTGTTGGACCTTTGGTCTGTACCAGTATGGTGATACTTACGTACTTCTCTTTTCTTTCTCCGTATAGGTTCATGGCTAGATTTTACTCCTCATCCTTCCCCTTTCTCAGTACCCTATCCCTGAGTTGAAACGATTGTGTTTATCTAAGAGTCATCGCCCCTGAAAACACATGGTGCGAAACACAATTTTGTTGGGCCTTGATACAGTCGGAGAAGAAATGGTGCAAGTGGTGTGTTCAAGGTTTGAAATGTTGTTTGGGCAAATGGATTGAAGAAACTATTGCAACATGTGAATCGAAATATTGGAAAGGATTCAAGCACAGTGTATAGAAAAAGATGATGTATGAACCTCATTGAAAACAGAAATTCTGAGAAGATCTTGGAATCAATACTGTTTAGTCACAGAAGAGAACACTGATTGGTGTGTTTCCACTATATAAAGAATTTCCCGTGTGTGGACTTGTTATCGAACTGTACACTGGGAGTTAAATAATCCCCATTATACATAGAGGAAGATTGATTTCCTTTACTAATGGAATGGTTGTAGGAAGATCTAGGATTAAGAGACATTAATATGTAAAGTGTCATGATATTGTATAACACTGTATGTGGATCCTCAAAAGAAAGTGTATTCACGTTAGCTTTTGTGAGTATGTGGTTGTGATTGAGCTGTATGTGGTATGGGAGGGGCGTAATATAGCAGGATGTGGTGTGAGAGAGAAGGTTTTAATATTGAGAGTTTGATTTTTTGATAACTGGTTTATACTATAATAAAGAAAAATAAAGAATTATGGTAATATTGAATAACAGTGTATGGAGAGTTACTTGGGGAATTGCTGGCAATTAATATGCATAAGATATATTAGCATGCAATGCCTTCATTGTATGCTAATGTATGATATGTGGTGGGAGGCGGGGCTGGTGGTTGGGAGGCGAGGATATTGCTGGGCAGACTTATATGGTCTGTCCCAGAGCCGGTGGTTGGGAGGCAGGTATAGTGCTGGGCAGACTTATACGGTCTGTGCCCTGAAAATGACAGATACAAATCAAGGTAAGGTATACACAAAAAGTAGCACATATGAGTTTATCTTGTTGGGCAGACTGGATGGACCATGCAGCTCTTTTTCTGCCGTCATCTACTATGTTACTATGTATTTATTTCATGAATATTCATTGTGGATATCTTGAAAACCAGATTGGATTCTGGTTCCCTAAAGACTGTGTTGCGAAACCCTGTGGAGTTGAATCCCTCATTTACGCCTTCTCTCCATCCTTTATCTACCTTCTCTGCCACTCATCTCCCAGTCTCTTTCTTCTATTTTTTTACTCCCTAACTAACCTATCATTTTCCCTTTTCATCGCCTCCATTTACACCTTTCCTCACTCTCTTCAAAGACCTCTCCTCCTTCCCTAGCCCACCTCCATAATCCCCTGTCCGTTTCTACTGAGTCCCAACTCATCACTACCTTTCTCCATCCTGAATCCTACCCATCTAACCCACTCCTACTCTCCACACCTAATCATGGAGTCACTCCTGACTTCCTAATCCCTGAGTCCCTGCTTAAACTCAGCCTCTACTGTTCCTCCACTTGAGTGACAAGTCCCCATTCCCCTCATTCTACCCAACAAACAGCCAAGTCCTGCACCTGTACTCTTGTCCCACCCAGTTCCCAAGATCCCACTTAATTCTCAGTTCCTGCTCTTCATAGCCCTATATCCCCAGCACCCACCATCCTGCATGTCAACTCTCTTCCCTACAACTGCTCTCTTGTCTTCTTAACTCCCTTCCCAAGCATCCACCCATAGGCCTACCTCCTTCCATAGCATCTATCCTCCCTGTCTTTCCCTAATGCATAGCACCTCCTCCTCTATTTCCCCAGCATCCATTCTCCCAACTCTCTCTTCACCACTCCCAACCTCTCACTTTCCATTCCTCCTTCTTCCTCCCCTTTACATTGCTCCACCACCAGCATCTTCTTCCCTCTCTCCCTCACTTCACCAGTACCTCCTCAGAATCCTTCTTCCCTCCCTTTCTTTTCTCTTTTGCAGGCTCCAATACCATGTAAGTCTTGGAAAGCTCTGTTGTCTCTGATGGAACTGCAACCACACATATGCTCAAACCTTGTGGGTGCCATGTAGGCTTGTGAGGTTTCAAATCACACAGTTGCAGAACCATCATAGGGAGCAGAGGTGGTGGAGGTTGGATGGAGCAAATGGGCAGAGTGGATGTTAGACTTAGAAGTGTTTTCAATTGGTGGGTCTTGAGGATTTCCACTAATCACAATACTCCTGGGGACATTGGAGGGACCTGAACCACAAGTGGAGGAGCCTGTGAGGGGCATGAAATGGAAGAATTATTTTTTGCACTTTAATATAAGTGGAATACACTTTCAAAGTATCTAGATGGCACAAAACTACTTCAGAATTGCTTAGTGCTAGAATGCTCATTTTGGTCAGGACCTATACTCTCAAAATTATCATCAGTTTGTCCATTGCTGTACAGAGGAACAGGTTACACTAGCAGACATGGACAATTGTAAACACACAAGCAATTCCTTACGCTTTGTAAATAAATAGCCTGGACATACAGAATCTCATTTTATCCGAGCTTAGAAAACTGTGTACCTAATAAAGGCAGAATAAAATGCCATGCCACTGAAACACACATACATTTTCTTTCAATCTCGTTTCGAAGAATGATCTTTGCGCTTCGCCAACCAGGGAAAAATGTTGTTTACTTTTTCCCCCTTTGCATCTGACAGAAATAAAAGCTTTTGTATATTTGTCTCATGACAACATTTCATCTTAATACAATCCGGTCACAGCAGCTACTGCAGAAAATTGCTCGCAGTTTGCTGGCACCATGGGAGCCCATCATTACTGACAAGATTGAGAAACCCATCAATGACAATTCAGCACTCAATCTAACTGTGCTAGCCAAGCTGCGTGTGTTTTACTAAGGCTATCTGCTCACACAGATTTAGTTCTCATTCATATCCAAGCTTAGTTCTTATTCACGTCCAGGCCCTTGGCTCACATTGAAATTCATTGCAGTAATGCTTCTGCTCAACTGAATTTAATTTCAGAACCTTAACAATGGCAAGAGTTATAGCCACACCTCTTTACAGATCCCTGGGAGTTTTCCCACTGAGCAAGCAGATGTGGTGGTTCACTCTGGCTGTGCTCCAGATATTTTCCCCCTCCACAGTATATAGAACTGTGGATCTCTCATTCATAGGCAGAAAAATGAAATAAAATCGGCTGCTATGATGGTATATTAAAAAAAAATCTTTAGAACATTTAATATACATATGAATACCATAAGCATAACTTTGGATAGGCATGGAGGGGGTGCAGCACCCCCAAACATGCAGGTGCAAATATGAAATTGGTCCTCTTGTCCCCCAATGCCAGTATAAGGTCCTTATCTTTCCCCTCCTCCACCCCCAAGTAAGAAGCAAACTAGACCAATAATACCAACCTTCTCAATTAAAGTTGCCCCCTACTTCTGTGTGAGGCAAAAGAAAGGTGGTCCAATAATGAGGTGAAAGGAAATATAACCTGGTCAGGAGATACTAGAGTGGTCAAGAAACAATAGGAGACAACCAGTATGGCAAGATGTAAAATGAAGTCCAATGCCACACTGGTTGTCTCCTTGGCTACCCTAGTATCTCCTGAAAAGTTGTATTTCCTTTCACCTTAGTTCTGTGCGTACATTTGCTCTATTGTGTGTGATACCTCTAACAACTAAGTTGGGAGCCCCATGAGTTTCATGATACCAAGGGTAAATGTATTGCTCTACAGAAGGGAATTGAGAAGACAGAGACCGCAAAAGCTCCACTCCTGCAGCTGCAGGTCCTTATGATTTTCATTTGCTGTTTTGTAGCTTGACTTTGGGTGCTGGCTTTAGGGTTCTCTGATTCAGGAACTATATGAAGGTGTTGATTGTGGAGAGATTTTTGCTGTGACACAGAATAGGGTTGGGGTTCTTTTTCTAGATTTAAGATCAAGTTGTTCCTGTCTCATTTATGAAAAGGAAGCCCTACCGAAGGATCAAGAAAAGGCATTTTGCTGCAAAAGGCTGTATCTGAGTATGGAACTTAATAAAAGTTTTTGTGGGTATGTTCTTCTAATTCCTCCTTGGAAGGACAACCTAGTCAGTAATATCTGGCAGTGTTCTTGCACCAGTTTCCCAAGAAATAATTTTTCTAGATTTTTCAAACGTCTGAAAGGTTCACCACCAGTTTTCCTACTTGGGCTAGTGCAACCCTAAAACTTCTCGCTCCTGTCTGAGCAGCAGTTTTACAGTTACCTAATTTTTGTTACTTTGTATCTGGTATAGCTTTCATTTCAAGGGTTGTGCACAATCATTAAGTCGTTGTTTTCCATAGCTAATATTTCTACTTTGCTTGGTGCTGTAGACAAAAACTGTAATAGAATTTAAGAAACAGTGGAATGGTTAGATGGTTGTAAGATTTACTGACGATAGACAATGTTAGAACTGTTGTGCAATTCTTGTTATGCTTGTGTTTGACTATTGTAATGCTCTTTTTGGGGGACATGCATTCTTGTCATCTTTGGGCATTGCAGATTGCGCAAAATTCTGCTTTCCATCTTGTGTTGGGATGGTCTCATTTTGACCATAATTCTCCAGGACTGCAGCAATTGCAGTGGTTACAAGTTCTTTGGAGGGTTGCGTTTAAGATCTTGTCCTTGGTCTATAAGATTTTGAATAAGATGCATCTATATTTTTTGGTTCCTCCATTAATTTTTATCATTCGCATTCTGCCCTGCGGTCATGAAATGAGATTGACTAGTTATAAGGCTTCTATTTCTTTTGTGGCAGGTGCTATGCTTTGGAATTCCCTGCATCTGGAGTTGTGTAAATAGTCTTGAGTTTTAGGAAACATCTTATGGCTCAGTTGTTTAAGGAGGCTTTTGAGTGAGGAGTTGGGGGTTGGATGGTGACAGGCGATGCAGTGGTTTTACTGCTGTTTGTTTTAATTGAATTGGGGGTTTGTTTTATCTTCTCTGTCTGTATATTGTGTATGTTTTTCTCTTCCTTGCTCAGAATGGTAGATGCAAGGTTACAAGGTGTTTTTTTTAAATAAATGCAAAGGATGTCTGGAAACAATATTAAGTACAGGGTAAAAGTTCATAACTGCAATACAAGGACTGCTTTGTGCTTCTGATAATGCTTTGGGGGTTGAATGTATGGAGTGGCAGTTACACCCCACTCAGCAAATGCTGGACTACCTTGCATGACATGGTGGTTTCAGTATCAAGGAGCACAGTTGTGTCTACACTAGGCATTCAAAAGAGCATCAAGATAAATGTTACTGGAGGGGCAGATGCAACCATGAACAGCAGCAGTATCACAGCATAGGGGCTTCTACAAAGGTTGGGGTAACCTGGGTCAAACCCAGGTCTCAATTAGCATGAGGAAGCTGGAAAGCTGCTTTTTTTTTTTTTTTTTAAACACATCATTATTAATCTTGGTGAGTGTGGAAAATATTGAAATATCGAGTAATGGAAAAGCTCTGGCTTCGGTATTGGAGTTGTATTGAATATGCAACAAGCAAAGCTCTACATCTATCCCTAGCATGCCCAAAATCTACAAATGTGATGTTTCACCTCCTCTGCTAGAAGGCCATCAGAGGCCCTGCTGTCTTCAGTTTTGCTTGTCGCATACTCAATATTTCAATATTTTCCACAATCACCAAGATTAATAATGATGTGTTAAAAAAAAAAAACAACCTTTCCAGCTTCCTCATACTCCTGCTAATTGAGTCAAACCCAGGTCACCCCAACCAATCAAAAAAATACTTAAGAGGCAGGAAAAAGTTGGTGTTAGATTGCATAATGAATTTTGTGTATGCGTCGAACTAAAATGGATGATGCTTCTACCTTAATTGGATGGATATCTATTGAAAAGACCGGATGGACCACTAGGTTGGAATCCAGTATCATTTATTTATAACTTCACAGTTCAATATTCAATTCTGAGCTATGTCTAGGCACAGGCATTGAGGGGCCCTTTTACTAAGGCATGTAGACACCTACGCGCGACAAAAACTGTATGAATTTTACCACTCCAGTTATAATTAAGTGTACTTCTACCCTTATCCTGCTCTGTATTGCTCACTAGAAACTACAGTCCCATCCCCAGAGACTTTATCAGCCTCATTGGGATTACTTCTCTCTATATGCTACTATATATTCATCCCAGAGTTGTATTCTCTTTTCCGGAACGTTATCAGCTTCCTTGCACCTACTGTTACTCTATTTTCCACTCTGTATATATTCCTGGAGCTGGTACTCTCCTCTCCGGAACCCGTAAGCCACATTGAGCCTACTGCCACGCGAGAAAATGTGGGATACAAATGTAATACAATAAAGAAATAAAGTGGAACTACCGCCCAGCTACTGTGTGCCCCAGGCAGTAATTCCATTTTTGATGAATGTCCACAATGCGCAGTAGAAAATATTTTCTATTTTCTACCGCATGGCGCTAACCGGGCGGTAATCAGCAGTGTACGCGTGTTGACGCTTACTGCCCGGTTAGCGCATGAGACCTTACCACCAACTCAATCGGTGGCAGTAAGGACTCAGGCCAAAAATGAACGCAAACTCGTTTTAATTTTGCTGCACGTCCATATTCAGCCACAAAAAAGCACCTTTTTCCAGGTGCGCTGAAAAATGGACCTGCACGCATCCAAAACATGCATCTAAACCAGCGAAGGCCATTTTTCGGCGCACCTTAGTGAAAGGGCCCCTGATTATCCAGAGTTCGCCAACCCCCAGCAGCTATCCTGGTGCTGGCCAGTATTCAGACCAGTGGCCAGAAAGCTTAAACAGTTAAAATTGGGACAGCCTTTTTTTCTGTCCTAACTTAGCCCCCTGTTTACTAAGCCGTGCCATGCGCTAATGGCAACACAGCCCATTCACTTTCAATGGGCTGTGTCGGCATTGCCATGTGGCTTTGAAAACGGGGGGGGGGGGGGGGAGGGGAGGGGTTAAGCATTTAACTATGCAGTTAGCGGTCTGAAATTCACCATTCACTGGATAAGTGCCAGCTCTGCCCACAGACCACCTTGGCACTACCCAGATAGTGCTGCGATGGTCAGTGCAGATATTCAGTGGTACTATCTGGTTAAGTGCCAGACAGCTGGCTCATTACAGTTTACACTTAAACTCATTTGAATATTGACCCCTCGATTTAGAAAACCACCTGTATAATAGAAGCTTATAAAGAATACAAAAAAAAAAATAAAAAAGGGGGTCCACAACTTCCACTAAAGAAGCAAGCACAAAACAAAGGGGTGAAAGCAGAACAAAGTCCAAATGACCAGCGCAAACAAGAAGTAAGAGCGTCCAAAATGTTTATTCGCAAAGATGTTTGGGTCAGTTGACTCTTTGCGAATAAACATTTTGGACGCTCTTACTCCTTGTTTGCGCTGGTCATTTGGACTTTGTTCTGCTTTCACCCCCTTGTTTTGTGCTTACAAAGAATACAACAGGTATATCAAGATGATAAAGTGCAAACATATCACAAAAAGTCACTGAAGAAACAACCTAGAAAACAAATATACAAATACCTGAAGGTAACACACTGGATTTCTCTGTTATTAATGAGACTGTCTGAACTTGGTATCATTGACACTGCCCTCTCAGGGCTCTAATCCTTTCTCTCCGAGGGCATTTTATTTTCTCTTCCATCATTTAATATCTTCCTCTTTCCTGCTCTTGGAGTTGCTCTTAATAGTAATCTGTTCTTTAAAGCTCACTTCTTAGAAGTAGCCAAATAATCCTTTTGTGCACGGAGGAAAATTTGTTCCGTAAAAACTTACCATAATAAACTGGTCTTGTGACCCTCATTCACGTCTTCGTTACTATTCACTTTAACTACTCTGATGCTCTTTTTATTGCACTTCCCCTTTCCTCTCTAAAATATCATCAGTTTATACACAATACAGGTGTCAAACCTGTGTATAATGGGGAAAAAATGGGACCATGGCACATCACTTCTATATAGAACAAAGCTATCATACCAAGATTTTGTTTTAAGGTTCTTGTTGAGAGGCCCTTTTCCTAAGCTGTGTAGACGCGTATGTGTGTCAATTTTGAATTACCGCCCAGCTACCGTGTGGCCCAGGCGGTAATTTCATTTTTTAAACGCGCTGGAAAATTTTCCAGTGCACGGAGTTAACCAGCCAGTAATCAGCATTGTACGCATGCTGACAATTACCGCCTGGTTAACACGCGAGACCTTACTGCTAAGTCAATGGGTGGCGGTAAGGTATCAGGCCCAAAATGGACGTGCACCAATTTTCATTTTGACGCACGTCCATTTTCAGCCAAAAGAGAGAGGCCTTTTTTGCAGGTGCGCTGAAAAATGGACCTACACGCGTCTACACCAATGCAGGCCATGTTTCGGCGCACCTTAGTAAAAGGACCCCTTGGTTCATTGAGCCTTCTATTCCAGTATGCTGCTTTATCTGAATTCTCACCCCATATTGTCCTCCACATGCTCTTTAGTCCTCTCAGAATCATCTCCTAAGCCTCCCACATTGTCCCATCACGTACCAGGCTTGAGCACACACACCAGTCCGCCTTTTTCCCGTCACCCTTACCCTCTGAAACTCGCTACCCTTGGACCTCCCTACTGAGAACAACCATGTCAAATTTTAAAAATTCCTGAAATCCTGGCTTTCTAAATTGGTTTTTAATTCCCCTGCCACTGCATAAGGACTCACCTCTCCTTCTGCTGTCAGGCTCTCCCTCCAGTTTGTATGCTGCCAATTTCATAGATCAATCTCTTTCCTGTTTTGGCTACTATTATACCATTCTTCTCTCCCTGATACCAATATGTTGGGCCCATTGTAGCCCACTATGATATCTCTCTTGAGTATATCATATGTTACTAAATAAATATAGCCAAACCACTAAAACCAAATTAATTATAAGCATACATAATGCACCACCTTTCCATAAAGGACAGAATTTGAAGATACTTCCAAATAAATTTATTTGACATTTTTTGAAATGAAAGGTCTCATTCATTACCATACCATAGATCAGGGGTATTAACTTTCAATGCTGGAGGGCTACAAACCAGTCAGTTTTTCAGACTATCCCTAATGAGTATTCATGAGAGATATTTGCATGTACTGCCTCACTCTATGAAATATGCATATTCACTAGGGACATCTTGAAAATCAGATTGGGTTGCAGCCCTCCAGGATTTTACTTTAACATTCTTGCACTAGATCTTAGACTATTAGCTGAAAAATAGCAGAAGCTGTATTCTGGTATAATGTAATTTTTTTTAACATGGGAACTTACAAACACACAGAAAATCACAAATCCTTTCTGTTCCAGCATGAAATATTACTATGGATGGGCAACCAGAAATTTTTGATTTTGTATCATTTCCCATGTACCGTGGTCCATGTTGAATCCATTTCAGGCTACAGTGCATACTATTAGCTGAGTTCTTTTAGATTTGCAAATCCTGAAGCAGGTGGTCTTTGCTGAAACATGGCATTGTGTCGGGTCCATTCACATATATATAGGTTAAATGTAATACACTGATTTATATGTTATTATTTGCCTCTTTTACTTTACTGTGAGAGCATCATCGGTCCACCTCTACTCTTTTTGTTTGGTGATTGTGTTACCACAACATATTCGTGTGTTCCCATGGCTTTCTACACTGTGTCATAACTATATTCCCCATCTTTTCAAACATTTTAGTCATTTTGAACTGTAAATGCATAGTTAATGAATTTAAGCATAGTTCAAATGTCTCTAATTCATGATTAAATGCAGTCCAAATCAAAAACATGTCATCCAAAAATCAATAAGTCGATAAAAAGAAAAGTTCATTCATCTATCCACTACACTTGTTCCAGGTTGTTAAAGACAGATGCCCGACAAGGCCATGTTTCACCAAGGGTTGCTTCAGGGGTACAGAAAATACCACTTGGTTCTAAAATTCAACCTTCACCAAATTATCAAATCAGTGTCCCCAACCCGAGCTGCAGTATGCCCCTGAAGCAGCCCTTGGCAAAACATAGCCTTATCAGGCATCTGTTTTTAACAACCTGGAGAAAGCATAACGGATAAATGAACTTTTCTTTTTATCGGCTTACTGTTGTTCTTTTCCACATTGGATCTGGTTAGCCGGTTGCCTTGTTTTTTCTCGGGACCATCCAAAAATAAGTGTCAAGTTCTGATCTTTTGAAACCATGAAGATGGATATAGATGTAGATGTGTTGCTTCAAATGTTGCCACATACAACATGGGTACAGAGGGTTCTAAAGCTGCCCCCATCACTATGCCATGGGTTAGAAAATAATATTTTCTCTCAAACCAAAAATAATTATTTCTCAGGCCAATCTCTACTAACATAATATTAAAGGGTGACTTCTATACATAGTGATGAAAAAATTGGCGCTAAAAACATGCTATTCTATAAGCCACGCTTAAAGTCAGGCGTGGATTACAGAATAGCGTTTATGCTTGGGAATCGCATCTATCTTTAGGCATGGCTATTTGGGGCAACTGAAATGCGATTCAAATGTACATGCCTATGTTAGGCGCATTCTACAACAACATGTGTACATGTTAGTCACGCCTCCCCCCCTATTCTGCCCATGACCCTCCCATCTCCTTGACTCCTTTTTCAACTCGTGTGTACATGCCAATTAAATCGCATTAGTTAAAAAGCCAATTACTGGCACTAATTAGCTCATTATTCAATTAAATTGTGCACACAAATTCAGGATATGCCCAAATTTGCACATGCAAGTTTTGGTGACTTTTAGATTAGAGGGTAAATGCAGTAGATATTGTTTGAAAGATGAGACTGGTAGACTTACCAACTTTTAAAGTATGGGGCTCTATATTGCCTAGGAAAAATTATTATTCGCGTTAAAGTATTTGCACTTACAATGTTATGAAAAATCCATTCACTATACATAACAGCTGAATAAACATACTTTTTAAATTAAAGTACAACAGGGATAACTAATCACATACAGTACATTATTACCATGACATTTGAAAAGAACAATCCTTTCTCAAGTGTTTGAACTGGATAAATACCTTATACAGAAGGAAATGCTTAACTACAACATGCTCATTTATGGCAAATGATGAGATTGTATTGCTTTTTTCAACATAACCTTTTCCCCTTTGTTTTACAGCACCACCAGTCATCCTTGGATATGCTAGTAGTAGTTAGTTTTTTCTTGTATATTAATACTGCCATTAAATAGTATTATACATTCCAAACATACAGCAAAAAAAATATTGAGCATCTCATTGACCCCGTAAAAAAATCAGATAAAAAGAAAAGGGAGCTGGCGACATTATCAATTACTACTAACTGAAGGCAAGACATGGATTCACTAAAAGTCCTCCTAATGCAAGGAGCAGAAAGAATAATAATCAAGAGGCCAGGCAATACCTTAGTTACAGAGTCCAATTACTCTGGAGGGCTAACAGGGGCATCTAATGGAATATTGTCTTGACAAAACAAAGTTAACTGATAGGGTTATAAGGGATACTTATTTTCCTTAAAGTTTATCAAAAATATTCATATGGATTCTAATAAAGAAGGACAGACCAATATCAGTGACCTTCTTCTTCAGATCCAGAAAGGCTTTCCTCGTCACCTATTTTAGGGGTCCTTTCACTAAGCCGCGTAGGTCGCGCATCAATTTTGAACTACA
Source organism: Microcaecilia unicolor (assembly GCF_901765095.1). Taxonomy (NCBI): domain Eukaryota; kingdom Metazoa; phylum Chordata; class Amphibia; order Gymnophiona; family Siphonopidae; genus Microcaecilia; species Microcaecilia unicolor. Next base: position 262,063,425 of record NC_044033.1, on the reverse strand, counting down.
ACCTGGCTACCGTGTGGCATGGGCAGTCATTTCAGAGTTTACGCGTGTCCACTAAGTGCAGCGGAAAGTTTCCAGTGTGCGGCGCTAACCAGGTGGTAATCACCATTGTATGCGTGTAGACCATTACCACCCGCCCGGTTCACATGCAAGATCTTACCGCTAGGTCAATGGGTGCACTGAAAAATGGACTTGTGTGCGTCCAAATACACGCATCTAAACTAGCTCAGGCCATTTTTTGGCCCAGCTTAGTAAAATGACCCCTTAACTTGGAAAGACCAGAAAATAAGTATTTATCTTCTCACTAAAAAACAGCAAGGCTCAGTTCTTGAGAAAGAGCTTTATAATCATCTCTGTCTAAACCTAAGGAAAGACTGATGATTAATAAGGATCCTCTAGAAACAGCAGGGGCTAGACTTTGGTCCTGAAATGACTCCAACAAAGCCATAACATTTAAACCATAAAAAGACACCAATGTTGTAGAAGAGAAAATGAGAATCACTCCTGCCCCTGACGTCACCTGGACCCTGTGGTGATTCAAAGTTCCAGGTGGGTTGGGAGGTGAACAGGGGGATTTTAAAGGGCAGTCCTTACAAAGAAATGAGGATTTGGAGGGGGTGGTTTTTGTTTTTTTTTAATTCTCTATGTTGGTCAATCTGAGATGTTCCCCGCTCCTGAAAGAAGGAACTCAGAAAAGCTGCATCCAGAGACCACTCATCCAGCACAAATCACTCTGCCGCGTCTGTTGGCTAACTGATTTTGTGGACCAGGTATGGAACTAGCCAGTAGCTGAATGCTGTTGGCTATGGCAAAGTCCCAGATTCTAGTCACTTGGCCTGTGCCCCCTTGCTTGGTTACATAGAATAGTGAGACCTGAAGAAGGAACTCAGAGGAGTTGCATTCAGAGGCCACTCATCAGCACAAATCACTCTGCTGCGTCAGTTGGCTAGGACCAGGTATGGAACTAGCCTGTGACTGAATGCTGTTGGCTATGGCAAGTCTCAGATTCTAATCACTCGGCCTGTGCCCTCTTGCTTGGTTTGTCCGTTTGAATAAATACTGAAGAACTGTGAAGGCAGAATAGAAACACAGGGCCCCTTTTTACCAAACTTCAGCACAAGGGGGCCTGTGCTGGCATCGACGCAGGTTTTTGACATGCGCTGAGGCCCCCCCTTTTACCACAGCGAGTAAAAGGGTAGGTCTTTCTTTTCTGCAGGAAATGGCCATGCGGCAAGTAAAGCACTTGCCGCGCAGCCATTTGGGGGGGGGGGGAAGCCCTTACCGCCACCCATTGAGGTGGCGGTAAGGGCTCCCACGCTAACCCAATTACCGCCAGGTACACACCAGCGTTACAAAATAAAAATATTTTTGTAGCATCGGATATAACGGTATGCTGGGGGTGGGAAGTACCACTAGGCAGCTGCAGTAGCCCGGCAGTACTTCCTTTTCAGCAAGCGGTAAGCCTGCGTTGGGATTACTGCCGATTTGTAAAAGGGGCACAAGGAACATAAAAGATTGCTCTGAGTTCCAAGTGGTTAATGTGAATTGGTGGTTCAGAATCTGACCACTTTCCCTGTGAATGTTTACTGGAACTCTCTACCTTGGTTTGAAGCATCTAAACTCAGGACTAACTGATGCTAAAACAATGTGATGGGACTGCTGAAAGATAGGTTGGGTTTCTGAATCCATTACAACAACATGAGGCAGAGCCAAGATGGGCGGGTAAAAAGAATTAAGGAAAGAGATTGGTAGTGTTGACTTCATTGGAACTTCAGATTCCACAGAAGAACCTGCGGTTCAGCTAAGCTCAAAAAAGAAAACTGAGCTCCTGAAGAGGCTGCTATGTGTGGGAAGGACCACATTCGCTCAAAACTTTACATAAAGTTCTAAGCGCTGGGAGAGAGGTTCTGTCCTAGCACTGTCGGATAATATCATCCAATTGTCTGCTTGACTCAATCCTTTTTATTGACGCAAAATATTCAGTACACACAGTCTTCCGCCTACAGCATTTATCGGCTGTTTTTAGACCAACTAAAGATTTCTTATATGCAAAAAGTGGCAGATTAACTATGCAAACAGTGCTTATGCCTCAATTACAATGTGTTCTGTCCTATACCAATATGGATTCTCTCTTTATAGCAGTAATATTTTATGTAGAAAACACTGCAGCACTGCAAGCACATCCTCATGACATTCATCTCAAGTTAAGGTCACTGCTAGAGACTTCAGATTATTGTGATATTTGCCAACGAAAGCTTTGCCTTTTCTAGCATTTAATTAAAAGTCATATATACAGCCTTCTATTACCGATCCCTGTGGTGATTCACTGCAGGACTGTAATCAATAGAGGCTTCTTAAATCTCTAAAGACTGCTATTTCTTTTACAGATTATCACTAATTAATAGAACTGCAAAGACTGGGAGAATGCTGGAGTTACCGCTCCTGGGAGAACGCAGGAGTCACCGCTCCTGTGAATGTTCTGAAATAAAAGACCGTAGCAGATTTGCATTTGCATCGTGTCTGACACTTTCAAGGCCTTGTTCGCTGCTCCTAAAGCTTGCCTTAGATTTCATTATTATACCAATATGTGAATCTGGAGAACTGGGTTTGATTCCTACTGTGGGTCACTGTGACCCTGGACAAGTCACCTAGGGGTCCTTTTATTAAGCTGCAGTAAAAGGGGGACTGCGCTGGCATCAACACATATTTTTGACAAGCGCTGAGGTCCCCTTTTACCGCAGCAGGTAAAAGGCTGGTTCTTTTTAAAAAGAAATAGCCATGCAGCAAATGAGGCACTTGCCACGTGGCCATTTTTTTGGGGGGAGCACTCACTGCCACCCATTGAGGTGGCAGTAAGGGCTTCCGTGCTAACCCAGCAATAACTGGGCAGCGAGCGGCACTCCTCAATTACCGCAGGAAATGGCGCACGCTGGAGATGGGAACTACCACCGGGCTTCTGCGGTAGCACAGTAGTACTTACAATTTAGCAAGCGATAAGCCCAGATTGGTCTTACCGCCACTTAATAAAAGATCCCCCTTAGAACCCAGTTGTATATATGGTGCCTGAATAATCAGCACGGAAAAAATTTCCACCTAACAGTATTCTATAAATCGCACCTAGATAGAATATATCTAGGGGTTTATAGAATACGCCTAGCGGCCATGATGGTACCTAACTCTAGGCCCATCCAGTTACACCAAGTAAAACTTGGTATAAAATACCAGCACCTAAGTTAGGCGCAGAGCAGGTATATTCTGTAACCCTGCACTTAGCTTTCAGAACACCCATTCCACGCCCCCCCCTTTCAGCGGCGCAGATTAGAATTTACATGCACCGCTTTGCAGAATATGCTTAGCAAGTTGTGTGCATAAATTCCTAATTCATGCCAATTAGTGTTGATAATTGCTTATGTGCTGCTATCAACACTGATTGGCTTGTTAAGATAATTAAATTGCATGTGCAAATCCAGACTACGACTGGATTTGCACATGCAATTCCGGTCGCGCTATACAGAATCTAAGGGGTTAACTCTTTGTTGCCCCGGGTACAAAATTTAGAGGCCCTTTTACTAAAGCTTAGCACACACTACTGGATATTAGCGTGCGCTAAATGCTGCATGCTCTATTTTATACCTATGAGTCCTGTGGTACTTAGCGCACACTAATGTCTGTTAATGCGTGCTAAGCTTTAGTAAAAAGGCCCCTTAGATTGTGAGCCCACTAGGGACAGAGAAAGTACCTGAATGCAATATGTAAACTGCTTTGATCGATCATAAAAAGGCACTATTTAAAGAATTAAATACATTCAATTTCTTTCATGGAGAGTCGCACCACACATGCTTGGGAAAAGTATAGACAGCCAGAGAAACTGATCCAATTGTCTGAGAAGAGGGGGAAATACCCCAAGAAACCACAGGACGTGACTTCCAATATTCACCCATTTCCCTATCTCTCTCTAAGCTATCTCAGTTATAGAAGGACACTGCTCTGCAGTTAAGAAAGGATGGTATTACACACAGGCTTCCACTAATGCTCTTCAGTTAATCAGCAGCATCCACCTTAAGAGTAATATTTGACTCTGCTATCCTTCTTCTGGTTCAAGGAGCAAGAATATTGATTCTGAATCGAATACAGGACTTCTTGCAGCACCGAGTACCTTTTCCAGATGATGAAGATGAATGCCCAAGCTGCAGATGACTAAATCAGAGTTTCTCAAGTCAGTCCTGAAGTACCCTTAAGCAAGTCTGGTTTACAAGATATCCACAATGATTATGTATGAGATAGATCTGCATACACGTCCTCCACTGCATGCAAATTTACCTGCTACACATCCATTGTGAATATCCTGAATATTTCACTGTAACCCAGGATCCACTTAGGAAACACTGCATCAGAGTTGCTCTATCAGGAGAGATAAACTAGGGATTAATGTGCACCTAATTAACTGACAAATGAAGAATGGGGCAAAAATTAAACAAGGAGTGGGTGAGAACTGTGCATTTTACTTAACATGTGGTGTGGTATCATACATTAACTTTTAACACAACATCAAAAGTGGAACATTTAATGACACGTCAACAGAGGATCTTTTCACTAATCTGTGGTATACGCTAATGCATGCTTACCACAGCTTAAAAGGGCTTAACGAAGGGCATGCTGCAGTAAATTTCAAATGTGTGTATGCTACCACGCGCTAAAAAACATGTTTTATTATTTGGCTGAGGGGGTGTGTCTGGGGGGGTAGAAATCGGGTGTTTCTGTGCTAATAAGCATGTCGGCATAGTTGCATGTTAAATAATTAGAGCAGGATTAGCGCATGAGTCCTTACCAACTACAAAATAGATGGCAATAAGGGCTCACACACTAATTTTTGTTAATGGCTGCGAGCTAATGGCACAAAGCAGAAGAAAAAATTGCCAAACAAGCACAAGGAGCCGTCAAAATCAGCTGATGTTTGACAGTTGGTTTTACTAGCCTTACTTGGGCGGCAGTTCTAATGTGATCTATGTCTGACTTTTACTTTTAGTTCCCTCGCTTTCTGATGTCTCTTCATTTAGCTCCTAGCGGAGCTGTATTTTTAAAGACGTTTGTTTTTCATCATTGGATGATTTCCTTAGCATCAAACATCACACATAGACCCCTGATGCAGGCATTTGCCGACGAAACGCGGATCATGTCGGGTCTCATCGTTAAAGTGTAGCTCAGACGCTCTCCATTTTAAAGGCTCCTTGTGTTTTTTTTAACATTAGTGCAGGGTCATTAATTCAGAAAATGGAAAAATCAGCCATTTCTGGCTGCAGTAGAAATGGCCTTAGTGGGCGGAAAAGAGCCACATAAGGGCATGCTCAGACTACTTTCTACTACAGTTAATGCTCTGTAAGTACATTGTTTTCTGCATTAATTGTATACCTAGAAGAATGTACTGTATATGTTGGCACAATAACAAAAAAAAAAAAGGGAGAGGCAAAAATCCATCAAGGAGGAATGCACGCGTATTAAAAAACGACGACAGAAGACCAATCGACAGCCGGCATGGTTAAAAAGTGAGGTGGAAGCTATTAGAGCTAAAAGAAAATCCTTCAGAAAATGGAAGAGGGAACCGACTGAAAATAATAAGAAACAGCATAAGGAATGTCAAGTCAAATGCAAAGCGCTGATACGGAAGGCTAAGACGGACTTCGAAAAAAAGATTGCGTTGCAGGCAAAAACACATAGCAAACATTTTTTAGGTATATTAAAAGCAGGAAGCTGGCAAAAGAATCAGTTGGACCGCTAGATGACCAAGGAGTAAAAGGGGTGATCAGGGAAGACAAAGCCATTTAAATGAATTCTTTGCTTCGGTCTTCACAGAGGAAGATTTGGGTGGGATACCGGTGCCAGAAATGGTATTCGAAGCTGACAAGTTGGAGAAACTTAATGAATTCTCTGTAAACCTGGAGGATGTAAAGGCGCAGTTCTACAAACTGAAGAGTAGCAAATCTCCTGGACTGGATGGTATTCATCCCAGAGTACTGATAGAACTGAAAAATGAACTTGCGGATCTATTGTTAGTAACATGTAATTTATCCTTAAAATCGAGTGTGGTACTGGGAGATTGGATAATGGCCAATGTAACGTCAATTTTTAAAAAAGGTTCCAAAGGAGATCCAATAAATTATAGACTGGTGAGTCTGACGTCGGTGCCAGGCAAAATGGTACAGACCATTATAAAGAACAAAATTACAGAGCATATTCAAAAGCATGGATTAATGAGACAAAGTCAACATGGATTTAGTGAAGGGAAATCTTGCCTCACCAATCTACTACATTTCTTTGAAGGGGTGAACAAACATGTGGATAAAGGTGAGCTGGTTGATACTGTGTATCTGGATTTTCTTTCAGCTGAATGCATCCCCTTCGCCCACTATTATAACCAGCTGACCAGTCATCAAACACAAATGTGTCTCTCTCTCCTTTTACTTTTCCCCCAAACAGTAAGAAAAAGAACCCCCCCCAAGCTACCACCCCCCTCCCCCCACCCCCCCTGTCTCTCTCCGTCCCTTCCTCCCCCTACCCCTAACTGAAAGAAGCCTCTCATTTTTGCAGGTGCCTCCCATACGGGGCACATCCCATACAGTTGTATATTTCTTGACAACACCGCCAAAGGATATTGTACAGGGTATCATGCCTGTGGGTTGGGTCATGTGTCCCTCCCTCTCTGCCATCTGTAGCATGCTAGCGTGCCATTTAACCAAGGGACATGGAGATCTATCCACCCACTGCTGTAAAATGACTCTCTTAGCTAGCACTACAGCCAAAAGAATAAACCTGCATTGGTGAGTAGAGAACCCCTGGTCTGTAAGATCTGAGTCTGAGACTAACAGTAAAATGCTGTAGGACCACTCCAACAAACAGTGGGGAACCTCCTCCAATTTGTCCAGAACTCCTCTCCAAAAATCTCACAGTATCATGCATTCTGAAAAATGGTGTACTATAGTGCCTCTACCCCTCAGACCTTTATTACAATCCTCGGAATCCCATAGGCCCATCGCCTTTCCCTTGCATCTGGTAATGTATGCGTTGTGTAATATTTTGAGTTGGATTTCATGAAGACCTGCATTAGGAGTAATCCTGAAAGCCAAGATAAAGCATCGCAAGAGTTCCTTCTCTGTCACCTCCACCCCCCCCCCTCCCCCAAGAGTGAACTCCAATGCTGCGCTAGCTGGGCAATAAAAGGGGGAGGGGCGCCAAACCATTCCCAATTGGTACCGGTGGGACAATCTATTGTGCTCTACGGGCATCTGCATAAAAACTGTGTCCAGTGTAGTAAAAGTAGGATATGTATTATCAGCGGATCTCAGGGCTTGAATGTAATGCACAAGTTGTAGATAGGTAGAGAAAAGTTTCTGAGGAAGGTGCCATTTGGCCTGGCAGACCAAAAAGGAAGGGGGTCTTCCCTCACCCGCACCAGTCAACTGGACCACGTAGCAACACCCCAACCCAGCTCATGTCTGGAAGGGCGACCCTCCCTGCCCTGCAGGGAACTGTGGGTTGTTCAGTAGTTCCAAAAACGAAGAAGTACCAGCCACCCCCCCCCCCCCAACCTAGTCTGCCACCAATTCCAGGTCAGCCAAAGCGGACGCAAGAGCGGTGACAGCCCAACCTGGGATCGCCTGTTGTGGAGAGCCGAAAAGACCGAAGATGGCGCTGCGGCGGTTTCCCATACCCCTAAGGGGGAAAAAAAACACAAGATCCTGAGTGTATTCTCATAAATCCATCTCAGGACCGCTGCTACATTATGTGGAGGGGCATAATTGAAAGGGACGCCCATGTTTTGCTGAGGACGTCCTCGCAAAACGTCCCGGTGAAGGGGAGAGGAAACCCGTATTATCAAAAAAGATGGACGTCCATCTTTCGTTTTGATAATACGGTCAGGGACGCCCAAATCTTGACATATAGGTCGTCCTTAGAGATGGTCGTCCCTAGACTTGGTCGTTTCTGATTTTCGGCAATAATGGAACCCAAGGATGCCCATCTCAGAAACGACCAAATGCAAGCCCTTTGGTCATGGGAGGAGCCAGCATTCATACTGCACTGGTCCCCCTGACATGCCAGAACACCAATTTGATTCTTTGCTGCAGATAGTAGATCTTCCTGGGCCGAGATGCGTTCTTCTGCATGTTGAATCCGCACCACGTGGCCTGCAACACTATCTTTGATCTCCTCCACTCCTGCTTGGAGTTTCGCTAGTTTATCATTCAATAATTTGGATAAGTGTCTCATCGACACTTTACGTTATCCTCTTCCAGAACTGACAATGTCATGGGAATCTGTGGCAGCAAGGCTGGCGAGGCCGGTAACGCCATCGACGCCCTCTTTTTGGGGGCTCTGCCCGATTTCTCCTGCCCCGACCACAATGATTTTACTGGCATTCCATGACCACCACTTAGAAAGCACCAAACACCTCACCGCAATCGGTTCCCGATCTTCGTAGGACACTCACGGTTGTTAGGGCAAGCCAAATCGTGAAAAAGACAGCATTTCAGTGGTTTAAGGAGAGAAGGGGAGAGGAGCTGAGCCAACAGACATCCGCTCAGGCATCAACCATCATGTGACCCCTGTGTATCTGGATTTTCAGAAGGCATTTGACAAAGTACCTCATGAAAGACTCCAGAGGAAATTGGAGAGTCATGGGATAGGAGGTAGTGCTCTACTGTGGATTAAAAACTGGTTAAAATATAGAAAACAGAGAGTAGGGTTAAATGGTCAGTATTCTCAATGGAGAAGGGTAGTTAGTGGAGTTCTCCAGGGGTCTGTGCTGGGAACGCTGCTTTTTAACATTTATAAATGACCTAGAGATGGGAGTAACTAGTGAGGTAATTAACTTTGCTTGTAGGAATAATATATATTTCTATTCTCCACCAATTTACCTATAAGGTAATATAAGCATAAGACTATGTAAGAAAAGGGGATTTAAATATTATATTTGTTAAATTACATTAACCTGCACTGCAAGGTTTAAGGCCATGTGCTCAGAACATAAAGACCATATATTTAACTTTAAAAAGGTTTATTTACAATACAGGTAATGTATACTGTAACAAGAGAGAGGCAGTTTTTAAGAATCTTATCACAAGTGGAAATGTGCTTTTCAAGATATCAAGTCTGAATTATAAATTATGCTGCATATGGTAACTCACTTTGATAGAGTCTGCTGGTAGCTGGTTGGAGTGATGAAGCTCCTTGCTGAAATAGAAATCTTTCTTGCAGAGTTGTTGGAGCCTGGAGCTTGGAGAAAGTCTTC